>NC_082349.1:30831062-31131062 GCF_027477595.1 Haemorhous mexicanus
GCCAGCAGCAGGTGTGACTGATGGTCACTGCACAGTGATCACAGGCTTTATTGGACCTGACAGTGTTTGGGCTGAGGGGAGGCCAGAACTTGGGTGTGCCAGACTGCTTGGAATGACAGAGCATTCCTTTGGTTTCTTCCTCCATCCAAAGTGGTAAATTGTGCTCCTCCATGAATTCAGCCTCATTCTGTGTCACTGAGAAGACTGGCTACTTGTTTGTGTCTGCTGAATAAACCAACCCAGAGCAGAGGGAGAAATCTCTGATGACTTAATACTTTTTAGGTGTTTTAGTGTAAAACTCCCAGAACTGCCTTGATTTCTTATTGCCTGATCAAGTGTGAATGAAAAAATAAAGGTCCTCATTTCAGGATGTATAATTTGAAATAGATTTCACCATGTAGGTAGAGAAAGGGCAACCTGGAAGCACAGGGGTGCCCTTTCTAGGTATTTCCAGTAACTTTTTCTGGAGTTGTTCTCCTGTGCATCTTGCATATGTGGAGAAAATATGCTTTGCAACCTTAATGAATGGATTTTCTGGGAGAAACCTGAAGGGGGTAAAAATAAAGCCATCAGAAAAGCTTTTATTTGAAACCTTTTGCTTAACAAATGTCAAATCTAAAAGCAATTGTTGAAGTATTTCAGTGGTCTGCTGTGGAGCGGGAGCTGTCTTGTATAACATGGAGCTGGGCAACTAAGAAATTAAATTGTTATTGTACTTGTATGCAACAGTTTTAAAGAGCTTAGGGTTTTAAAAGGTGGGGCTTGGTTTGTTTAGCTCTAAAGCCCTGATGCTCTACAGGAAGAAGATCTTGCTAGAGCAGTTGATTAAGGCTGGTCAAAAAATAAGTCATTGTCATTTTCTGTTTTCTGCTCAGATACAAAATGAGATAGACGCAGGGGTTTGTTGGGTTTTTCCCTTGGTCTTTAGGCTGAGTTCTTCCCTAAGTCAAAGTGTTAAAATTCAGTTAGTTATTGCAATGACCTGACACTAAAGGATGGGAAGTCCCTGTGTCCCCACCGTTCCTTTGAGATGGGTCTCCCAGGGCAGATATCCCTCACACCAACGCTCAGTTTCCCATTCCATGGGCAGAAGGGGAAGCCTTGGTGCATGTGGGGAGATGGTCTGACCTTGCATGATGGCCTGTGAAATACACAGTTGAGTTGATACCAGGGTGTTTTCTGACCAGCTTTAATTCATGCATATCAAATTTTCTGGGCCTTCATTTTGCATCTTTCCCAGCTGCTCAGTGTTACTGATTTCAGTGGGATTTCTCAATGTGCTGATCAGCAGGAAGAGGGGCAGCAGCACTGGACTTCAGTGATCACGGACAGCTGTATTTGAGAAGCTTAACACTTTGCTCCCTTTCATCTGCACCTCTCTTAATAACAGCTCATGTTTTTCCAGCTGAGTGTAAGGGGCTTGCTGTGAGTCTGGAAAATGATGCCTGTGTTGATTCGCAAAGCAAATGTGTTTTTCTGGGAACTCTGTGGTGCTCAATACTAAAAGGGTTTTATCATGAAAGCTGCTGAGCTTTGTAGTACTGCATTTGTTTTCAACAAGGTATTTAATTCTATACTATCCTCATTAAATATTGACCTCCCTAGAACAAAGAGGACCTGGGTAAGTTTGGTACTCCAGAATAACTAAATTCTGATTCTTGTATTTGATTTGCTCTGTAGCTAGATTTCCTTCCCTGAAATCAATAGAGTTGTTCTAGATTTATGGTAGTAGCTGAAATCTGAGTCTGCTGCTCAATCTTTTGAACTTGATGTCATCTTTCAGACACAAGCCACAAATTATTGGTAATGCCTTCCATTTATTATTTGTCCTGTCGCTGAAGTATTGCTGTCCTATTGCATATTGAAGGCGCCTGACTTGTACTGCTTGTGAACAATTGCTTATGTGTGAGTTCTGTGTTCAGTCCTGGGCCAGAGGGGGAGGTATTTACCTTAAACTCTCAGCAAGCCATACAAAAACTTTAATTCTCTTTTCCTTTGAGTGCTTAGCAAGTGTTGCTGCAGGTTTGTTGCAGGCCATAACTGTGCTGTTTTATGTATCACGTTAGGGACCAAGCCGAAACTTGCTGCTCAATGGGAAATCATACCCAACAAAAGTCCGATTAATTCGTGGTGGATCCATGCCTCCAGTGAAAAGGAGGAGGATGAACTGGATTGATGCACCAGATGATGTTTTTTACATGGCCACTGAAGAAACCAGGTAGGAGATGTGGTGTTTCAGAGGATTTAAGGGGATGCTGTTGTTTTGTGGGTGCTGCAGCTGGCGTTGTGGTTAGAGGGGGATCTTGTCAGCAGGTCTGGTGCTACCAACTGAATGCAGAGACCACAGCCAGTGCTGAGGTGGGTAAAGGGTGGGAAATGATCATGCACTTACATTCCAGAGAAAGCAGATTCTTGTTCTTCTTCCAGAGCAGTTGCTGTAGGAGATGGACGCAAAGGGGAGGAAGGCTGAGGTGGGAATTCACCTGGTCCAGACCCATCACTGCCCTCGCAGGCCCCATCTCAGTGGGACAGGATAGGGCCCTTCTGGCTCACTGAGGAGCAGAGCCTCCCCTACACAGAGCTCTGCATGTCCTCTTGCATGCTCAACTCTGGCATTACCCCTCAAGACATCTCCACATGTGTCTGGGTCCTGGAACCTGCAAGTGACAGAGGGTTTCCGTGGGCTGAGCTGACTCGTTTTTCAGTGATTTGCATTTGCCACCAGTAGCAGTGAGATTAAGTCCCACAGTGTCCATCTTCCTCCTTTGGTGGTACTGCTTCTGCTAGTCCTAATTCTTCTTGTTGATCTGCCCACAGGATAAAAATAGCAGAAGAAACTTTCCTTGTGTGAGTTTCACTTCAGACTGTTTACAGACTGCTGACAGAGTGGTGGAAGCTATGTGACCCAATCCCTTAGGCAGAGTTCCCAGTACTGGTATTCCTAGGATGGGAGTGTTGTTCCTGGCTGTGATGAGAAGGTAGAGAAATTGGCTTGTGTGGTTTCCTCCCAAGAACTTGATGCCTCCCTTCTGGGTAACCTTGAGGAAGGTCAGAGCAAAGCTGCAGCCCTGCTTTCTAGCCCTCTCTGACAGCAGAGGTGCTGTCTGGCTTCTGTCTTTGTCTGAAGCCTGGAGTTATCAACACTTGCACTATCAGTGAGTGCCCCAACAGCAGAGAAGCACTTACCTTTCCCTCCACTTGCAGAGATGGACCTGGGAATTACTGGGTGTCTGAACCTTTCAAGTGACTCAGGAGGTTTAGAGTTTTAGTGCTTTGTCTCTTCTGGTACTACTAAATTTGGCACTGCTCTGAGTCTTCATTTGTTCAGCACAAAGGTCATAGTCAGGAGTCCTGGCATCTCCAAACTTCTCTTTAACCTGCAAAGCATTTCAAGGGTCAAGGAGCTATTCTGTGGGCCTAAGTATCAAAGATGGGCTTTGTAGAATAGGTGATACTAGTAACATTCAAGTTACTAACCACTGATCTATTGGATGATCAGTTTCAGTGCAGGAAACACCCTGTTGGAACTCAGAAGACACATGAAATGAATTTCCTGGTCAGACTTGTTCCTATGGACACCTTTAATGCAACTGTGCATTTCACACCAGCTCATATCTTTGCCATGTCTTTCCCTTCTCCTTTCTGTGCCTGCAAGATGCTGTAAAATAAAGCAGTTATGTATGGAATTCCATATATAATTGAAAATAAAGTGAGAGAAGGATTTAATTTTCAGGGGAAGCAGTTTTCTTGTTACTGCTGCCACTCTGATGAAGAGGTACTGGGATCCTGTTGCAGTTTTCAGATTCATGTGCCATTGTGGACTCAGGGCATACAGACCTTAGATACAGGGTATGCACTCCTTAGATGCTCGAGGCTTGTTTCCTAATCCTGCATCTAGGGAGCTCTTCTTGACATCTTCACCATCCAAGGCACATGGAATTCACCAGGTGCATGGTGGCAGTGTGCCAGTACAAGGTCCTGTCCCTTTGACCTGGACAGAGCTGTAACAGTGTTCATCCAGTGTGGTGTTGGTTGTGACAGCAGTTTACTGTAGACACGGAATCCTCTGCTCAAACAGAGCCACTGACAGAGGCAGGAAGGATCAGTCCTGCAGCAGCCAGCACAGCTCTCATGAAAGTTGTGGTGATAGACATCAGCTCAGTAAGATCTTATCACTTCCATTTAAAAATAGAGAGAGAAAGAAAAGGAAAAAAACCACCCAGGCTTCTTTGTCTGACAGCCATGCTGCTTAGCTGACTGATGAGTGGTGAAAGGAGATTTTTGGCAGGCTGTGAAGAGCAGGGAAGCCTGAGCGATGGAGCATTGTCAGTGGCACGGGTTTTCTGTCGGGCATTTCACCTCTAACTTTTCCCTGAACCATCTGCTGCATTCCAGTGTCAGGAATGTAAGACTTGTTTGTGAGCTCTGAAACAATTTGAGCTTTGTGTTGGCTCCGTGGCAATCAATCTAGCTGCAATATCTGCATATCGTCCTCCAGCTGAGGGTCAGGCTGTGTTTCCAGTCACAGCAAGTAGGTTTCCCTGAAGTTTTACACGCTCCCCTTTTCCCCTTTTTTGTGTAGCTCTGTTGAGAACTCAGCAGAGGTGCTGGCAAGCTCTACACTCTGAAGGAGCAGTTTGAAAAGTTGGTCGAGTGAAAGGAATAAGTTTTGAATTGGAGGCTCCCAGTGAGGAGCTTGGCATTTGTAACTCGGGCAGGCGGAGGCAGCGGTGACCTGAGCAGAATCCAGAATGCTGCAGGACGTGTTTCTGATGGAGCACACATGGGTGCTGCAAGGAGCTCTGCTGGCTGAAAGTGGATCAGCTGCAGTCAAACATCTTGGAGAAGTCATTATATCAAGACTTTCTTTTTTCTCTCCCTCACCACCGCTTTGCCAGCTTTCCTCACCCTGTGGCCTTTTAGTTTTAGAAGGTGTTGGAGAAATGGGGACACTGGGCAAACAAAACATGTGTCTGGGTAAGTGCAGCAGCTTGTCCTGCTCAGTGGGCAAAAAAACCAAGTAAAGGGATGACCAAATCTGGTAAGAAGAAGTGATTCAAAATCTTCAGCTGAAGTTGATGGTTTGTCAGTTCTGGTGGTGCTAAGGGTAAGTTTTTGAGGATAAGGGAGATATTTTGACCACTTCCTTCAGCAGCCATCACATCTTAAAGGCAGAAATCATAGCACAGTGATAGGCGTCAGCTCAGTGAGAAGCTCTCCCTTCCACTGACAAATAAACCAAACCAACTGGCCAAAACCACAGCCAACAAAAGGGGGTGTTGGCCCCAGTAGTGTTCCCTAAATGAAATTGGGGGATAGGTGGCTGAAATGTGGGCTGTAGAGCCCTTCCTCTCTTGTCTCTCATGGTCAGCCAAAACCTTGTTCTGTCAGGAGCCTGTGAGGGAAGGCAGTGCTGCCTTATCAGACCCTTCTTGTTGCCCCAGTTCCTGAGGTGAAGACTCAGAGTGGGTACTGGTGGACTACTCTTGTGAATATTTATTACTGTCCTTTCTAATCTCTGTTTCTTTGACCACCACAACATCCTCTGTATAAAAGAATTCCTCGTTTTCATTACACAGTATGTCTTTCATTGTTGCTGCATTTTTGGGTTTGCATGGGGTTTTTTAATGATACTTCCTTTATCTCTGAGCCTGGTATTAAGAAAAAGAAACAAGCAATCATTCGGTATTTGTCCCTGTCTAACTTACTTTGGTAATTTTAAAACTTTGGTGTGTCTTTCTCTCCATATGAAACAGCTTCCTGCATCTGATGGGACTTGTTGCCAGTCTTGTACATATAGGGAAATCCTTAACCAAATAGAAGGTGTGACTATTGCCCATCTCTGGGTTGGGCACAGGCAGTGTGGGAGAAGGGGAAAAACCCTGTTGGTGTTGCCTTGGCTTTGTAAACTTCCCCAGAGCTACCTGCAGCACATCCAGCTGATCAAAATAAATTCAGAATAAATCAGTGGTGTGGAAACTGGCTGTCCTGACTATTTCAATGTTCTATTCACAGCCAGAGAGCCTGGTCCTACCAGGCTGGACCAGAATGCCTTCTGCCCTACCGGGGAAGGATTCTGGAGCAGAGAAGGCAGTTTCCTCTTCACTGGGGGATTTATAAATCGGAGAATCTGAGTTTCCCAGGGCAGCCATTGCAGAAGGAGCATTGTCAGCCAGCCCAGCCCTGTGGGGGCTCTGTCTCCCCGGGGAAGGGAGCAGCCCCCGGTGCCTCTGTAATCCGTGCCTTTCTCCCCGGCTGTCTGCAGGAAGATCCGCAAGCTGCTTTCCTCCTCGGAAGCCAAGCGAGCCGCCAGACGCCCTTACAAGCCGATTATCCTGCGGCCCGTGCAGGCGGTGCAGCTCCGCCAGCCCATGAACGACGAGCCCATCATCATCGAGGATTAACGCCGCAGCCTCTCCTCCAGAACCTACTTGAGTCTCCATGGCTACAGCATTGAGCTAACTGTTGAAGAGAGGGAACTTTTGAGGAACTGTTTTGCATCTTTTAAACCCTTAAAAGGAACTCAGCCCTGCTCTGAGCCTCTGACCACAGACTGCTCTCTCTCTCTGTCTCTCTCTCTCTTGCACTCTCTCCTTCTCTCCTATCTTTATTTCTTTTTTTTTCCTTTTTTCTTTTTTTTTTTTTTTTTGTTTTTAGTAGCTTCCTTTCCCTTTTGCTTCTACCCCTTTTGTAGAAGGGAGAGGGAAAGTAAGTTTAACTTATTAAGAGAATGTGGACTAGTACTTTTTAGCTTTGTTTCCTCTTCTGATGTAAGAGGAGCTAGAACCTTTCATTTTGTGACTGAGCTATCGTTGCAAAGCCATTTTTATGAGGCTGTGTTGTAAGATTTTTCTTTTCTTCTTTTTTTTTTTTTTTAATTTTGTGGAAGGTGCCATTTTTTTATTTCATTTATATTATTTCTTTTGTAGATAACTTTCCAATCTTTAACTGATATTTGAAAATAGGAGCTGAAAGCCAGCCCCAGGTTCAGCCAGTTTTCTTTGGTCCTGTCCCTTCTGTTTTTTGGATCATTTTGCACAGCCAGTTGTGCTCATGCACAAGACAGACCAACTCAGGCTGAGAAAGGAGTGAGCTAAGAACTGAAGAACCTTGCAGAACATTACACTAACGTTGTGTGCAGTGGAGCCAGGCTGCCAGAATTAGGTGTCCTTACTCTAGTTGCTCTCTGGGAGAAGTGGCCCGTGGCATTTCTCCCAGTAACCAGCATTTGCGTGCTGCCTTCTGTGACATCTGGGATCCTATGTGCTGTTAGGCCACCAAGAGCCAGCAGTAGGCCCAGCAAGTGTAATGAATTGCTTTGCTCTGGCTCCAAGAGTCAAGTACACCAATGCCCAGGGACATTTTGCTTAGAACTCTGAACCTGTTTGTGCATCAGTGCTTTTGGACACGTTTCCCAGGCTGAGACCTGGTTTCTCTTTAATTGCGTTACTGTATGTTTCCCATTTTGAAGGGACTTTAAATTACAGCTGGGTTTTCATTTGAACACATTGTGTCTGAATTTAAGTGGTTTTTCCCCCCTTGACATTTCTTGTGTTTGAGGTTTCTTGCATCTCTTCAACTTCTTACGTATTTGCAAGTCTGTATCATTTCTTTTTCATATGTCTTCTCACGGCAGTGCATTTGCTGGATGCCCTGCTCGGTTTTGAAAGGATGTAAACTATCATTTGCAACTTGTGCTGATCTGTACATGTACCTGCCTCAAGCAGACACAGCATGTAATAACCCCCAAGTCATTCCATATGTGTCAGCGGTGAGATGAGCCAAAGTTGTATTTGGGTTATCACAGTCCAACCGTGATTCTGTGCAACTCTGTTAACCCGCTGGGTTAGACGGAAAGGAATCCCCACAAAATGAAAACAATTCAGTTAACTTTACTTAATAAACCTGGAAAGTGAGCTTTTGTGAAACATCTGCTTTTTGTCTCTTGTGAAACAGCCGCCCTCGCTCGGGTTCTGCGTGCCTGGGGCACACGGGCCTGTGCCCTCCGTCCCAGCCCTGGGCTCAGCTCTGCTCTCCAGGGTCCCTGGGCCGGCAGCACAGGGCCAGAGGCATCTCCCTCCTCCTCCTCCTCAAGCAAGCAGCAGATGCGGGGCTGGCCTCTGAATGAGCCCGTTGTCCACAGCAGCTCCTGGTCCTGCTGCTCCGGGCCTGCCCCTGGCATGTGGCACAGGGACATCAGCATCCCTGGGGTCAGCAGCACAACCCATGGGCAGTTGGGAGCTCTGCGTTGCTCTGTCCTCCCAGATGAGCAGCATGGGCTCAGGGTTTGCTCTCGTTTGCTGCTCAGCAGTGATGAGATCCACTCTGTGGCTGTGAGGACCTCTGCACCCTGGCAGGTCTAAGAGTATCCTGTGCTACAGGTCGGGCTTTCCTGTCCACAACATAAAAGTGAGACAGGACGGCCATTCCTGGATATGCTACTCAGGAAGGGCGAGCAGCACCAGTGACCTTTGGCAGTTTTACTTTGTCACCACCATTCCTTAGGATTAACCCTCTCTAGGTGAGAAACACCGGCTGCAGGAGGGTTTTGTAACACTTCTGTCTCTGTGTGGGTTCCTTCCAGTAGCAAGAGGAAATCTGAACACATCACGTTGGACAACCTCGTGTCCGAGTTGGCCCCTGCAGTGCCGGGGCTGGGGCAGCTTGGGCAGCCCGGGGTGCCGGGGCTGGGGCTGTGCCGAGGATCCCGGGGCTGGGGCTGAGCTCTCTCTCCCTGAGCCCGGCAGAGGCGGCTCCGGCCGCGCTGAGAGCACAAGAACCGCTTGGGGGTGCCAGCCCTGCGGTTTCCAACAACTCACAAGCTTTCTTGGAGCGGCTCCAGAGATTGCTCTGGGAACGAGTCCAGGCAAGGAGAGCGAGCACGTCCTGTGCTGCCCTAACTTTGAAGGACCCTGGCGTGTCCTTCAATAGAGATGCTGTTTTCTGGCGTACGGTAGCAAGCTCCCCTGCCATGTGGTTGTTTCACCAGGTGACGTTTGTACCAGCTTGGGAGGAGAGGCTGGAAGATCCCTTTGGCCACCGAAGGAAAATTCTGGCTCCTGGCAGTGCAGGGAATGGTAGGTCCAGGCACTGACCTGACCAAGGCCAAGGGGTCACTCCCTTGAGCTCCTGCTGACCTCCCCTCTGTGTTTGCATTCCTGTGCTGTTGCTGCAGGAATTGCCTTTGGTTATTCACCCTCCTGCTCTAGAGCCTTGTCAAAATAGAGCCATGTTCACACAGCTGGGGCAATGTCCCATTTTCCAGGTCCCTTCCTCCCCTTGCTTCCCACCTCCTAAAGAGCCCCTGAGATTGTAGGGGGAGGAGAGCCTGGAGCTGGGAAGTGCTTGCCCACCCGAAGCAGGCCAGGTCTGGGGGGATGTAATAAGATTTGCCACGTGCATTTGGGTATTTTCCCTTAGCTGTGTGTCCCTGGCATCCCAGTCCTTCACTCCCCTCTCTGCCATGCAGACGTGGGAGCAGATATGTCACAGGCTCAGCTGTGATCCCCGGGAGAGGACTGTGCTCACGTGGATGGAGCATGCTGACCTCCAGACTCAGTGCCATGCCTGCAATTTTACAGGCTTAAAAAGAAGCAGGAAGCTGCTCAGGAAAGCATTTTAAAAACAAAACAGAAATCCAAACATTCCGACAATACTTTATGCCAAAATGCTTTTGTTACAGATTTAATTTTTTTTAAAGTTAACTTGGGTGTTTGGGGGTGCTTTTTTACATTGCATTTTGCATTTTACCAGCTTGTCAGTAGCAGCTCTCTGTGATCTCTGCTTTTTCTGCTGTAACATGAAGGCAGCACCCTGACCGTAACGGCACTGATGAAACAATGTGAAAAAAAGCAAAGTATGACCAAAACTAACAATTCCAAACCTGGCATTCCTGCTGTGGGAGGAGGGCTGTAACCGGGACACTATTGGAGAGTTGTAAAGCAAAATACACGCTGAAATTTTCTTTTGAAATGGAAATTTGGAGTCGGTGCCAGCTCTGCTGCGGGCTCTGGCTCTCTGTGCAAGTGTTACACAAGCCAGACCTTGGGAAGCTGGAGAGGCTCTTTGGGATGGTGGGATTGCATCATGGTGGAGCTGCTTCCTGCTGCCCCACGAGGAGGGGGCACTGACCTGTTCACAGGGGGCATGGGATGAGTAGTGGCATGGGAGGTGTGCCAGCCTGCTGGGGCATTTGTGGGGAGAGCACAAATAAAATCTGGCAGATTTTGACTATGAGAAGGAAGGAATTTGACTAATTTACAGAAACTAGACCTTGAATCTTTTCTATTTTCCTTAATCCATCAAGAGGGCACAGACGTAAAAACACCATTAACCCAAATAAGCTTTGTCAGCAGCATTGGAGGGAGAAAGATCACTGCAGAAAGGCAAGTCGAGGCATGACAGCCCTCTCTAGCTGGTGAGAGAGTTTGTTTGGGGTTCTTCCTGTAAATGTAGTCAGTGCCTTTCAAGGTCAGCCTGCAAGAGCCAACAGTGATGGGATCTGCAGTGATCCCCAGAATATGAACATGTCTGGAGTGTGGGTGGTGTTTATGGCTCTTCCCAAGACAGAAGGCTGGGGTGGCCCACGTCCCCCTGTCCCTTCTGCCCTCGTTTTCCGCCTTGGGGACTGACAGAAGGGTTTTGCCCTGCTTGAGCAGCTTCAAAACCTGGTGGCAGACTCAGTCTCTGACAATCACATTTCACCCATGCAGGAAGAGGAAAGCTGACTCAAGAAAAGACACACAGTAAATTCATATGGGTTGTGGGGCTGGGGCTTGTCTCCACCTCTTCTCCAACCTGGAAGAAAGTCAGGGCAGGTCAGGGTTGAAGCACACTTGATTCCTGCCCTGGGCTTTGCAAGTTCATTCACCACATTCCTGGAATGAGAATGAATAACATAAATTCAGCATCTTTCTGCAGACAGCTTCCTCCCTTCCCTCCTGCAAGGGGACTCTCCACCTGGATCCAGTGCTCCGTGGGATGCTGGCAGTGTCACAGGGAGCAGATTTACAGGTTCTGGCCGGAGGGTTTCAGCCAAGTTGTGCGCGTTCAGATTTTCCATCTGAGCAGGAGGGAGTTTGTTCCCCCTGCCTGTGCTCTGGCTGCCCCCAGGCAGGACAGGAGGGAGGTGAATGTCTGGAGCCTGTTGTGAGGAGCCCAGCTGGGTTTCCCTGCATCCCAGGAAGATGCCCATCATGTCTGGGGGGAACCAAGGCCAAATGCATCCCGGTGGGTGGGTGATGCTGATGGAGAAGGAGAAGATGGTGCCGTGGGGACACTGCAGCACTCGTGAGGTGCTGGATTATGTGTGTCCAGTCCCTTCCCTGCCCCAGGGACTCAGTGAGAGTGTCCTGGAGGTGGTGTGCATGTGGGGCACAGACACATGAAAGCTGGACAGCCACTGGGCACATTTCTCCTGCTGCTGTGCCGGCCCTCAGAGCCACATTGCGCCACGGCCAGCCCGACCTCTGGCCACAGCATGTCCGGGGGGGCTGTGGCACTGCGAGGGCTTAGTGGCCAATTGCCCTGAGCTGAACTTTGCCACTGCAGCCTGGGTCTGAGTACAGCCCGTTCCTTGGGACACCCTTTCTTTCCCTGGAAACCCGGGAGAGAGCCGCAGGTGCCAGCCCCGCGGTGGCCACCCCGGCCGCTCTCTGCAGTCCTGCCGTGGCTCTGACGGGGTTTGAGAGCTGTGCTCAGGTCCCTTCGGCTGCTCTCCTGCCTTTGCTGGGCTGATCCCACTGCACGGAGGGATCGCGCTGCCCCACGGGGGGTCACACCGAGCTCTGCATCCTCGGCGTGTGCGCGCAGCCCGCGGGGATCCCCGGGCCGGGCCGGCAGCCGCGGCCCCTCGGGAAGCGGTCGCGGGGACAATGGGGACATCCATTCCAGATGGCAAGGACAAAATCTGTAAACCTGTTTATCGCAGGCGTGACAGCGCTATCGGCCCCGCCTGATAAGGGCAGGGGTTCGGATACCTTTTAAAGGAGAGGAGCGAGGAGTGGATGGTTGGAGCCGCAGGGGCCGCGGCGCCGGGGCCGGGCGCTGACGTGCCGAGCCCTGGTCGGTGGCATGTGCTGCCTGACGAGCCCCAGCCCCTGCCAGCCCTCGGCACGTCCGCCCTCCGCTCCTCCATCTTCCCGTCCATTGCTAATCCTTCCTAAGCCCCCGCGCTCCCTCCCCGAGCTGGGCGCTGACCCTGCGGCAGCAGGGCTGGGTGCCCGGCGTGCGCGGGGCTGTCCCCGGGCTGCGCGGCTGCCTCCCACCCCCGCCAGCCCCGGGCTCCTCGTTTCGGGGGACAGATGTCCCCCGCTGCAGGCAGGGTGCTGCCCTGCTCACCGTGTAGGACAGCCGGATCCACGCTGGCAGGTGCTGCACATCCAGGAGGGCTGTGGAAATAAGTGAAATAAGAAAAAAAAAGTGTTTTGCCAGGTTTTGTGAAAGGTTCCTTCTGTTGCATCCCATCACGGGGAACTGCTCCCAGCCCATGAAGGGAAGCCCAACCACTTTTTCCATGAAACTCCGGCCTGCCACAAGGATCTGAGGCAAAACTGGTCACAGCTGGGGTGGCCGTGGGCAGTGGCTGTTACTGGCCATGGGCAGCAGCCATTCTTAACCACCAGCCCCTGGCTGTGGGCTGTGTCTGGGACACGGGAGTATCAGGGGTGGAAAAAAGAGAAGTATGCCACCCTGAGGTGACCTTGTCATGAGGGACAGAGGGCCCTGGGCATGTGGCTGCACATGGTGCATCAGCCAAGGGTCTGCAGGCCACACAGGGACCCCTGATCTTCGGGCACACCAAGCCAGCAGCAGGGGTTTTCCCATAACCTCTTTTATTCCACACCCCCTCCCCCAGCCTCTTCTTGCCCTGTAACAAATCCAAGGGGTCCCAGGTGCCAGAAAACAGGAGAGCAGAGGAAGGCTTTCCAGCCCCAGCTCCCCTTAGGAGCAGCTCTGTCTGGTCCATGAGTTTTTGTGGTATTTGAATCTGAATGAAGAAAAAAGAGCTGAGGGGAGTCGGCGCAGGGAAGGGAGAGAGGTGAGCCAAAGGAGAGGCAGCCTGGAGAGAGTTATTCCTTATTTATTCCTCACTTTCCCTTAATCTCTGCACAAAGCTCTCTGCTTGCCCTGCCCTGGGCAGAGGTCCCAGCCTCGCACCTTTTGCGGGCTCCCGGTGGAGGCAATCCCTGCTCTGGGGCCAGCCCGGCAAAGCATCCCCCGTGCCCCGCAGCCCCTGCCGGGCCCAGGGCAGCTGCTGCTGCCGGGGCAGGGCTACAGGCAGGCACATCCTAAAGCAGGCACATCCAGCTTTAGGATGTGCCTGCTTCGGCCTCAGCTCCAGCCGAGGAGGGGATGCTGCACGATGTGGCTCCTGCCCCACTCCCCGCAGCACCCGAGCGAAGTGGCCGGGTTAAAGCCCGGCTTTATGGCGGAGGAAAGGCCCCGCACAGCCCCGGAGCGGGCACCGGAGCACGGCCAGGGCACGGGCAGTGCCCCGGGGCGATGAGGCTGCCCCAGGCCGGGAGGCTGCTGCCCTCCGCAGCTCAGGAAATCCCGCGGGCCTGCGCCATCGGAGCAAAATGGGTCACCTCCCGCCACGGCTGCCAGCGCTGGGGACACGGCCCCCTTGGCTGGGACACCGCCGGGCACTGCTGCAGGGGGCACGGCCCATGCCAGAGAGCTTCTCTGGCCGCTGAAAGGCGCCTTTGTCACCCGCTGCCAGGGAACCTACAGCTCAGCCCTCGGGCAGGGATGGGGCCCTCCAGTTTCTGATGGAAAAATACGTCCTTTGGGGAAAATTATAATTGTGCTCTCTGGGGAGAGGCACAGCGGGGTCAGGGGTGTCCCCCACGTGCCACCACCCCCCTGCCAGCATGCTGTGTCCCCTCGGCAGCAGGCTGACCCCCCTGGCACTGGCTCTGCTGTCCCCACGGAAGCTCGGCCATCTCTGCTCGCCCTGCCTGTGCCACCCGAGTCACCTGTCCCCGCGGCACCAGGACATCCCTGCCCTCCGTGCAGGAGCATGCCGAGCCTAAATCGGGGAAGATTAAGACACGACCAGCTAAAGCCACTTTGCTCCTGAACCAGCATATCCGCTTGGGATTTAGCGCATTTGCAGGCAGGGATTCACACCTTTAGGTGATTTGTCTTAATTCCCCCCAGCCTCTATGTGTGAAAAGCCCTTGGCCGGCACCTTCTGGGTGCTGGTTCTGCAGTGGCAGCGGCCAGGCTTTCTCCTGTGGCCTCCCCAGACAGGCCACGGGGTGAATGCAGCCTTCTTCCTCCTTCTCCTGCACCCCTCAGCCCCCAGGGCTGGAACACCAGCTGAGGCCGCCTCACAATGGGGAGGATTTAGACAGGAGAGCCTTTTCAGGCCGTCCCCTCAGTGCGTGAGACTGCTGCAGGCACAGGGATGCTGTGCTGGCACTGCCTGCTGCCCTGGGGTGCTTTAGGGCTGCAGCCACACCGGCTACCGCAGAGGGACCCACAGCAGTGCTCTGGGACTGTTCTGAGCAGGCAGCCGGTCTTCTGGAAATCAAAAGCTCCACAAATCCCCATCTCCCGCCCTCCCCGGTGGCTGCAGGCCTGGGCTGGCGCACCCTGGCTCCGCGGTGGGGCACGCAGGGCTGAGGCTCTCCCGGGGGCCGGGGGGGGCCGGGGCGCCCCGGCGGCAGCGCTGCCACCTGCCCCGCGCAGCGACCCCGCCGGCGACAAAGCCGCACATTGTTGTGACAGCAGCTGGCCGCGGAGTGACAGGGATGCCTGGGCCTTCCGAGCCAGCGGGGTGCACGGGCTGTGGAGAAACCGCTGTCGGGCATCCGCGGCCCCCGTACTGCCGGCAGGGTCACTGCGTGCCGCCCCGGAGCCCCGGGTTCCCTTCCCAAGGCTGCCCGTGCGCCGGGGCCGGGCGGGCGCTTGGCAGCTGCCCCCGCTGCCGGCAGGGAGAGGAATTCTGTGACAATGGCGGCGGAGCAGAGCCAGGCTGCCGGCTGATGAATAATGCAGGGCTGCGCTGGCGGCGCGGCAGATGTCGTGTTTACCAACACGGCAGCTCCCCAGCCGCGGGCCCTGAGCCCCTGTCACCACCTCTGTCACCCCCTGCCCTACGCCCACCGCAGCCCCGCCGCGGGGCACAGAGGGGCTCCCCTGCCTCGCCGTGGCATCCTGGCTCCTCGGGTATCCTCGCCGTGGCTTCACGGCTCCCTGAGCATCCCTTCACAGCCGGAGGGGTTTTTGAGATGGGAGTTTCCATGGCAACGGAGCGGAATGGCGCCGGGAGCCGGGGGATGCGGGCGCTGGAGCCGGGGACGGGCTGCGCGCTCCCGCGGGCGATGGGAGATGCCCGAGCCCCTCTGCGGCGGCTGGCCGGGGCCGCCGCCCCACACTCATGTCCCGGACTCAGCCGGGGAGGCTCCCGGCCGGTGCCTTTGGGGCCGGTAAAAACCACAAGTCGCGTCGCTCAACTACAACCTGTTTATTATGGAGGTTTTTTCCCAGGCGAGGGAAGTCGGGAGCACTCGTGTCCCGACTTTGGCCTTTGGGGATGGGAGACAGGGCAGGGGGTGTTCTCTCCGCCGCCGGGGCCGGGCACCTGCTGCGCTGGGCTGGAGCCGGGCCGTGCCGAGCCGTGCCGAGCCCGGCGCCGCTCGGCGGGCAGCCCCGCCCCGGCTCCCCCCGGGCGGCGGTGGGCGGGGGCCGGGCGGAGCGGGGCGCACGGCGCGGCACATCACAGCACGGCTCGGCACAGCGCGGCTCGGCTCGGCTCCGCTCTCCCGCCATGGCATCCAAGTGCCCCAAGTGCGACAAGACCGTGTACTTCGGTGAGCGCATCCCCGGGGCCCGGCCCCGCATCCCCTTCCCCGCGCCGAGACGCATCCCCGGGACCTCAAACCGGTCCCCCAGCCCAGAGCCGGCGCTCATCCCCGCCTTACCCTTCCCCGAGCCCCGGTGCTTTCCGTTTTCCCCCACTGGGATGTATCGCCCCGGTGTCCGCTCCGCCGCAGCTCCCCGCGGGGCTCAGCCCGAGACCGGCCCGGCAGCAGCTCCTTCTCCCCTCGGGGGCACCGCGGCCCCTCCGCTCTGCATCCCCGGCTGTGCTGGGGTGCTGCCGGCTGGCCCTGGGGCAGGCGGCACAGAGGGTGTGGGTGATCCCGGCCTTGCTGGGCTGAGGGGGGAGAGCAGGAGGTGAGGAGCCCTGGCTGGGGTGTGTGCCCACACCTGGGGTGCTGAGAGGGGGGCGGCTCCTGTCCCCAGGTACTGCTGCCTTGGGTCAGGGGAGCCCAGCCCCCCGACACGGCCGGTACCGGGAGGGGGCTCCCGTGATTCGGAGGATCTCTTGGGGCCGGGAAGTTGGCAGCGGCAGGTGCAAACAAAACCTTCTCGCAGCCGGTTTCTTTGATTCCCTGCAAACCTGGCCCCAGGTGTGCCGTTCACCCCTCCCTGTCTCGCAGCGCAGCCAGCCCCCAGCGGGCTGTTCCCAGCCGGGCGAGCTAACGAAGGGTTTGGGGGCTCTACGGGACTTTTTCAAAGGCAGCTCCTGGGCTCGGAGGTCCATCTCAGCACCCCTGGGCTGGGTTAGGGCAGCAGCGAGTCCCTGCAGGTCTCCGAGGGCCCTGCCTGGGGTTGTGGCTGGTCAGGATCTCTGGAAGCGGGGCTGGCGTGTCTCCGGTCCGGCAGCGCGGGCTGAGCGCCGCCGCCCGGCTCGCAGGGAGGCGGGAGCAGCGGCAGATCCCCGGAGCTGCCCCAGCCCGGAGCCTCCGGCAGGGACCCTGCCCTGGGTGAGCACCCTCGGGCCTGCACCGTGAGCTCGGGATGGCCCTGGCGGTGGATCCAGAGCTCCAGCCCGAGCTGCCGCCGGGGACCTGCTGACCCGGGGTCCAGCTGGCCTGGCGCTGCCTCCCTAGAGCCCTCCCTACCCATCTCCCCCCGCTGCTCCGGGGTCCAGCCCCTGTTGCCTCAGTGTGTTTTGTTTGTTTGATGGAGAAATACCAAAGGGTCCTGATGATGTTTGAGCATTGGAGGCATTGGTGCTTTCATTCTTTTCCGGCCATCTCCAAGTAAACACAGGGAAATAGGAATTTGCTGTCTTCCTCCTTTAAATAAACCTATTTGAGTGTGGGTGGGAAGGGCTTGGCCCCTTGGATGTCTTTCTTTGTATGAATCTTTTCCTTTTTAAGCAAAAAATAATGTCTCCACAGCCAGCTGGGCACTGACCCGGGGGCAGAGTTGCTCCTCTCGCTCCAGGGATGAGCCTGCCCTGCGTGGGGGGGTCGGGGCTGGGCTCAGGGACCCGAGGAGGAGGCCAGGCTGTGCCAGGAGGAGAAGCACCAGCCCCCAGCAGTGTCCGTGCTCTTTCTTCTCCCCATGTCCGGGGTCACTTGTGGGTCTCCTGAGGATGTGGTCCGGGGCAGAACAGGGCTGTACCCCCTGCTGCAGCTGCTCTCTCCCCGGGAGGGTTTCTGTAGGTGCAGTGGTCCCTGTCCTGGGCTCTGCTGCTCCCCGTCCGTGTGGGGACTCCCTGCCCTGGAGGCAGGTGCCTGGCAGCGGGGCAGTGCCAGCTCCCATCCCACACCTTCCCGCAGGGAATGCTGCCCCTGAAGGAGACTTGGGGAGAGGAGGTGGTGGTGAGCTGAAACGGGAGCAAAAAACTTCTCTGTGCTTAGAGCTGAGATAGGCTGCAGCACGTCCCTGTTGATGCCTTGAGCTTTCCCTTGAGGAACCGCCCAGGCTCTGGAAGAATAAACCTGAGTCCGTTTATTCAGTGCATGAAAGCTCCATGCAAATCCTGAGCCGTCTTTCCGGGGTGGGGATCCCGGGCTTTCCTGCTGGTGAGAAGGCGATGGGAGCTCCGCGTCCGGGGTTTGGTGTCGCTCCTGAATTCCTGGGCCGGCCCGAAGCTTAGCGGGGAGGTGATTCATAAAGCCCCGCTTGTTCGGGAGCCTCCCTGGCCGTGCTGAATGAGCGCTGGCAGCCCGGGCTGCCCGAATGCCTGGGATTGCAGCCCCGGGTCGTGTGTGAGAGACGCCGCCGGCTCCCAGAGCGGCTGCCCAGCGCCGGCACTCCCGGGTACCGATGGAAAACTCATTTCCAGCATGCCTGTTGCTTCATGCTCCCTGGAAAAATCCAGCGGGCTCCTCCCTGCGCAGTCAGGAGGATGTGGGCGTTTCCTGAGCTACAGAATGAGCTTTTTTCCTTTAAAAAGCACGGGGAAATATAAAAATAGTTTTTTGGCTTTTTTTCCTTTTTTTTTTTTTTTTTTTTGAAAGGAGGTTGAGGTCTGTGACATTGTTTCCAGGAACGGTTGGGGCTAACTTTCCTGCTTTGGGAAGCTGGCTGGATGCAGTGAATGTTCGAGCGCAGGAGCAGCCGGCGGGTGCGGGGCCAGCTCCCGTCCCGTCCCCGCTGGCAGGTGGCAGCGCGCCGGGCTCGGGGCTGGCTTTGGGCTGTCACTGCTGGCAGCAAGCTCCGGGGGAAACCAGAGTCTCCCGCAGCCAAAGAGCCACACGTTTCCCCAGCTCCCTTTCCCATTGCTAAGCGTTAAATGAGTTTTGCAGGGTCACCGGGAGCCCTGGCCAAGCCTGTCCGCCTCCCATCCTCTCTTCCCAGAAGAGCGGGGGATTGCGGCAGCAGGGGGTTTCCTGTTTTCCCGTCCCAAGCACGAGGCAGGCACAAGCCCCAGGGATGCAGCGAGCACACGTGCGGTGGGCTCCGGCCGCGGGCGGCTTTTGGGGAGCTCGCTGTGAGGGCTGGGGGAGGCTGCCGCTCTGTTTTTTCGGAAAGGGGCATCGCGAAAGCAGGTGGGAGTCGCTCAGTAGCCCCCCAGGCTTAAAGCTGCTCTCCAGCGCTGGTTTGCCGGTGGAATTGCAGAGGAGGACCGAGGACACGGACATTTCCAGCTGGGATGCGAGGGCGGCCCGAGCCCAGCGTGCTGCCAGGGGCCCGCAGCAGGTGCCTGAGCCCGCGGGCACGCCGGGGGCACACGGGGTGCAGCCAGGTCCGGGCTGCTCTCCCTGCCGAGCACGGAGAAATTCAAGCTGCAGAAGCCACTCTGCAATTAATAAGTAACCGCTGTGCTTGGCTCCAGGCAGGGAGACGGTGGAGCAGGAGGGCTGGATTTCCATTATAGCCGTCCCTAACAAAGGAAGCGGCTCCTGCCCCCCAGCGCTGCGCTCCTCGGGAGCGGCCTCCTCCCGGCTCTGGGAGCGTCAGGGCACCTTGCCGAGTGGCAACTAAGGATGCTCCACTTCCCTGCTCCCCGTGCAGAGCCCTGCCGATGGGAGGGATGCCTCTGTGGGAAGCTGAAGAACAGGCTGAATAGCATTAGTTTTTCCCTCAGGAAAAAAGTGCGGGCTACAGAAAATGGTCTGTGGGAGTGTGGAACAGGGCGGTGTGAGGGCTGGGTCCCCTTGCTCTTGTGTCCTGGGCTTTGCTGGGGCTCCTGGCAGGGTGGTGCTGGCACTGCCAGCAGTGGAAGCCGTGCTGCTCCAGGGGCTGTGGGTGCTGCTGGAGCTGGCAGGTAGCCCTGTGCCAACCCAGGGCTGGTCTTAGGTGACTCTGTTTGTGTCTGGATTATGGAGTCCTGCAGCTGTGTCCCAGCTTCTAGGCAGACAGACATCCCCATGTTCCCATCCTCCCTCCCTCCTTGGCAGGAGCACAGGGATGGGGCGAGGTGAGGTGATGGGACTGGAAAAGAAAGGCAGGGAAAGGTGGAGCAGGAACGCCCAAGCAAGGAGTAATGGAAAATCTGTCACTGCAGTGTTGCAATCAAACACAGAGCCTGGAGCATGAGCCGTGGTGCCACTCCCGGTTGTGGTGGTGCCCACTGCTCCTGCCAAGGGCCCTGGTGCTACCAGGGAGGGGATGGCAGGAGATGGGTCCTGGCATGAGGATGGGGAGAGCTGTCCCACCATCCTGCTGTGCACTTGCTGGTGGGGAGCCCCAGTGCTGTGGCCCCTGAGCACCCTCAGCCCTGAGCTGAACCCTGCTTGGAGCTGTGGGGAGGTGAGGAGCCGTGGGGCAGGAGGGGCACTTTGACAAGCTTGGCTGCTCCAGCATGTCCCAGAATCCTTCTGTTGCTGAAACAGGCCAGGAAACTGTCTTATTCTCCTGGCACTGCCTGCCAGAGATGACATCTCAGAGTGCAGAAGGAAGGAACAGTGTGCTCTGAGCCAACAGCTACCCAGAGAGGGGTTTGGTGTGTGCCTCCATGTGCCCGGCTCTCACTGGCCACACTGCCCTGGCTGTGGGATGGGCAAGGGCAGGGCTGCAAGCGGGCCTCTGATTTTTGTGGTGGTGTCCCTCGGCAGTGTGGGCTGCACCTCCTGCCCCCTGGGGTCCTGCCTGCCATGCCTCACATGCAGGGCTGCTAAGGAAAGCAGCTGATTCCTTGGGCTCAGCCCTGGCTGAACCCAGTGCCTGGCTGGAAACACCGCTGATCCTTCCCCCAGCACAGACACAGCCAGACTGCCCAACCTCAAACACATCCCATTCAGATGCTGCTTGATGAAGCCCCGTGGAAAATGGTGGGGGACTTGCTGGAGGCTGCCCTGCAAACCAGAGCAGGAGATCAGAGGCTGCTGGCCAGGGAAGTGCCTGCAGTCAGCGAGCAGAGGAGAGGCGGGGAGCAGCAGGGGACGGGAGCAGTGCTGTGCACCAAGGCTGGAAATCAAACAACCTTCCCTTGCAGCAGAGTGGCTCAGCTACACAGGGGCTCAGACCCCGGGGAAGCCCTTGTCTCTCCCCTTGGCTGGAAGTGGGAGTCCCCCCGGGATATTCCCTGTTCCCCCCGGCTGTGCTCTGCAGCAAGGCCGTACTGAGCTGGCTTTGTTGCGCACTCGGAGGGAGCCCAGCGAGCTGGAGGGCTGCCTTCCCTTGCCTTGCTGCAGGGAAGCTAAATAGATATGTTTGGCCACAACTCAGGGTGCAGTGTAAGCGTCAGCACCAGCTGGGGATGGGGGAGAGGAGCTGTGCCAGGGGTGGGCGGGGGGCACGGCAGGGCACTGCCGACACCGGGCAGGGCAGCGTGCTGGGATATGGCCCGGCATGGCAAGGGCAGGAAATCCTCAGCCTGTCCTTCCACCTTTTCCATCTCCTGGCGACTAGGTGAGGAACTGGGGGAGGGATGAAGCTGCTGGCTCATGGCTCTTGGCTTTGTTTCCAGCCATTTACCAGGCTCCTTTCCTTGCACTTTTCTTTCTCCTGTCCTTTGTGTCTGCAACTGCTCTGAAGTGAATCTACAGTCGGTCTGACAGCATCCCTCTCTGCCAGGGATGCCTGTCTCTGGATCCCTGTGGGGATTTGGCCTCCTCACTGCCAGACTGGGGTTTGTCAGCTCTTCCCCGTGCCCTGCCAGGGCTGCGGTGGATGGATGGGGCACAGCCCAGGCCTTTGCAGAGACGCAGCTGCAGTCATGGTTCCTTTGGCTGAATAAGGCTCTGCCGGGGAGCAGCACTGACGTCAGGCTGTGGAAATACCTGTGCGAGGGCCTGGGGCTGGCTCGGTGCGGTGGCACAGAAACTGGGAGGAGGGATGCTCTCTCCTCATCCTGAGAAGATGCACCCACCTCTGGCCTGTGCCAGCTGCTTTGTCTGGGCACGGCGGGTAATTAAGGGCTAAGCCGCGTTGTCTCTGGGGCGGGGCCGCTGTGGAGCCATGGGATCAGTGTGCCTTGACAGCCCCCTCGGCTGCTTGCCTCCTCCTGGCCTCTGGTGTCCCTCGGCAGCGTGGGCTGCATCCCCTGCACAGAGCGAATCCGCCCCACAGCACGTCCTGCAGCCAGACGTGCCCCCCCGGCTGTGCCTCCACCTCTCCTCGGGGGTGTTTCCTCTGGGAGGGGGTTTCTCATCCATGGGCACCCCGTGCCTACCCACACAGGGCTGGCAAAGCCCCGAGCCACACACACGTGGCAGAGGCCAAATTCCTGAGTCAAGCAGCCTTAACCCTGCCCTTCCAGGGCTGCTGCCCAGCTGCTTTAGAGCTGGCTGGCTGCAGGGCTGAGCGTGCAAGGGGCACTGGGGGCCGGAGCAGGATGTGCTGGGAGAGCAGGGGGCACAGCCTTTGGTGGCAGAGGCTGGCTGCAGTGACACGTCTGGGCCGTGCGGTGCCCTGCTCCCTGCTCGGAGCCGGACACAGCCCCGGGCTGCTCCGCAGGGCCCCCGGGGTGAGGAGCGGGGCTCCCCCGGCAGCAGGAGGATGTGGCCAGAGCCTTTTCCTCTGGGGCTGATGCAACAGCGGAGCAGCTGTGGCCGAGTGACAGGAAATCTGGGCGCTGGTCCCTTCCCTCCGCAGTGATTTATGGGATGGTGTGGCCGCAGGCTGCTGCCCTGGAAATGGGCCGGAGTGGCTCCAAGCTGCTTCCTCTGCTCGGTGCAAACAATGCCTTCTGGAAAGCCATCCCGGCTGTGCCGGTCCCGGATGCATCCCCCGGGAATCCTTGTTTGCAGCCAGAGGATGCCCTAGCGGCCCCTGGGCGGCATTTCCATCAGGAGGCGAGGGCAGCCCCCGTGGTTCCCGGGCTGTCCCTGTGCTCCGGGTGCTCTCCCCTCCCTCCTGCCCCGTGCCCTGCCACGGGCTGTGCGTGCCGCTGGGATCCCTCTGGCTCTGCGTGGCTCGGGGATGCATCGACAGGGGGGTGCATCTGGCAGGGAGGAGCCAGGATTTCCATCTGCTGAAATATTCTTTTGGGGAGGAGGGGGATCATTGGGGGAGCATTTTGTATCGCGGGAGCAGGAAGGAGCTGGTGGGGGCTGTGGCCAGCTATAATTGCCACGGCCTCTGGAAAACATCCGCCGGGAGCTTCCTCCTTGCTTTGTAGCCGTGGCGGCGCTGGGTCGGGGCCGGGGGAGCTCGGGTGGTGCAGCCGGAGCGCAGCCCCGCCTGGCTGAGTGCGCATCCACTGTGACAAAGCCCAGCGGTTCCTTGGCCCCGAGCCCCTGGCTCGGCTTTCAGCCCGTCGCACTCGGCTTCCCTGCCTGGTCACCCCGCGGAGGAACCTTCCTATCCCTGCCGGGAGGGCTGGGAGGATGCAGGGCTCCTGCGATGGCCCCGCGGCAGTGGGGTGCTCCGTATGCCCCTGGTTTTGGGGAGTCCCTGGGGCCTGGGGGGCCTGGGGGCTGTTCACCCTGCAGCTGGCTCTCTGCTCCCAGAGGCAGATGAGGGCTGCAGAGGAAAAGGAGGGCGGCTCTGGCCCCTTCCTCCTGTGCTGCCTTCTGTGATGGGCTGGGGAGACACGGGCCCTCCCGAGCCCCTGGGCTTGTTGCCAGCAGGGATTAGCTCTGGCAACTTTGGGCAGGCAGGCCAGACCCCAGGCTCTGGTGGGGCATCCCTTGGCCCTGCTGTCTGCTCCTGCCTGGGTTTGGTTTTACAGCCTGTGTCTTCAGCAGGAGCTGGATTTGGAGTTTCTTCCAATGATGCGAGTCCCCAAAGTCCATCTCTCGTGTGCTTGCTTGGAGGTGCCCTCGGGAGTCTCCTGTGCACCCTGGTGCAATGGCTCTGGCTCTGCCCTGCCACACTGCCCCTCTCTCCTGCCCGGCTTTGCCCTGGGATGGAATTTTTGGGTGATGATGGCATTGTTTCAGCTTATCTTGGCCTTGCGACCTGCCCCGGATGCAGCTGTTTGCCTTTGGAGGAGGGTGGCTCTAGAAGCCAGGACCTGCCCTTTGGGGAGCTCTTGACCCCCAGTCTGAACTGGATGCAAACAGGTGACATTTGCTGAGGTCCTCGGGGGGAAGTCCGACATCGCAGAGGAGGTCTTCTCATGGAGTGCAGCCAGCTCTGGTTGCACTTTTATTTGCTTGTTAAATATTTTATTTGGCTCTCCTGATTTAGTTTTACGGTGGCTTTAACGGGCTCACACTGTTTTCCAGCTGTCTCTGCACATGTGCAGGGCAGAGGGAGGGCCAGCAGGAATCCGTGGGGGGCACAAGGCAGCCTGTGGCCGCCCAGGAGCTGGGAGGGAGAGGGGATGGTGCAAGGCTGAGGATGCAAGAGGAGCACTGGCAGCCTGTGCTGCCTCCCAGGGTGCTGCTGGAGGCCTACAGCTCGGGGCCAGATGGAAGGATTGTATTTGTATTCATACAACCAGTCTCAAAGCGTTTGCCATGCCTGAATTTGCCCACTGGGCTTTGTCACTGTTTTCAGTGCTGGCAGCGAGTTGCTCTGCAGGTTTGTGGCCGTGCAAGAACGGTGGCTGTGTGCCCATCCACACATCGTGCTGTTCCCGGGCTGGGGGCAAGGGGCAGGTGTTTTCCAGGCCACATGTCCATGCTGGGTGACAGTGGAGGCCATCTGCCATCCCCTCCTCCTGGGAGCATCTCTGGAGCTGCGGCTGAGGCTCCTGGGGAGAGGCTGGCTGTGCGTGGGGGAGTGTGACTGCAGGGGCGGGGTGGGCATGGAAACGCCAAATATTTGAATGGGAGTGCAGTCATTCCGGGTAACGTGGCGGGTAAAAATAGCCACGGGGAGCAGGAAAGAAAACGCTACCGTTGCTGGCCTGGCGCGTGGGAAAGCGCGGCCGTGGGACAGCAGCTGGGGGTGTTCTGCTTTCCTGCTTCCAGCTGGGACAGGGTTAATGTTCTTCTTAAGAGCTGGTGCCGTGCTGTGAGGGGTCAGAGACCCGGGCTCTGTGCCCACGTCCCACAGGGCTGGGGGGGCCCTGGGGGCTGCAGCTCAGTGGCTCCTGTTTCCTGCAGGCACAGTGTGAGCAGCCCCCGGTGAGCGAGTGCAGCCCCTCTGCGGTGCAGCCCCCCTGGTTCCCAGGCCTGGCTGCCCCTGGGGCTTCAGTGGGTGCTGGGCAGTGGCTCACCCCTCTCTCGTGTCCCCTGCAGCCGAGAAGGTGTCTTCCCTGGGCAAGGACTGGCACAAGTTCTGCCTGAAGTGTGAGCGCTGCAACAAGACCCTGACCCCGGGTGGGCACGCCGAGGTAAGAGCTGCCAGGGCGGGCGGGGTGGGAGCCGTGCTGGCACTCAGGGGGGCCTGCTGGGACGAAAATCCCAAAGCCAGGGCTGGGGTAGATACCTGATGCCATGTGGAGGCGCTGTCCCTGCGGCATGCAAGCCCAGGAGAACACACTGTGGCTTCAAACGCTGCTGCTGCAACTCAGGGTGTTCTTGTGCACAGCCCTGGGTGAGCCACAGAGTGGTGCTGGCACCACGTGCGGTGACCCTACTCTGTCACCCAGGCAGCTGTGGTGGGGCTTGGCATGCCCCAGTAAGCGCATGAAGCTCCATGCACTGGGCAGACTTGTTTGGGCATTGCCCAGCTCTGGAGAGGTGTGTGTGCTGGGAGCCTGCACTGACCTGTGGTTAAAAACACCAAGAACGGGGAAATGCCTGGGTTGCCATGGTAACGAGAGCTCGGCACTGGCGCTCTCGGCGCCCCGGAGCTTGTGCTGGAGTGTGATGCCACTGCCACTCCCCTGCACTTGGGAGTGTGAGGTGCCATGCCGCTGGTTGCAGCTGCTCGGGCTTAGGAGCAACTGTATTTCTCCCGTGCAGTGTCCCTGGGTGACACCCTGGGTCTGCACAGCACCTGCCATTCCACAGTGTCACCAGCTCCTTAGCTTGGCTCTAGCAGGCAGCACAGCTGGGCACCAGCAGGGACAGCCGTGCTGGTGGCCCCCAGCCCGTGGGGAAGCGGGGCCTGTCCTGCCAGCGAGGTGGATCTGTGCTCCAGACCGGGTTAAGCCCAGAAGATTTGCTGCTTCTCCATATAAGGTTGGATTCTGTTCCCATAGGGGATGGCAGCCAAGCCCCACTGACAGATTTGGCCCTTCCCTGCTTTTTCTCCCTCCTTTTGGGGAGGCTAGGTTGGAAAGGTGTCGCGGGGAGACCAGTTAAATGTTTACCCTCCCCTCTGGCATGGCAACGCTGTGAGCATGCTCGTATTTATGCCTTGCAATATTTTGCAGCTGCCTTTGGCCAGCCCAGAGCCTTCTCCCTCCCTCAGCCTTACCTCTGGCTGTCCTGGCCCTTGCCTTTGGCACGGCCCTCTGCTCAGCATCCACCCTGCCCTGCGTGGGCAGCACTGCTTGCCTTGCAGCAGAGGGATGGAGGGCAGGAGCAGGGCTGAGGGGCTGAGTGGGGCCGAGCAGGAGATGGGGTGGGATCCTGCCTGAGCACTGGCTCCCAGTGGGTTTTCTGCCCAGGGCAGTGTGTGTGCCAGCTGTGCTGGCCCCCTGCTCCAGCCACAAACACTCTTTCTTTTCCCTTGGACTGGGTTCCAGCTGGCCCATGAGAAACGGGGAGTTCTGGGGCTTATCGCCTGCCTCCTGCCTTCCTGTGATAATCACCCCAGACGATAGCGGGGTCGATAGCAGCTGGGCTGGGACCAGAGCCCCTGCGGGGCCTCTGATCTTGGGCCAAGGCGAGGGAAAGGCGAAGCTGAGCTCCCACGGTGCTCTGAGCAGGAGAGTGGCCTGGCTGTGCACAGCGTGCTGAGGGGCTGAGGCCGTGCCTCGCTGGCTCCAGTGCCACGGTTGAGCTGCTGTGGCCACTGGTCCTCCAGCCCCAGGGCATGACCTGTTCACAGCAGCCCGAGCGCTTGGTGCAGGTGAAACCCCCGAGTGCTCAGGCTGGGCTAGGCTGGTGCTGCAGACCCAGAACTGGGTGCATTTTAGGGTGCTGGCATGGCCATGGTGGTCCCTGACACCAGGGGATGGAGGTGCTCCTGAGGGAGCCGTGGTCACCACTCCTAACACTGCCCTCTCTCCCCAGCACGATGGGAAGCCCTTCTGCCACAAGCCCTGTTACGCCACACTGTTCGGCCCCAAAGGTACGTCCCTGTCCCCCCTGCCTGTGCTGCTGGGCTCGGGGCTGCAGGAGGGGCCAGGTCCCCTCATCCCCACCGGTGGCCCCAGCAACATCCCAGAAGCCAGGCTAGCATGGGCTGAGCACTGAGCCAGCAAATTGCAGTCCCAGGCCTGCTGTCTGCTTGTGCAGAGGGAGAGAAGAGCTGCTGGAGGGAAGGAAGGAGGGAGGGGGAAGGAAGGAATCTATTCTGACAGTTGCCTTTTTTTTTTTTTTTTTTTTTTTTTTTTTTTTTTAATATTTAAAAAAACAAATTCCCATTCAAACAGAAGGTGGAGTTAGTCTCCTGTCCCAGATGTGGCTGGAGGAAGCCTGGGTCAGGAGAAAGCAAGCCAGGGCTGAAGTGCAGCAGTGGCCGCTGGCTCAGCGGGGCTGGGGGAGGAGGGACAGGTGGCTGGGGGGACGATGGAGACCCCAAGGCTCCCAGGCCACCGCAGGCTCTCTGTGCCCCCCTGCAGGCGTGAACATCGGCGGGGCTGGCTCCTACATCTACGACAAGCCGCAGATCGAGGGGCAGACTGCCCCGGGACCCATCGAGCACCCCGTGAAGGTGGAGGAGAGGAAGGTGAATGCTGCACCTCCCAAGGGACCCAGCAAAGGTGAGGGACAGGACAGGACAGGACAGGCAGCCTGGCCCTTTGCCGTGCTGGGCAGCCAGCGCAGAGCCACCGTGCTTGGTGACGGTGTGAGCTGCAGAGTTTGTGTGTGGGGTCCACCCCCCCCGCTGTGTCCTGGCTGAGATGACCCCCCACTTCCCAGGCACATGTCCTCTTCTCTTCCAGCCTCCAGTGTCACCACCTTCACCGGGGAGCCCAACATGTGCCCACGCTGTGGCAAGAGGGTCTACTTTGGTAAGGTGGCAAGTGTGTGTGCTTGCCTCGGGGTGGCACGGCCCTGCAGGGTGGCATGGCCCCATGGGAATGGGCTCTGTGCAGGAGCCCTGGGGCATGCAGGGAGGCTGGGAGTGGGGTCTGGATCAGAGAGGGGGTTATGGGTACAGAGGGATGTGCCTGAGGGGCCTTCAGGGATGGGTCCTCTTGGATATACTCCTGGGTGCAGGGCTTTATCTGCGTTGTATCCCCTGCTGTGTCACCTGCCATGTGGTAATAGCTGTCCTCAGCCATCCTCTATCACCTGCGAGGCACCAGAGAGGTGGGAGGGATGTGGGAGGCTGAGGGCTCTCCTGGGATTATGTGATATCCCCGTGGGGAATGCTCCCCCTTGGCATGTTGCAGCAGGCTGGTGTGACCCTCTCTCCTTGTCCCACTCCAGCTGAGAAGGTGACTTCGCTGGGGAAGGACTGGCACCGTCCCTGCCTACGCTGTGAGCGCTGCAGCAAGACGCTGACCCCGGGGGGACATGCCGAAGTAAGGGGGTGCCAGCCTCAGAACCCTGGCCTGCACACCTGGGGGTGCCAGCGGGGCATGGCTGAGATGTCCCAGGCCATCCTGCTGGCACCCACTGCCTTTGCAGGAGGGCAGGGCTGGGAGGAGCAGCCTCTCAGCCTCGGGAAGTGCTGGGGGTGTTGGGTGTCTGCAGGGGAGGAGCACGAGAGGTGTCCAGCCAGGTGGGCACGCCCTGGGGACTGGATTTCCCCCGGCCCCCAGCCCAGGTGACAGGTTTCTCTCTCTGCCCCACACAGCACGATGGACAGCCCTACTGCCACAAGCCCTGCTACGGGATCCTCTTCGGGCCAAAGGGTGAGTGAGAGCCTGGGGGCACAAGGGGGGACCCAGGCCAGGGGCACACGCTCTGCATGGGCTGCCACTGTCGCTGCTCGTGCCACCACCCAGAGGGGACATCTCCCTGGAGCATGCCTCTTATGGGAACCTCTTCGAGCCAGGTCTGATAAGCTCTGGGAGGCCTATAACACACCCAGGATAGCTCAGCTACCCCTTGGAGGCATAAAAATCAGCAGGATGGCTTCTGTTGCAGTGTTGGAAACAAAAAGGTTTAACAAAAGGCAAAATAACAAACAGAAAAACCGAGCCAGGTGCTAGACGTTCTTGCTCCTGGTAAAACACTTTACAAAAGCCATTACTTTCTTTCTTCACCTGAATTGCCCTAGCCTCTGTCTAATTAGCTCTCCTTGAGTTGGAGGTGAAGTCCCCCAAGTCCTATGAAGTGTCTTTTCACTTAATCGAGGAGAGGAACTTCTGGGCTCCTTTCCTTTTAAGGGGACAAAAGATCGTTTTATCCCTCCGTCAACAAAGAGCACACTCCTACACCTGACACCTTCCTGCCCGTGTCCTCACCCTGCTGTTTCTCGCCCCGTGCAGGTGTCAACACCGGAGCTGTGGGAAGCTACATCTACGACAAAGACCCTGAGGCGAAGAACCAGCCCTAGGCAGCGTCCCCGCCCTGCCCGCACGCTCTGTGCCCCTCCTGTACTAACCTGCTGCTCCCAGCCCGAGCAGAGCCTCCCCAGGCTGGCCACGGAGCTGTGCCCTCTCTGCTGCCCCTACTCCTGGCAGGACAGCCCTGCCCCTGGGTTATTATCATGGTCTCTAATATAAGCTTCAGTGTTTTAAGGCTAAGGTAGAAGGTATCTCTGGTGGTTCCCAATGCGCTCTGCCCTCCCCAGCCCTCCCACCACCCCCCGAGTGTGGGAGGCAGCAGGGCAGCTCTGGGGATGTCCCCGTGGGCAGGGGATGGCGGGTGGTGCCCAAAGGCTGAGGATGGGGGAAGGTGGTGGCAGGAGTCCCACCACGGGAGGGTGCTCCAGGCTGTCCCTCAGTGCTTGGGGTTGGGGTGAGGGTGCCCAACCCTCTTCCTCACCAGCTGCTGGAGATGTGTGACACCTGGCAGCACGGCCCTTCTCCTGGCCCTTCCCAGGCTCCATGCCCTGGCTCTCACTGTCCCTGGGTCCCACAGCTGGCCCTGTCCACTCTTAGGTCTGGCAGCTCCCTACATCCCTGCCTTTGAATCCCTCTAGGGGCACCCAGGCAGGTGCCCCAGCCTGCTCTGTGGGCTGGTTTAGTTTGGTGTCCCCAGCCTGCTCCCCCTGGAGGCACAGCCTGTGCCAGGGAGCACCTGGCAGCTTCAGCCCTGGGGGAGGGGGCTCTCCTCTCCCCACCTTTGGAGGACAGAGCGCATTGGGCCGGTGGCCTGGGCAGCAGGACCCCCCCTGCTTCCCAGAGCCGGAGGTTTCTCATTGTTGTGTTTATTTATAAGCAGTTGTAAATGTGCTCCTTGCTTTGGAGAATGACACGTGGCCCCCTCTCAGCCGTCCCCCGTGCACGCCCAGCCCTGCTGCTGCCCAGGAGAGCAGGGGAGGCTGGGGCAGGATCCGCCGGGGCAGCGAGCCCTCGGTGCCAGCGCCCCGCTCTCTTCAGGCTCCCTGTGCTGCTGCAGGGCTGACTTTTGTTATTTGCTGACAATAAAGGTTTTGAGAGATGTGCTGTGCAGCTCAGCTCCGGGTGGAGGTTGGGGAGGCTGTGCACACCACACAGCATCCCTCGGGTCCCATGACACGGTGGGACCCTGCTGCCCCATCCCATCTGGCTCCTCCTGGGGCCGGCCGGAGCAGATCCAGCGGAGCCCGAGCTCCTCCCGGGGCGCTGTTCCTGCGCTGCGAGCACAACAGCCTTGTAGGAAGCTGTGCTGGCCCTGCAGACAGGATGGGGTGCGGTGGGATGGGTCTTTCCCAGCTTTGGGGAGTGGGAAACCAGCGGAGAGAAGCAAAAGAGCAGATGTCATTGCTCCCCCCAGCCCGGGCTCGCTGAGCAGGCGCAGTGCCTGAGTGGGACTGCCCTCGGGAAAGCTCGGCCTGGCAGCAGCAGGGCAGGAATGCAGTGTGGGGGCATTGCCCTGTCCCCAGCCAGATCGCAGCCCTGCTGCCAGGCCTGGTTTTAGACATCCAGCTATTCCCTCGGAGCACGGAGCTCGGGGCTGCCAAGCCAAACACCGGCTCTGGGAACTGCTGCTCGGGCTCGTCCCTTCTGTCACGTTCCTGCAAGAGCCCCGCTAGGCTGCCTGCTGGCCGTGCCCCTGGGGACCCAGGCATGCCACTGGCCCGTCTGCAGGCGAAAACAGAGCCCCGGTGGCCCCGCGGCGGCTGAAGCCAGCGGCAGCGCCGGAGCTGCTCCGCGCCCTGCAGAAGGGGCTGCCGGGCAGCTGGGAAATGCAGCGGGCAGGGCGCAGCTGGGAAATGCAGCGGGCAGGGCGCAGCTGGGAAATGCAGCGGGCAGGGCGCAGCTGGGAAATGCAGCGGGCACAGCTGCGGGACGGGCCGGCAGGGAGCAGCGGCTTTTCCCTCCTGGCAGCAATCCCGGCGGCACGGAGCCTTTTCCCAGGCACAGAGCGCTCGGCAGCGCGGCTCCCGCCTCGGGAACGGGCTCAGTGTGTTGGTGTTTTGGTGCGGTTTCCATGGAGACCTGACCCCGGGATGCTTCAGGGACAAGGCTGCGGTGTAAATCAGAGCGGTGTCGCTCTCGGCTCCTCCCCTGACCGGCAGCTGGGCCCTCGCACCCAGAATTTGCCAACTTTGCCCCGTGTAGCAGCAGCGGTGCTGAGCTGGGGGGTGCCCATCGCTCCTCCGGGGCCCAGCAGAGCTGCCAGCAACGCCCTCGGCACGAATCCATCTCCCCTTGCAACTCTTATTTCCCATCATTAATTAACGAGCTTAATATGCCAGCCTCTCTGCTAGCCTGTGGCCGTGCCCTGCAGCAGGGTGCTTCCCTGTGGCCTGCCCAGGCTGATTCTCCTCCCCATGGTGTGCACCAGCCAGGCTCAGCAATGCCAGCAGGAACCCACCATGGGCTGGCTTCCCCCTCGATTCCTTTCTTTTTTTTTTTTTTTTTTTTAATCCTTACATTTTCTTTTCCTCGTGAGAGTTTTGCTGAAGGAATGCAATGAAATCAAAAATAGACAAAATTCAGCTCTGCTGCACCATGGAGTGCTGGGAAGCCTGCAAATATCACAGCAGCCTGCTATGCCAAAGGGCACGACCTGGCTGCTCAGGCTCTGGGTGGGCAATGTCCCCCCACCCTCAGGTGGGTGGAGGGACTGGGCGCCTCTTGTGACACAAAGTGTCCCCAGGTACAGCAGGTGCCCCCAGGGTGGGTGTTAAGAGCAGGAACCTGAAGGCTGAAGGAGTCCTTTGGGGTCCTCTATGGGATTATCTGTGTGTGCTGAGGGGCAGGGGCTGTCCCTGTGCTTATGGATCAGTGTGGGGACCAGGGCACAGACACAGCAGAGTGACACTTTGCTCAAGCAGGGAAGGCAGCTCTGGCCTCTAATCCTTGGTGCATTTTTGTATTTATTTTTGGGAGGCCTATGTGAGCTTAAAGTGCTCCTTTACTTGAGGCTTGGAAAACATCCTTCCCCTCAGGGATGTCAAATATTTTATTTTTTTTCAACTTGGACTTGCTAGTGGGATAAAAAAGTCGGAGGGCCCTGGTGATTACAGACAAGCTCTCCAGGGTACAGATGAAAATAGAGAACAAAGTGGATGAAGCTTTGCTTGGAAATCCCCCAAGCCCTGTGAATTTGTCCTGGGCCATTTCACTTGCTGGCTCCCAGGTTTCCTGGGAGCCAGCAGAGCTCAGCAGAGAACTCAGCAGCTGGTCAAGCTATTCTGAGGGCAGCGTGGGTGATGGGTGCCAGCCTGGGTGTCCCCAGGCTGCAGGAGGAGCAGTATTGTCACCTACTGGTGCTTCTCAACACAAGGCTGAGGGGGCCTGTGCCTTGTGCTGTCCTTCATCACCCAGAAAAGGGATGGAGAGTGCACAAAGACTGCTTCCAGAGAGGCACAGCACGCTGCACACATGGGAAACAGCAGGAAAGGAGCTGGTAGGGGTGGGAATGATGAGGGCAGCCCTGCCAGTCCCTGCAGGGAAGGGGCTGCAGCCACCACGATGCGGAGGGCTCCTGAAACGCAGGGACAGAGCAGGACAGGATGGCTCTGGGACACCGGGGGCCAGAGCAGCACAGCCAGGCAGGGAAGCCAGACAGATTGAAAGCATTTGCTGGGAAGTCAATAAACAGGAGCCAAAAGGGATGAAGTGCTGGAAGATGTGATTTAAGATGGGATATTGAAAGTGACCCAGTAAGCACAGCTTGTTTCCACATGGGCCAAGAGCTGGCTCAGCAGAGGGGCTCTCCTGGTCTGGCTGAGCTTTGGCTTGGTCCCAGTGGGAGGGTAAAGAACTGGGTGTAAATACTGGAGAGGGTGTAGATGGGCAGGCAGGGATGAAGAACAAGGAATGGCACAAAACCAAGCAGAGAAGAAAGACTTGGGCTGCAAGTCCCCCTGCCAGTGCAGTGCTCTGCAGTGTCACACAGGGAGAACTGCTGGTGCCCACTCTGGCTGTGATCCTGGTGAGGGTGCTGCTGGCTCCCCTCACCAGTGTTGCTGCCTGGGGACATCCATGAGGGCACACCCCAGGATGCAGGCAGAGCTCTGCATCAGCCTTTAGGTTTTCAGGCAGGGTGAGCAGCTGGGAACCATCCTGGGGAGCTTGAGGGGCTCCTGGAGTGCCCAGGGGCAGACTGCTGGGGGAGGAATACCTGTGCCCGGATGGAGGAGTGCAGGCTGCTAATGTGAGCAAACCTGTGACTCCTCCTCCTCTCCTCCTCTCTCCTGCTCTGCCCTGGCCCTCTGTCGTGCCTGAGGATGTCAGAGCACAGTAATCACATTCTTTTCACCTTCCTGCTCCACTGCCATACCATGACCACGCTGAGCTGGGTGCTGACAGAGAGAGCAAACACTTCTGCACCCCTTTGCCTCACCTGCAGTGAATTTTTAACCAGGAATAAAAGGTGTGGCACCAACAGCCTGGAGCCAGCCCAGGGCAAGTGGTGCTGCCAGGGAGGCTGGGGAGGTGATCCCTGGCACAGATCCCCTGAGAGTAGCCCCTGAGTTGTGTCCACAGTCCCCGCCAGCCCCAGCACCCGTGTGTGTCTCCCTGGCAGGCAGAGGAAACCCCTCCTGGACACTGGGCAGCTTTCCAAAGCAGCAGACTTTGCTTCCTTGACAATCCTGGCCCCATTTGATAGCCACAATAGAAACAGCCAGGCCATGCCAGGAAAATGTACCAAATCCTCCCCCAGCAGGATTTAGCCAGGAGGTTTCCTTGGACGGCCACTAATGGAAACTTGCAGCAAAGAGCAGATGGCAGCGGAGACTTTGGCCAGACTCTACTCAGGGAGGCTGGGGGAGCCTGGGTGGAATTGGAGGAGATTTTCCACATCTTGGCAGGGTTGGAAAGGAGGACAAGGGCTGCCACACCCTTTTGTCCCGCGGATGGAAGCCACACCGTGTCCCTGTTGTCCCCACGTGGGCAGCGCTGCGTGCTCCATCCGCTGAGCCGTGTTTGTTTTTGCTCGTGCAGTGTAACATTAACCCCGTGGTGATAATTCACGCCCTGCCTCTGAGGGTGAGAGCTGACCTGACAAGGGGCTGTGGGGGCAGCCAGCTGCCCGAGCTGGCCTGGAAGCGTTTTTACAGTTTCAGCTGGAAGCAGACATGTGATTGCCCGTGCCCGAGGCAGGACGGCTCTGCACTGTGTCCCCAAGGGCACAGAGCACAGATTTTGGCGTGGCAGTGGGCATGTTGGACAGGCTCAAGCCATCTGGGGCTTTAGAGCACAGTGGCAGTGTGCTGGTGGGTGTGTCACAAACCTGCAGAGCGCCCCTTCCCAGCCCCTTCCCCACGCCCCCCCCAAGGCCTTTCCTGCCTGTCTTGCTCACAGTCACTCCCAGCCAGCAGTCGCCTGCCAGCTCTGTGAAGACAGAGTATCTAAGTATCCCAGAGGTTTTCCTTCGGGTGTAATTGCTGTTGTTTTCCTGTCTGTCTGGTAATGGGATTAGCTGCATGCAGATCCGGAGGGGATGGAGGGGAGTGGGGGCAGAGCCTGCCAGCCCCTGTTGCAGGGCACGCTGAGAGCTCCTCTTGATGGCATCATGTGCCTGGCAGCTCCCCCCAGCTTCTGCCAGGCTTGTTTTAAGCCATCCTATAATTTTCTTGTCAAATTAGAGTTCCACGCTGGGTTGTGTGGCGCATATTTTACAACAAATAGTCTTGGCTGAGAGGGCCTTTGACATGCACAAGTGTGGGCTGAAACATGGCCAGGGAGGAGATTTTGCAGGACTCGCAGCCGTGAGAGTGCTGGGACAATGCTGGACCAGGGTGTCACTGGCCCCTGGGTCACACCCTCACTTGTGCATCCTCTCCCCTCTGTGCAAGGATGCTGGGGGGCTGTGAGAACTGTGGAAGCCCCTACCCCACTCCAGCAAGGTGGGGCAGGAGGGGGAGCCTGCAGCTGCTGCCTGGGCAGATGGGCTGGTCTGCTACATGGAAATAGCTGGTTTTTTCTTGCTGTCTTAGCAAAACAAACCAAAATCGGCTTATGTCACTGCCCTGCCTGCAAAAATGCCAGTGGTTTTCCAGTTGTTACTGCAGTAGTCACCAGTGGCCAAGATGCTTGAGGCAGGCAGCTCTGGCACACCCAGGGGCTCTTGACTTGCAACTCTCCCTCAGCAGCCCAAGAAATTCTTGGGGGCTGCAGGGACCTTTCACAAATTAGGGCACAAATGGAGCTGGGGAGCTGCTGCTGGCTCTTGCCAAGGGAGGGGATGGCCCTGGTCATAACAACACCACCCAAACAAACAAATGAGACAGCCCAGGTTGTCCGAGGGCCGTTGCCATGCCATCGGGGAGCGCTGGCGCCGGATGTTCAGGAGAGAGCCTCACCCACAGATTCCTATCAGAGGGCATCGACAGCTGAGGCATGCTCAGTCAGTTAAATTAGCTGGAACAAGGTCTGCAGATAAGATAAAGCTGTGCTTTCCTGAAGAGGCTGCTCTCCTTGGCGCTGCCTGGGTTGTTTCCCTGTCAGGCTATAAACCTTGATTTGAAATGATGCTTTGGGTGGGACCTGGGTTTGCTGAAAATACCACCCCTGCCCTTCTCCTGCTGCTCCCTGGTGCTGTCTCTGCCCAGCACTGGAGCTGCCCACTGGATGACCTTGTCTGTATGCGTGGGCACGGCACCATGGGCAGCACCCCAACGAAGAGGGATGAGCTGGCTGCTGCTCACTGCCACTCCAAGAAGGCTCCCACACAGTCGGTTTTGTGTCCTGGGGGGACCCTGGATGGCAGAAGGAGCAGTGACCCCAAATGTCAGCCTGCTGCAGCGTTTCCAGCCAGCTCCCTCCAGCACAGTGGGACTGCTCCGTCGCAGAGTGCTGACAGGTTTTGCACACCGGCATTCCAAGTGTTTCTGGACCTGCTCCCTGTAAAATGGGCAAGAGGCTGTATCCCATGGGCTCCTGAGATGCTGCTGTGCTCCAGGGCACCTGTAGCCCTTCCTCCCTCCCTGCTGGGGCCCTCTGCCAGATGGCTTTGCTGCATTGCCCCAGCCCTGTGCATGCCTGCTGACCAGGGGGACAGGAGTGGGCAGGGTGCAGGCACAGCTCCCATGGGGTGCAGGATCCAGGGCTGTGCCCCACAGCAGCCTTCCTGCCGAGATTGGCTTGCTGGGATTCATGTAGGTTTGCAGGGCACGCAGCACCATGCTTTGGCTCACTCCTGGTGAAGCAGGCTGGGTGTAGCCCAAGGTCCATGGGTTCTGGTAACCCAGCAGGGCCAGCCAGGACAACCAAGAGCCACGAGGGGCCAGCAGGCACACAGCCCTGTGCGGGCAGGCTTGGCAGAGAGCACCATGGGGCTCGGTGGTGCCTTCTTTGTGAGAGTGGCCCACATGCTGTGCCTGCTCTCTTGAGTGAACAGAAGAATCTCCAGGAAGTCCATGGGGACACGGAGAGGAGGGGACAGCCAGGCTCTGCTCCAGCCGGGTCACTCAGTGTGCAGTGCCATGCTGAGGCACCTGCTGCCCCAGCTGGGGTGGGAGCATTCCTGACACAGGAGGAGCTGGGCCAAGTGGTCCATGGGGACTGGCCACAGGGCTGGCCAGCTGGAGGGACTTGCAGGAGGGCAGTTTTCAGCTGCTGGCCTGCACAAAACCTCCTTAAAAGGGATTGCAGCTGAAGGCATCTCTCTGAGCCAGTCAGTGGCCCCAAAGCAGCCTGGCACCATGGAGGAGGGGGAGCAGGGCCACCAGAGGGGGGAGACGACATGTCTTGTCCCCTGTATTTCACCAGGGTGCCAGCTGCACCCCTCGGGGTGTGGGGAAGAGTCCTGGCCTGGGTAACCCAGCTGGGTGTTCAGCAAGTGCTGTGTCTGGGTACAGGGGGATGTGATGTGGCTGAAATCCGGGTTCCTGCATGTACTGGTGCCTCAGGGCAGGGAGAATGGGGAGGAGGCAGGGTGGAGGCCCTTGCAGGACACTCTAGCTCCCCTCCCATACTGTAAGACACTGTCTCAGCATCTCAGCATGACTCACGCCTCAGGAGGGAGCTGCTCCCGGTGACATCCTGCCGGTGTGGGTGCTGCCTGCCCTGCTGAGCCCAGCGCTGCCCCTGGGGCAGGACGGTGCCCCCCAGCCTGCAGTGGGCTCACAGACTGGGACCACTGGCAGCAGCAGGGAGCGTCAGCCGGGGGATTGTGCTGGAAGGGAGGCTCCTGGAGCCAGGCTGGGTCGTAAAGCAGTCCCAGCTGAACAGGAACTTCGCCTCTGGGCACAGCTTGCCGCCTCTCCTCCTGCGCCCACGGGTGGGATCCGGTGTCAGCAGGGCCCTGTTTGTGTCGGGAGGGATGCCTCGCATTTCGGGAGGCAGTCACTAGGCGTCCTGGCGCTGGGTTTCACAAGCCCTCATGACCTTTCCAGCGCAGCAACGTGCCCTGGGGAGGATTGTTTCATACAAAACAGACCTTTGGATAGGCTTTTCATTTCCTTCGCAGCCAAGCACAAAGGAACAACAAGTCCTCCCTCCTAATAAAATGACAAAGTCAGTGACACAGATGGGCTGGCTCTCCACAGCGAGCGGGGCCGTGTGCCGCACCCACGCCATTCCCAATGTCCTGCAGGAGTGGGCTTACAGTCCTGAAGCTCCCGCCTGCTTCACCCCGCACCCCAAAACTCCCCTTGGGCACGAGACCCTGCCTGAGGTGGACTTTTACACTCCCTTGGGAGAAAAGCTGTGCTCGGAGTGCCGGGGTGCGCAGGGGACAGGGCTGGCTGGGGGGGTGCAGGGACAAGGGGTGCAGGAGGGGCCCAGGACCCCGTCTCGGGAGCCCTCGCAGGGCCGTGCCCCGGGCCGTCCCCTCCAGCTGCGGGCGGGGTGCACATCTGGGCGGGGCGGAGCGCACATCTGGGCTGTGCTGGAGGGGCGGGGCGGGCGAGCAGTGACTTCGGCGGGGCCGGCGTGGAGCATCCCACAGGCGGTGCGAGCGGAGCCCCGAGCCCAGCCGAGCCGACACCATGCCCAAGTGCCCCCGCTGCCAGAAGGAGGTCTACTTCGGTAAGGGCTTCCTGCCCCGCCCCAGCCGCCCCCACCTCGGGCCACCTGCCGGGCACCCATGCCGGGCTAGGGGTCCTCTGGGCACCCCGGCTTCTGGCCCCCATGCTGCGCAGCCCATCTCTGCAAATTCCTGGGGTATCCCCGAATTGCTCAGCCCTGCGCTGGGGGTCCCCGGAGTGCCCCGGGTGGGTGATCCTATAGACCTACCCCAAGGAGATGCGTGGCTGCAGAGCGCGGGCTGCACTGGGTGCTTCCAGAGCAGCAAGGGAGCCCAGCCTCACTTCCTTCCCCACACAGCCCCCAGCCCTGAGCCGCTCTGGAGCCCAAAGGGCCAGCTGGTAAAGCCGGCTGCTCTGAAAGCCTGGGCAGGTGAAGCAATCACCTTCCCAAGGTGCTAGCATCTTGCGTATCATGCCTTCAGGCAAGTGCCTGGGTCGGTGGGTCGCCCACACAGTTGCTTGGTGTGGTTTTGCACAGCAGGATGACACCTCTGGGTGCTATTTTTAAGCCGCTGCTGCAGGGTAGGTGTGAGCCTTGTTGAGCTGCTGTCTGCTGCTGGGCTTCCCGCAGATGTCTTCCCTCCAAACTGGGGCCCCAAAGCTCCTGCCCCTTCCGGGACCATGGACCTGCTGTCCTTTCTGAGGGCATTTGTGGGGTTTGAGCTTCTCACTTTGCTATCACCTTTTGGAACGGGCAGGTTCCTCTGCCAGACCTCTCTGCTCCCCTGGCATAGCTGAACTCGAGGGGTTTGCTGGGAGCAGCTTAGAGACACTCCCTGCTCTCTGATTTACTCAAAATGAGGGATCAGGAACCCAGGTGCCATGATGGACTTCTTTCTCTATTTTATTTCTGCTCTGCTTGTGCCTGTGCCCCCACTCTTTGTGCTCAGCCAAGGAGTTGGAGGCTCAAACACAGGAGCTGCTCTCTGTGCGTGTCAGTGATGCCCACCCTGGGGAGCTGTGCTGGGGCTGGCGTGGGCGCTGCCCAGAGAGCTGCTGGGGCTGTGGTTACTGCAGCTGGAGAACACTGCCTTGCCTTGAACTCACTGCTTGCAGCCAGGCTTTGGGATGGCAGTTCAGGCACAATAGAGTTTGTGGCTCCCTCCTGTGACTCAGGCTCCTGGTGTGCCTCATTTACCTGTGTGGCTTGATATCAGGAGGCACCGAGGTGCTGGTGGCAGTGTGTGCCTTCCCTTGGCTCTGGGTCAGTCCTGGTCGGGGTGAGCTGGGTTTGCTGTGCCTGCAGGTGTGGCCATGGAGCCGCTGGGACAGCACCGTTTGACCAAGGAGGGGTTTGACCTTGCACTTATCACGCTTGCGCTTATTACGAAATGTTTCTGTTGATGCAGAGGCTGAGGAGGGTTCAAAAGCTGTTGGAGCACCAAGCTGGATGCCTGCAGATTATCCAGAGCACTGGCAGAGGAAGCACAGCAAGCCTGGCTCTGGGACACCTGAGGCTTTTGGAGCCTGGAGGTCCTGCTTGGGTGTGCCTCAGGCTGCTCTGGGCCAAATCGTGTCTGTAGAGAGCAGGGGTGGGGAGGAGGTGATGCTGAGAGGACTAGGGATGGGTTTTGCAGGAATTTTGTCTTCATGCCTGAGTGCTGTAACGAGCCTTAGCAGAGCTCCTGCCCAAGTGCTGGTGCAAATGCACGTGCAAGAGGTGGGGAGGCTGTGCTCCTTGCAGAAACCTTGCAGTGATAGGAGGGTCCTGCCTCGGGCCAGGTTCAGGCTCCTAGGGGCACCCGGGGGAGGACACTTGCTGCTGCCAGGCTGCAGGCACAGGAGGCCCTTTGTGCCACTGGGGAATGGCAGCGGGGCTGCCTTGTGACATTTGGGCGCTGCCCCCGCTCCCACCTCTGCAGCCACCAGCTTGCTCCTTGCCCAGGCTGTTGTGGACATACTTGGAGTGCAAAAGGTGCTTCAGGCTGCCCAGGGCATGCACTACCCACACTGGCTTGGTCCCATTTGCAGGCATGGGGACAGTGTTCAGACCTGGCTTTGACAGGATTCTTGTGGACAGCTTTGTTTAATCATTTAATAAATTCCCAGGAGCTCGGCTGCCAATATGAAGAGCACACACGCCTGCAGAAAATACCCTTCTCCCCTGCTGTGCTCCAATTAAAAGGCCCCCTGTGCTCCCCCTCTCTCCACAAACATGTCCTGGCTCCCATGTTGTCCCTCCCATGGCTGCCTGAACCCCTGCTGGCTCCAGCTCTGCTCTGGTTTGCCATGCTGCCAGCAGAATCCGAGCTGTGGCTGGAAGGGACTGGTTTGTGTTGGCAGGGTGTGGCAATGGCTTTGCCTCCCCAGTCCTCGCCAGTGTCCCCTTTCACCCCTGTCAGCTCTAGTGATTTCTTGGGCTCCAGCTCACTGGGGAGAAATTAATCCCCTTGCAGGCTGATGTTGGAAGGAGGGAGGTCCTGAGGTCTTTGGAAGATGGGGTAGAAGTCAGTCCATCCTCATGGATGCAGTCCTGCTCAGCCTGGGCGTGGCACCGCTGCGGCAGACCCACGTTCCTGCATGTGCACACTTGGGTCTGAACACAGTGCCCTCTGTCCTGGACAGACAGACTTGAGAAAATGCCCAAAAATGTCCTCCCCAGGGCTGACAGCACAGCAGCCAATCTGCCAAAACTAACTTGTGCCTGCTCGGTGCCTCAACTCACCCACCTCCCTTCCTTTCCATGGCAGCCGAGAAGGTGACTTCTCTGGGGAAGGACTGGCACCGGCCCTGCTTGAGATGCGAGAAGTGTAACAAGACCCTGACATCTGGAGGCCATGCAGAGGTGAGGTTTGCTGCCCAGCAGGTCTGGGTTTGGTGCACCTGAGGGCTGGGACAAGCAGAGGTGGGGCTGATGCTCTTTCTCTCTCCCTGCAGCACGATGGCAAACCTTACTGCAACCACCCCTGCTATGCTGCCTTGTTCGGGCCCAAAGGTGGGTGCCTGTGGTGGGGTCGTGGAGGGAGTGAGGGGGCTCGGGGCTCCTGTCTGGCTCGGGGCCCCTGTCTCCTGGCCCAGGAGCTGCAGCCCTCGGGTGCTCACCATGCCATGGCAGTGCTGACCCCGCTCCGTCTCTTCCAGGGTTCGGCCGGGGAGGAGCTGAGAGCCACACGTTCAAATAAGCCTCAGGTTGGTCCTTCTCTTGGAGCTCCCCTCCTGCCTCTGGCTCCATGGGCTGGCTGGGACTGTCCTCCCTCAGGCCAGTGGGGAAGGCAGGCCTGCCACAGCATCCCTCTGGTCTGGCTGTGACTCCCAGCCCTTACACCAGGGCTCAGGAGCTGGGTGCTCCTCTCCTCCAGCCCCAGCTGACTGTCAGCACCCCCTTGGCTCTGGCACCGGGTGCCAAAGGCTATTGCTTTGTGACTCTTTGGCAAAGACAGGATCTGTCCTGGAGCACTGCTGTCCCTGGGACATCTCTGCTCCCAGCCCAGCCTGACTTCATCCACTCCTCTCTTCCATCCCTCTCCAGGTCTGACGTCCAGGGTTCCCAGCACAACCTGAGGACAGCACAAACACACCGCAACAGACATGCATTTTTGTTTTTAATTCACCCTGTACTAGACTAGCACGTTCAAAGCAATAAGTAACCAAGGCTGGGCTGGTGTGGAGAGAGGCTCTGCTCCAGATGGAGTGCAGCCAGGGTGGGGACGTTGGGTTGCCCTGCCGGGTAGGAAATTTTTCTGAAATTGCTGAAGGCTGCCTGGAGAGGAGACCGCGCCCTTCCAGCCAAAACCTAGCTCTGCTTCAGGCATCCAGCTCTCGTGGCCGGGCCCACAGTTGTATTCTCAGTCTTTAATAAATGAAAAGATGCTTCCCTCCTGTAGCAGCTGTGCTCTCTGTAACAGGAGACCCTCGGGACCTGCTTGTGAAGTGCTTGCCACCTGCTTGATGCCCCCGTGGCCTTTGGATTGAGCCCCACGCTGTGGGGTGGCCCCACGCGCCCTCAGCTGGGGCAGAGAGGTGTCTTGCTGGGAGGGGATTGACTGTCACATCAGGACAACTTGGTATTTGCTGCTTTTGATCTGAGCAGCCACCTGAAAAGGCCAAGGGAAGCAGGAGGTTACTGCCGAGGCAGAGCCAGCCTCCCCTGGCAGGGACAGCAGAGCTGTAGTGTTAGAAAGCAAGAGCTGGCTCCAGAGCTTTGCTCTTTCATGTTTCAACGTTTTTGCCCTCCTGGAAAAATGGCACTGACAGATGTCAAAGATGTCAGCTTGAGGAGTGTTTCTAAAATGATTTCTTAACCATGTCTTTCCCTAACCTGAACAACTCCATTTACATATTCAGAGATATCTCATTACCCACTGAGATATTTTTGTCTACAGTTTATGCATGCATTTCCTTAGAGGCTGCTCTGCATTTTACTGTGACATCACCCTTCCTGGGACTTGGCCAAAACCCTCAGAGGTTAGAGACACATGTCCAGTGTCAAAATCCTTGGTGTCAGAAGCAGCCTGATCTGATAAGCATCTTAAAACTTCCAATTAAAACTTTCTTGATGCTGCAAGGCGCTGCCTCGCCTCCCACCCCGATAGCACAACAAACAGAGGCGTCTGTGTCAAAGGCAAACCCTGGCTGCTTGGCTGTCATCAGACTTCCCAGCAGCCTGGGCTCGTGGGGACCTCCTGCTCCCACTGCTGCCCTTGCCAGCAGCCTCCCGGGGGTGCCCGCAGCCTCCCGGGGGTGCCAGCACCCACGGACCCGTGGCTCCTGGCCATCCACAGCCTATCCCTCTCTGCCAGCCTGCCTCTGGGCACTGGGACATGGCTTTCCCCTGCCAGCTGAGCTTCAAAGCAAACTAGTGATAGAATCTCAGCAGCCTGACTGTGCCACTGAGATAGTGTTTTCCCTCAGGCATTTAAAGTAATGGCAAACACAATCCCTGTCATCCTCAGGGTTGCATAAATGTGTCCAGCTGGGAAAAGGACCTGTGGATTTGGCTCAGGGTCCTTCCCAGCAGGGCCCTGCACTAAAATTTCAGAAGCAGCTTATTCCAAGTACAAGGGGACAGGCCAGAAGGGATGAGGAAGGAACCAGTGAAAGGTATAGAAAAGCAGGGGCTGCACAGGGGGAGGCTGGGGTGATCCAGCCCTTTTCAGTGGCAGTGGCTGCAGCTGGGGCTGGAGCAGTGTTCTGCTGTTTGCTGTATGCTGCTGTTTGCAGTGTGTGCTGTCCAAGGCTCCCTTTTGCTTCTGTCCCTGGCCATGGATTTGCAGTGTACTTGTGGTGGCTAGGGACATCTCTCCCTGTCCTGGGTGTATGCAGGGATGCAGGAGCTGAGCTGTGCCAGGCTTGTGCAGCTGCAGAGGGAATATATGTGTGCATTAAAACACAGGGGTCCCTTAAGCATGGGCTGGGGACAAGCCCCTTGGTATTGATTGCCAAAATCTCCTTCTTAGAGTCCTGTTTTTCTGCTTAGCCTGCAGTAAGAGCTCCCACTGAGATGGCTTTTAGCCCCAGGACTTTCTGCTGGGATATTCTTCTCCAAGAGCCGTGCTTGTACAAGCCACACACTCTGTCTGATCCAGCCTCGATGCTGTGAGGTTGGGCAGTTCAGGCACAGGCCACATCCACAAGGAGCCTTGGTCAAAGAAAATATATGATAAATTGATTTTTTTAAAAACTCCCTTTGGTCTTTGGAGAGGAAGCAGAAACAGCTGTATCTCATTTGGATGGGAAACCCACAGCTGAGCCAGGCCTCCCCTGGATGCTCAGTGAGCCTCGGCAGCGGCTGGCGCGCCAGGGAGGTGGGCTGTCAGCAGACACAGCCCTTTCTCCTTTTGAACAGTAAATCTCTGTGGCCTGGAGTGTGACTGCACAGGCAGCAGCAGTGTGGTTTTCAGTGCCTCTCATCTGCGATGCTTTTGGTTCTGAGCCTTGGCGAGAGCTTGGAACAGGCAGGGATGGTCCCTTCCCTCCCAGTGTGGTGATGCCATGACTGTGCTGCTTCTGCAGCAGGGAGAGCAGGATGCTGAGGGCAAATCCCAGCCTTCTGCTTGTCTGGGACAGCAAAAGTTGTTGAGTGATTTACAGTATGGTGATGCCCAGCACAAAACTTCCCTGCTTTGGTGACCTGAACTGCCACCGTTGGTGACTCTGAAGAAAGGGGCCGTGCTTCCTCTGCCGTTATTTCCTAAGCTTGGGCTGAGATCAGTCCGTGGGTTGTGGAGTGATAGTTGCTATAAACACTTCATCACTGTGACAAAAAAACAAACAACATCACAGTTCCTCTGGCAGCTGGGTGTGGGCGAGCCCCAACGCCCTGGGTAGGGAAGCAGAAGAGATTTTGGCAAAGACAGAAAACAGGATGGGTTTAGAAACTTAACTGCTGCTGCTCCACATCCCAGCTTTGTGACTTTCTGTACAGAAGAGAAAAGGAGAAGGGAGCAGAAAGGGGGCTGGGGGGCCCTTCAGCTGTTGGGGCAGAGTGGCCAGTGAGGGTGATCTGACCCGGTGTCCTCCTCTCAGCACAGACTGACAGACCTTAATCTGAAGCAGGGGACAGATGTTTCCCTGTGCCTGCAGCTGGAAAGGGAGGTAGCTCAGGCTGGAAGCCCTACAGCAGGGCTCTCCTCAGGGTCATGCTAAGGAGGGCAGCAGGCTTGGGCCCTGGACAGGGCTGTGTTCTGGCAGTGTGGCTGCAGCCTTCAGGTCACATCTGGACTAACATGTGCTGGATGCCCGGGTCAACACTGCCTCGCTGGGGCACCAACGGGGCACTCACCCTCTCCTGCCAGCGCTGATGGGGACACTGATATGACATTTCTACCACTTCCCTTGAGGTGGTTTGTGCAGCCTCTGGCTGGGGGAGAGTGGCACAGGGGCTGTGGCTGCAGGAGCTTCCTGCTCTGTGCTGTGCAGAGCTCATGGGGATGAAGCCGGGCTGCAGCTGGGTGGTATCCAGCGCACCACGGCTTCGGGGATTTTTAAGGCTGATTTGTGTTAAGCTCAAAGAGCTCTGATATCTTTAGGTCAATAAAGTGTCTGCCCATGTCCTAACGCCTCAGAAATCTGCCCTCTTATGCAGACAGGGCAGCAAGAGGGGCCGTGCAGCGGATGTCAGGCAGCAGGAACTCTGCAGGGGGAGATGGGACTTCCCATCCAGCTCTGCAAAGCAGTGGTTTGGGGAACCCCCGTCTCAGCAACGGAAACAGCTCTGCAGAGGTGAAAAAGGGGGGGGTCAAACCTTCTTCCTGATGGGGAGCAACACCTCCAGCAAACACTAAAGATACTGAAGGCAGAGGGACTCTGGATATGACAGCCAGGGGTGTAAGGAGAAGTGAATGGGACCATGAACCGAGCTACTGGAACCTGAGGTCTAGCTAGGGAGCAAAGAGAGGAGGGCACAGGCTGCTCTACTCTCACCCCTTCCTGCTGCTGTGATCCAGTGCTGGAGAGCAGCTGTGTGCAGAAAGCCCTGGGGGTCTTTGCCAGATCCTGGGTGGCTTACCCAAGCAGGGAGTGGAAGCAGAAAGGTTGACATCAGGCACCTAGAGCTGAATTTTACTTTCACACCTCTTGTGTTATTGTCAACGAAACAGGGAGAGTTTTCAAGAGGGAAGGATGCAAGGACTTCCCACTGAAGCCTCTGTCTTGCTTTGGTGAGTCTTGTGTTATTGGCCCTGGGGGAGGGGGTCAGAGGGAGTTTCCCTCTGTGCAGAGGAACTTGGCTATTAGAGTAAAAAGGCTGAAACTCCCAAGAAGAGAGTTGCTGAGACCTCAGACCTCCTTTCTAATCGTTCCCAATTCACTTATACTGAAAGCCCTGCATCAGAGAGCCTGAAACACCAACACATTTCTTAACCATCCAGCTGCTGGGAGCTGACCCTGAATTTTGGTGCTACAGCCCACACACAGACCTGCTGCTGACTAACTGCCTGTGTCCAGGAAAACCTGCACCAGAGCCTTTGTGGGGTCATGACAGCATTGCTGCAGCCCTGTGCAGGCAATGCATGTTCACAGCCCTGTGCTCGCTTGGCTCCTTTCTGCCAGCACCATGGCCATGCTGCCAGGTCATGCCTTTCCCTCTCTGCTTAATCTGATGTCCCAGTGAGGGAAGAGCAAGTGTGTATGAAAGGGCCAGGAGGGCGCGGGGAAGGAGCTGGAAATGTTTGTGGTGGAAAGCGGGGCAGCCTGCCTGGTCTGCTCGGGGTGTGAAACGCTCCGGCCACCCAGGGCCTCCCTCGAGCAGGCAGGGAGGGAAGCTCTGCTCTGCTCTGATGGCTGCTCAGCAGATACCACACGGCAGGAAGGAGAGGGAAAGGAGAGGGGAAGGAGAGAGGTGGGGAACTCCAGCCACTCGAGCTGGCGGCAGGGCGTGGGAAGCGCTGATGCCTGGCTCAGGGGCCTGGCCAGGAGACAGGCTGGCTCCCACCCACGCCTTCATGGGGATAAAAGCATTAAGAAAAAAGCCCAAAAGACCAAAGAAGTTGTTTTTGCAGGAGGAGAGCTCCCACCTTGCCCTTGGCAGAGCGGGCTGAGGTGACATCAGGGAGCGGGCAGGGATGGCTGCTATCGCATACAATCGGCATGAGGCAATGGAACAGGGCCACCGTCACCCCCTCTGGCAGTCCCGCGCCTCAGCAGGGCCCTGGGCGGTGGCGAGTTGCCATGGCACAGTGCAAACAGGCACCCTCGGCCCCACTGAGTCACCCAGCACGGCAATGGCCCCAGCTGACCCATGGCACTGAAAATGGGCAGCTGTGGGGCTGCGTGGCACCAGGTGGGCCCGGGAACCCAGAGAGGGCAAAGTCCAGAGGCCTCTCCCAGCTACAGCATCCCTGGCACTCAGCGCGTGCCCGGACTTTCCCTTCCCATTGTTGTCCCCACTGCCATGCTCACCCTGAATCCAGCTCTGCCCTGTTTCCTTTCTATAGAGAGGGTCCTGGGGGCTTCCCACCTCGACAATGACATTGTGAGCTTGTGAGCTGATGTCAGCCAGCCACGGCTGGTTTCCATCTGCCAGGAATTGCTTGGGAGAGGGGAGGTGAGGGTGGCCTGGGTGAGCAGGGCTCTGCTGCCAGCAGGGTGCCATCGCCACCCCTGCTGGGACAGCGTGCTGGGGCTCTCACACCGTCACCTCCATCGCCTGTCCATAGCACACGGTCCGTGTCTGCTGCAGGAAACCATTGCCTTCCCTTCGGCCTCTCCCACGCTGGAACACGGCCCAGGCAGCCGGCAGAGCAGATAAGTGGGGCCTGGTGGGCTGGCACCGAGCACCCGCTGTGCTGCCGGGAGCCTGGGGTGCTCTGCCTGGCCTCCAACCCGCCCGTGGCCAGGTGCCAGCCCTGCACAGTGCCAGTGTCCTCTGTCAGCTGTGCCCACGGGGCTGTGTGCCACGGGAGCCACGGCGCAAGGGGGATGCTGGCCAGCGGGGCAGCCAGCCCTGTGCCGGGCTGCCACGGGGTTGGTTGGGCCAGCGGGATGGAGAGTGGCTCGGGGGCTCTCGGTGTGAACCCCAGCTGCTGAGCAGTGATGTTCGCTGGCCTGGGGGTTGGCTGGGGGACAGGAGCCCACAGGAGGGGGGATGGACAGAGCCACTCACTGTGCGTGCACCGGGCTGTGCGGGAGAGCCCTTGTCTCGGCAGCTGCCCTGGGGAGGAAAGGCCTAGACAGAGGAATGTGTGTGGGGACAGGGAAAGCTTTGAGCTGGGTTTATGGAGTGGTCAAGAAAACACAGGAAATTGGCTGCAGCTGAAGGTCCTCCTGCCTGGAGACTGCAGCAGGGACGGGAAAATAGACAAGCGATGTGTCATGGAGGGAGCAGACAGCGCCCGATAGCAGCAAGGCATGGAAAGCCAAGAAGGATGCCAAAGACAGCAGAGGATTGTCCCGGTTCGATAAGGCTCTGGGCAATGAAAAGGGACTTTATGGGCTGTTGGAAACCAAAGGCAAGGAACCATGTGGAAATGCCAAGCCTGTTAGGAAGGAGAGCAAAGAAGTGGATAAAGATTGCTGAGCTAGAACTGGACAAGGGATAAGGAAAATGCTTTCCAGGCCATTAGGAAAGGAGGAAGTGAGACAACAGCTGCTAGAGAAGATATTTTAAAAATCCTTAAGCCTGGATAACTCACACCCAGGGGTCCTTTCAGGGCTGGCTGGAGCAGGAGCCAGGATCCACAGGATGGGGAGAGCTCTAAAGCAGTGCTCAGCACTGGAAAGGGCTGCGCTCCCCTGCACAGGGGTGGGAGGCAGGAGAGGAGCAACCAGAGGGAAGGAGTGCAAACACAGTTCACGTTGGCTGGAGGACCCTTTGGACCACTGTGATTTCTCTCCTCATTGCAAGCAGCCATTTGGCTGCAGGAGCCTGCTCCGTAGTGGGAAAGAATTTCACGTGTTGTTTCATATTTTTCAGACACTGGTGGAAAAAAAGTAAAGGCATCACGCTAGATCCACAGTGAGCACATTAAATGGGCTATGAGCTGGGGAACTGGCCAAGAAACCATCAGTGGGGGCTTCCAGCAGGTCTCATGTCCAGGCACAGGCAGGATCCCGGCGGCGCTGGCGGAGCAGACCCGAGTCCCTGGCACAGACCAGCTCTGCTACCCCACAGCAGGAATCCATCTCCGTGCCAGGTTTTGGGTCTGTAAATCCTGGTCACGGCCGGACTCCCCTCAGGAGCTCAGGCTTCTCCCATGGAGCAGCTCCGTTTCTCCTCCCCCACGGCTCCCCAAGGATTAATGCCTGGGATTGCTTCATGTCGGGGGTTGAACGCCTGGGGACCCGGGCTGGCCGCACCTCGCCCCGCTGAGCAAGAGGCAGGCAGCAACATCGCAGCAATATCGCAGCAATATCGCAGCAATATCGCAGCAATATCGCAGCAATATCGCAGCGATATCGCGGAGCTGCTGCTGCTGCCCAGCGCTGCTCCGTGTCCCCGCAGCTGTTCTGACTGCAGCAGAGCTGTGCTTTTGCCACAGCCGAAGCCGGCTTTTGCAGCAGCTCTGTCCACCAGGAAGGGCGGGGGAAACTCGCAGGACTACCTCGGGTGTTTTCTGCCGGGGCAGGAGGCGCGTCCATGGTTCGGGGAGGTGACACTTGTGGGTCACTGCCCGGGAAGAGTTCCGTGCCCCGAGCCATGCGCGCAGGCTGAATGAGCGTCAGGACCACCGGGGGTCCGGGAAGTGCGGGGACATCCAGGGAGATGCAGGGACTGCAGAGACATCCAGGGACATGCAGGGTAGTGCAGGGAGATGCTGGGCGGTGCAAGATGATGCAGGGAGGTGCAGGGGGCTGTAGAGACATCCCAGGCGATGCAGGGAGATGCAGGGCGATGCAGGGAGATGCAGGGCGGTGCAGGGACATCCAGGGCGGTGCAGGGCGCTGCAGGGCGCTGCAGGGACATGCAGGGAGATGCAGGGCGGTGCAGGGAGATGCAGGGCGGCGCAGGGACATGCAGGGCCGTGCAGGGACATGCAGGGCGGTGCAGGGAGATGCAGGGCGGCGCAGGGAGATGCAGGGACATCCAGGGCGGTGCAGGGACATGGAAGGCGAGAGGCAGGGCTGGCGCGCCCGCAGTGCCCCCTCCCCTCGGCCAGGGGGCGCTGCCGCGGGCGGGCGGCCCGGAAAGACGCTCCCGCTGGGCCCGGGGGCGGTGGGAGCGAGCGGCGCGATGCGCGGGCGGCAGCGGGAGCAGCACCGCGAGCAGCAGCGGCAGCAGGGCTCGGCGCTGCCCGCCGCCGTCGGGGCGCTGTGCCGGGCCCTGCCGCCCCGCGCCCGGCCCGCCCCCGACACCCTGCGCCGCGCCAGGTTCGACCGGCCGCAGGCGGTGAGCGCCGGCTGCTCCGCCCGGAGACCCTGCGGGGCCCAGGGCATCGGGGACCGGCGGGACAGCCCAGTGCGCCGGGGCCCGGGGGCAGGCTCGGCTCTGCACAGCAGCGCGACGGCACCGAGCCTTGGGCAGGCCCTGCGTGCGGGGCTGCGGTGCCGTCCCGGCTCGGTGCGGTCCCGGCTCGCTGTCCGCCCAGCTGACACGTGTTAGGGAATCTCAGCAAACTCGCCGCTCTGGGAAGGGCTGCGCCTTACTGTGGTTGTAACTTGAGGCTTGGTGTTTAACTCTGATCTGCGACACCGAGGTGTCGCCTGGGGTTTGCTGCCCTTTGCCCAGCTTGGGTCTTGCTTTGCCTCCACGGCTTCCAGCTCGCACACAGGGTACCTCCCTTCCTCGGCTATTTTAAGGGTTTTACGAGTGTTGACTGAGATTCCAGCTGTAAGAATCACTATTGGAGTTTGTCAGCCTGCTGTCCTTGTGCAGCCAAGAAACGATTCCCAGTTCCAGCTCATTCTGTTGTGCCTCTTGTTGGCGAGCTTGGCGCTGTCGCAGTCAGACCTTACCGCTGTGCTCAGGTGCCTGTTTGACTGCGGCTGAGCTGTGCCCTGTGTGGTTGTATCAGAGCAGATTTTGGAGTGCTCCTCCACGCATGGGTCTCACAGTAGAAGTGCTGAGTGTTGCTGTACAGCCAGCATTCGCCCTTTTCTTTCTGGGTGCTGTTTCTGTAGATTCTGTGTTCATCAGGCAGGAACATGAACATACATGAACAGGAACATTGACGTACATGAACCTGCCTGATCAGATGGTGTTGGCTGGATCAGCAGGTGTGCTGTTCCATATATGATGTTCAGATACGGGCTTAATTGCCTAATTAAGACTAAATAATATGGCAGATATTTTTCCTGCTGATCTCCCCTTCCGTCCCTCTCTTTTGCAGAGCCTGGACTTCTGGAAGCTGCTGTACGTGCTTCTGAAGCAGATCCATGGGGGCAGGTGGACAGAGTCTGATGCCATAGGTAACGTCATTCTGGCTGACTGCAGTTTCCATCTGTCCTGGGACTGGTTTTGTAGCACCTTTGGCTCCTTTCTCCCTGGTGTGAGTGCTCTCTTTTGGACACCTGTGCCACCAACGTACCGGGCCTCAGGTTTAGTGATGAGGAAGCGTGCTGTGAGGCAGGTTTGCTACTCTTTGATGTGCTTTGTCCTGGAAACTGGGATGTTTCCACAGGCTCTTGCATCCCTGTGACGTTTTATTGCAGGTAAATCTCTGCAATGATGTTATGCATTCTCAGTATCTGCAAAGACAGAAGTAGGTTTGGTTTTTCCCTTTGGTTCCTTCTTTTCCCATTCCCATTCATACCATTATTCTGTTGGTACTTTTCTATCCAGACCTGTGTCAGAGCCAGGAATTGCAGTGTGAGAACCATAAAGGCAGTGAAGTTCTAGACAAAACAAGAAATGGACTGTGTGTGATTATTTTAGGGGGACTGTGAATAATGTCTTTAAGGACAGGGCCACTGCTCCAGAGAGAAGCTGAATGCAGATTGGCTTCTCAAAACAGCAGAAGACTATTTACTTCTTAAATGTCCCTTATTCCAAGTACAACACTACTCCTCATCTCCTCTCTTGAAACATGTCTATCTAGGGCCTTTTCATTGTATGAGAATTGTGATGAATCAAGGTCTCCTCATACCAGCTCCATTTAATATTCACTTTTGCCCTTGAAAGCAAAACACCCTAAGCAGCACCGTGTAAGTCCCTGGTTGGCTGTGAGCCTGGTGGCTCTGTAAATGGAACTAAGAAAGGTTCAGCACTGTGCAATGCCGAGCAAAACCACCAGCATAGTTTAGCTGGTAGCTCAGCAGGAAGTCCTGTTACTCACAGGACTGCTATTTTTCATTTGGCTGTTTTTATTTTTCCACTCATCCACAGTCTCCTGTGTATGGCAAGTCTATTTATTGACTGTCTCCCACAGTATTGTGGATGTGGTCCTGCACATGTGCAACCCTATTGGATCCTGGTTGCTCCCATACTAATTGCCTGTAGCGTTTGGGGACAGAATTTCCAAGTGCATGTGGCAGGTTCCTGGCTCTGGAGACAGCAAACACAGCCTCCACTGGTATATTGTGAGGTAGCTATGTGTGGTTCTGCTGAGAACTGCTCAGCTGATTTCTGAGAAACCTTTTTAGTCACAACTTGGTGATTAAAGCTGAAATTCGGGCTGGAGAGCTGTACTGTTTTTCAAATGACACTAATTACTTTTGCTTGGCAAGTGAATGAGTTGTGTGCTCTGAACACAATCGATATTTTGCTGCTTTTCTTCTCTGCCCCAGCTCTGGTCTCTTGTGTATTTCATGCAAATGAAATAAGCCTTGGGCATAGGCACTAAATAACTTTCTCAGGTTTGTGTAGGATCCTGTTACACAATAAAGAATTAAAACAGCTTCCTCTAATCCAAGTCTAGTGCCTTAGTCCACAGATCAAGCTTTGCTTTTCTTTACTCTTTTTGTACAACCTCTTAATTACCTTGGTTAAAATAAGGAGGGCAGCAGTTGCCAGATCCCAGAGGAAGGCTGTGAAGATTCCTTTGGTCTAGGGGTTACTGTCAGCATAGAAACAGCTTTCTGGAAAAGAGAAGCCATTCTCCAGTGATCTTGTATCCTTTATTTTTCAAAAGGAAACACTGATCTTTGGCCAGTTCAGGAATCCCACTGAAGCCTACCAGTCAGTGGTTATGAAATTCTGCAGCTGCTCCTGGTTTCTTGTTCTCTGAGAATTTTTTCTTCCCACAGTGAAAAGCCCTTAACTGTAAATTTTAGTGTGAACTTGCTGTTATACCCAGCCCCTTTAAGATGTCACAGCAGTGGGCCACTGGACAGTGGAGAGTCAGAGTAAGCTGTGTGTGAATACTCTGGGCATAACCTTGCTGATGAAATCATGAGTAGTGGTTTCATGCTGCTTGTTCTTCGCAGAGGCTGATGAACTGGGTTAACAGCCTGACAGCCACACCAGGTAGCAGTGTATTTGGATAGTCAGATAGTTGGAGGACACATTTATTTTCTGGGATTTTAGCATGGGAAAGAGATCTGGAGCTGCAATAGATTTTTGTTTGTTTGACTAATGTAGCAGAAAATGTTTTTCTGAAGCAGTGGTTTCCCACGATAACCACTACCTCTGCAGGTGTCCCTTGTCTGAGTGCATGAAGCAATGTGTCTGTGTCTGTGCTTGGACTTGTAGTTCCTTTCCATTTTAGCCTGCCAGGCTAGTGCATGGCTCTTACTTGAATATCATCTTGTAAGTCACTGGAAGTATCTGTCAGGACTCAACAGTGGAAGAGCACAGCTTGAGTGTAGTTTTAAGTAAGCTGAACCCTGAGGTTCATCCCCAGCTTGGTCTTACTTGCTGAATATAGTTTTATAAATAATGTCTGTGGAGAAGGGGATTAGTTGGAAGCCTTGTGAAGGTATTTCTGTATCAATTTCCTAATCCTAATGCCATAAGAAGATGTCAGAGAGGTGTCTGGTGTGTCTCTTCTATCTGAGTGATGTTTTTTCCTCTCTCTTGGTTGCACATTACAGAAGAATCCATCTTGGTCCTGGGTACTCACATAACCTTTACTGCCAGTTGTACTTTTGCCTTTTAACTTGAGCACTCTGGAGATGGGGAAAGCTGAGGGACTTCTCTAAGGTCACAGGAAGGCTCCTTGAGCCCAGTTCCAGATCTGTGCCTTGACTGCTCACTCCCAGTTCCTGCCTGGCACACCAGCTGTACCCTCTCCTGTGAGGGCAGCATGGTGCAGAGGCAGACATGAAAGAGGGGGAGATAAAGGACCAGAAGAACACTGAAATTCAGGTGGTGAGTTGCCTTGGTGGATCTGGCCTGAGTGATAAATCAGAGCAGGGAAATGGTGATAAAAGAAAATAAAAACCACCTCACCTGCTTTCCTTTCCTCCACTTTGATATGTAATTTTTTAAGGAGCTCCTTGAACTGCAGATGGCAGCATGTGATCCTTATTTGCTTTGAAAAAGGAGGAAAGCATATAGTGACCATCCTTCCTTTTGAAGGATTTCTGCCTTTACCTGTTATGGCAGTTCCTTTCTTGACAAATGCACACGGGAAAGGAAAGGATGACATGAAAACTCTGCTCATGTAGGAATGTTCACAAGTGATCAAAATAAAATCTGTGATATCTCCATGTTCCTCTTGTGCTTGAGGGATTGGAGAGCACAGCTACAGGAAGACTTTTTAGCAAGCCATAAGCATTTCTGCCATCCTGACATGGGGAAGGGAAGCTGCTTGTTTCATTCACAGGGTCTGTGGAAAGAGCAAATGGAGTCATTTAGGTCTTTTGCTTTGTAGGAACTGCATGAAACTGTAGATTCCTCTAGCTCCACCCAGCTGTGACAGCTGTCAAAGGGAAAGAAAAGAGCAAATCTAGAAGGATGCTTTCACAGCATGGGGTGATACTCTGTCAGCCTCCAGCAGTTTACATCTCAGACTTTCCAATCCAGAGAGGATATGTTTGTGTTTCATAAGTTTCCATGGACTGCTCTTCTGTGAATCCAGTTTCTCCTTGAGCCTGAGTGACTCTTAGGAGTCCACAGAGTCCCACAGTGAGCAATTTCAGAATTTTGCTGCATGTGTGAAGAGTATCTCTTTTATCATGTTTTGACTCACATGCTTGCTAACTTTGTTGGCTCAGAGTTCTTGTGCTGAGTGTTGTGCAAACAAATCATCCACTCTTCACCCATTGCACAGCATTCAGGAGTTTGAAGAGTTCTGTCATATCCATTCTTGCTCTTCTTGGCCTACTTCATTGCCTCTTACAATGCAGCTGTTCTGTACTTGTGATTGTACTTGTCCTTTCTCTTCATTTCTTTCCAGATCTTCTCTAGCCTTAATGGGAGAGAAGAAATAAAGGTCACAGTGGGTATTTGTGTTCTGTTCAGTGTCCTTGCTGGGTTTCTCACACGGAGTTTGCCTTTGGATGCCTGTCAGAACCAGTTGTGATACTGTCACTAAAAACCTTATCATCTGAGATGGTGTTCCTGAGCCCACAGAGCAGTTCCAGGTCCAGTCTTATGTTGTAAGTCAGTAAAGTTAGGAACATTTCTTTCTTTGTGCACCTATTTTTTCATTTTTTCTAAAAATACTTTTATCTGTCTTTTTAAAGTTTGGCTCAAGGTTCTGTAGTCCTTCATGATCTGCCTGCATTCTTTACTACTAATATCACATCAGCACCAAGTTTTCTGTCACTGTCACATTGTCTAAGTGTCATTTTGAGTTGTTTGAACAGCAGCTGTTTAGCACAGAGCCCTCATGTGAAACCACTATTTGTTCCTGCCCTCTGGTTTTTGTCTGCTGGGTACTTGTCATTGATCCAAGGCTTTTCCTCTCCCTCCACTGCAGTGCCTTGGTTTCTTTGTGCAAGCTGGGAAGTCCAAATGTCTTGCATTGGTTGAATCTTCCTCAATCACTTGCTTCTTGTTGCCCTCAGAGAACTCCAGAAACTTTTTGAGCAGGTCTTCCTTTTACAGCTGTTGATTCTTAGCCAGTATGTGTTGTTTTCATTGTCCCCCTAATTATGTTCTTTATTCTGTTTTTGGCTTAGTACAGAGCCAAGGTTTATTGGGCAGAACCTTTTTTAATAATAACTTTCTCCATGTTTCCTCAGTATTTTACAGCCCTGCTGTGCCTGTCTTGTAGCTGTCAGGTAACATTTGCTGGTGTGAAGGAATATGGATCAGAGCATTCCTGAGAATTTAACAGCCCATGTGCTGTGCTGCATTATCTCTGCTCTCTGGCTCTCAGAGATTTGCAGCAGGCTGTGAAACTCCTATCTCTAAATTCCAGTTTAGTTCAGGAGTAGAGTGGTTCAGAGTGTTTACTAATTCATAGCATGCTTGGTGACTCATAAAAAATGAATCGGTGAGTTGGAGTCCCATTGTAGTGGGGGTGGGTGGTTGCCTTTGTTGCCTTTGTTAATTTCCAAGAGGCCTTTACCGGTCTTGATCCCAACTTTGCATTTCTTCTTTTCCCTGAGCAGTAGTTCCTGCAATCAGAATGGGGCAGTATAAAGAAGGCTTTTATCCTTTCCTTCCTGTCCTTCACCAGTTGTTGATTGTTGCATATAGGTAAAACCTTATAAAAGAAAAGCCTTATAAAACATGGTTTAAACCTTACTATTCTGGCTAAACTAACCTGTGAAGTTCCCATGAGAAAAAAAAAAAAAATCAGTTTACATAACAATCTATTCTTATGAGAAGAGTTCACACCTACAAAAATAAGAAGTCTATCCTGTGAGAATCTATGAAGAAAAAATATAAACTATCTGGAAAGAAAAAAATTTGATCAACGTGTACATTAGCTATTAGCAACCAATCAACTGAGTTTCAGTAATTTGCTATCCTCTGAAATTCAAACAGGGTGCCTTCTAATACCATATAAAAGTAAGCTATGTACAATAAAGATTGAGCCATCCTGTACAAAAACCAAGCTTCTCATCCATCTCATTTCCATCTCTGACTCAAGGCTACAATGACCCTTGATAAAGACTAAGTCCCCACTGTCTTCCTGAGGCCGGGGTCCAAGTGCTGCCCTCCTGGGAGCAGCACTGTGGAGCTGAGCGGGCGAGTGCAGTGCTGCAGGGTGTTCCTCTCAGTTCTGCTGCGGGGTGTTCCTCTCAGTTGTTCTGCTGCAGGGTGTTCCTCTCAGTTGTTGTGCTGCAGGGTGTTCCTCTCAGTTGTTGTGCTGCAGGGTGTTCCTCTCAGTCGTTCTGCTGCAGGGTGTTCCTCTCAGTTGTTGTGCTGCAGGGTGTTCCTCTCAGTTGTTCTGCTGCAGGGTGTTCCTCTCAGTCGTTCTGCTGCAGGGTGTTAATCTCAGTTGTTGTGCTGCAGGGTGTTCCTCTCAGTCGTTCTGCTGCAGGGTGTTACTCTCAGTTGTTCTGCTGCAGGGTGTTCCTCTCAGTTGTTCTGCTGCAGGGTGTTCCTCTCAGTTGTTCTGCTGCAGGGTGTTCCTCTCAGTTCTGCTGCAGGGTGTTCCTCTCAGTTGTTCTGCTGCAGGGTGTTCCTCTCAGTTGTTCTGCTGCAGGGTGTTCCTCTCAGTTGTTCTGCTGCGGGGTGTTCCTCTCAGTTGTTGTGCTGCAGGGTGTTCCTCTCAGTCGTTCTGCTGCAGGGTGTTCCTCTCAGTTGCTCTGCTGCAGGGTGTTCCTCTCAGTTGTTGTGCTGCAGGGTGTTACTCTCAGTCGTTCTGCTGCAGGGTGTTCCTCTCAGTTGCTCTGCTGCAGGGTGTTCCTCTCAGTTGTTCTGCTGCAGGGTGTTACTCTCAGTTGTTCTGCTGCAGGGTGTTCCTCTCAGTTGTTGTGCTGCAGGGTGTTACTCTCAGTTGTTCTGCTGCAGGGTGTTCCTCTCAGTTGTTCTGCTGCAGGGTGTTCCTCTCAGTCGTTCTGCTGCGGGGTGTTCCTCTCAGTTGTTCTGCTGCAGGGTGTTACTCTCAGTTCTGCTGCAGGGTGTTACTCTCAGTTGTTCTGCTCTTCCAGGTGCCCAGGTGAGCTTTGTCAAGCGGGCTCTGTGGTACCGTGGCTACGGGCGGCCCCAGCTCCGGCGGCTCCCGGCCGACGGCTCCGCGGGCAGCCGGGAGCTGCTGCTGGCCTTCTCCTGGCTGCTGCACCGCCCTGGCCTCCTGGAGCAGCTGCTGGCTCGGAACAGAGTGCAGACTGGGGATGAGGCCTCCGTGTGCACGGTGAGCATGCTGTGTCCTTCCACCCCACCCTGTCCACGGGTCACCTGTGACAGCAGCTGTGTCACCACCAGTGAGTGATGGGTGCTGTCCTGGTGCCTTGGCAGGTGAGTGACTTCAGCTTCAAAAAAGGCCCCTGTCTATTTCCTTTGCCTTCTCTAAGCTTTCTGCGTGCAAAGCTTAGGGGTTCTTTGTCACAGACATATTTTATGAAAAATATATTTTCTCCTGAGAAGCTGAGAAGCCTCAGAGGAAAAGAAAAACAATAATTCTCTGCTGCTGTGGAACGCAACAGGTGCATCTTGGATTGGTCCATGTGGTTGTTTTTAATTAATGGCCAATCACAGTCTGGCTGTCTCGGACTCTCTGGTCAGTCACAAGATTTTATCATCATTCCATTCCTTTCCTTTCTAGCTTTCTGATGAAATCCCTTCTTCTATCCTTTTAGTATAGTTTTAGTATATAATTTTCTTTTAATATAATATATAGCATAAAATAATAAATCAGCCTTCTGAAACTGGAGTCAAGATTCTCATCTCTTCCCTCGTCCTGGGACCCCTGCGAGCACCACCACAGTTCTTTCTCCTTATCAAACTTTACAAAACTGCCTGAATTCCCTGATTTCTATTTCCAGTACCACTGTGGAGGTAAGTGAATCAGTCTCTCTGCTTCTGGGTCTTGGGCTCCCAGGCTGAGCTGTGAGTGGTTCTGCAGGGCAGGCAAACAGGTTAGCAATGAATGCTGGCTGTGTTGGCACTGTTGGGTAGAGCAGGTAAGGCACATAATACTTTTTGCAAACAATAAGGTCTCAAATGGCAGCTCCTGCCCTTGAGGTAACTAATGACCTTTGAGAACACACTGGAGTGTGTTGTTTTTTCTGTTAATAGAAGCTGTTAGTACATAGAAAGTCTGTTCTGAAGTAACCATCATCTAGTCAGACACTAATTACTGCTCAGTCTGCTTCAAGATGACAGGCTCACAGAATTTCTTAGTTTTTGGCACAGGACTTGGTAGGTCTAAAGCCCTACCTGCTGATTATCTCGTGGTGTCTGAGGTGTGTGGTCTTTCTTGAACCCATATATGTTTTTTCCCTGGAGCCTTTTTAGGAGGCAGCAAAGCAGGAAAGCAAGAGTTTGGAAAGCTGCAGTATAGAAACAGTGTCTTTAGAAGGAAAACACTTGTACAAGTAGAAACCAGTTCAAGGGAAAGAATCCTTTTTGTAACAACATTACAAGAAGTATTTTGAGGAAAGGGACCACTCTTGGTGCACTACAGTTATTTGCTGCACAGAAGAGGGAGCACAAGAGGCTGAGCTGTGAGTGGCAGTGCCATCTACTTGTGTGAAGGGTGCCTTGAGATTTCAGAAAAACACCTCTCTACAACTTTTTACTTTCAACATCTCTTTTAGCTTTTTCTTGTTTTTCATCTGCAGTAACAGGGTTTTTTTAAAATTTTTTTTTCTTGTTAAATTTTTTCTTAACTTCTTTTACAAAAGAGTGACAAGTGAAATGTGACATGGATTCAGGGAGTGGGGCAGCACCTGTGTTATTTTCTCTGAAGGCTTTAAGTTTTGCATTTCCCAAAAAGGGATAAAAGAACTATGGTAATACTATGTTATCTCTTATGGCCACACATACTGGTGTGCCTTTCACTGCAGTTCTCACCTGCTGTACTCGTGTTTCTCAAAAAGCATGGAATGCATATTAAATGTTTTTACTCCATAACTGTCCAAAACAGTGTTTGGAAAGGCTTAAGAGTCTGATTTTTTTTTTTTTTTTAATAGACCAGACAAAAATTGTATAGACTGGAAGTTGGAGTTAGCTTGTGTATGTAAAGCTCATTGTATTAATGGAAACATTTCTTGTATGGTGTTCATCTAGCAGTTTTCATGCTCCAATAAAATAGATATTTTCAAGGGAAAGAAAAGAATACAGTTGCAGCATAACTAGTGGGTTTTGTGATTCTCCATCACAAGAAGGATAAAACAAATGGAATTTTGAGGGAGAGGTCTTATCTTTTATTTGATCAACCAGGCATTGCAAAACCAATAAATTCAGTCTTAGGTTAGAAATGAAGATCTAGGAATGCCCTGGCAGGGATGCAAGGAGGCAGTGGGGGGTGGAGAGGAGATGGACAGGTCACACACCTCGCTTGGGTCAGTGAATCAGCTCCTTGTAAACCACTCAGGAAAACCTGCTGTTTGTTTGTTTCATCAAAGTGTTAAGTTTTATTGTTGTTAGATATGGTTATTTGCTAGCTGTTGTTATTTTGGGAGGTAATCATGTGGCAAAGCCTGCTCATCAGCCAGTGTTCAGCAATAAAACCCCAAAATCACAGTGGGAGGGGGAGGTTGTCACATTGCTACCTGACATCTTGTAAGTTAACACACCAGACGTGTAGTCTCTGCAGTCTTAACTGTCTTCTATTCCAGTGATGTGAAGGAAAAAGGTAAAAGAAGAGGAAAAACCCTTCACTCAGGAAAGATATGTCTCAAAGAATAGAAGAAAGAAAAGGGAATGCTCTTTAAAACAATTGAAATGAAATTCTCAGATGAGAACTTGAAAAGTCTTCCACTGAATGGAATCTTTAATGACTACAAACAATTTTCCTGAAGTGAAAATGTTGCAAAACAAAAATCCATGAAATACATTGGGTTCTGTGCATGGCTGAGATCTCTGCCAAAATGAGCCAAGTGTGAAAGCCAGTACTTGCTGGAAAAGTACATCTGTTGGTCTACCAGTGAGAATAAATTTGGAGAGAATCCTTACCCTTTGTCTTCATTTAAAAGGAAAGGAGTCTCAATAAGTGTAGGCATAGCTTTAGTTCAAACTGATATTCATGTGGTTTGCTTTTAAAATTTTGTTCTGAAATCCACAAAGATGAGCAGGGTCTGTTGTGTGAGAAGAGAGAATGGAGCTAATCCCTAAATTAAGTGTACAATCATGTTCTGACTGTTCTTTCAGCCCAAGTTTAAAACAAAGCCTGCTGAATTGCTGATATGTGCCAAATACCCAACATATCAATGGCCAGTTAATTGAAATAATTTCATTTCAGGCTACCACACTCTGGCCTTTTATTCCTTTGCAGTTCCTTAGCAACACCGTTTTCTTTCCCTGCAAATTGAACACTTCCATCAGCTCTAAAGGATTTTTAGAGGTACAGGAGTATTCATGACACATGATGGACAAGGAGCTCAAGCTCTGCATGGAATTCTTAATCTTTTGAACCTGAGCTGGGAAAAGCTTCCACAAGCTGACTTTTACATGTGCGTACATTTTCAGAAAGTTAAGTGATTGCTGAAATTATAAACTCAGAGATGATGAAAGGTGGTAAGAGGAAGTGCTAATGCAGTCAGAACTCACTGTGAGGTGTGGTAAGGACAGGCATGGTTGGTAGCCTGGGGTGGTTCTGGGGGCTGGCTGCTTTTGTGTGTTAGGTAAGAGATTCCTTCAGGGCACCTCCAGCTCGTGTTTTTTGGCAGGGCAGAGCTGCAGTGTCTCCTGAGCCAGGATCCTGGTGCCTGTGGCAGGTCCTTCCCTGGCCATGCTCTCTTCTAGCATGTGAAGTTTATAAACTAGGAGGGGAAACAGTTAAAGGAGCAAACTGTGCAGGAGGAGCAGGAGAAAGAGGAGGGGATCCATAATCCATGATCAACTGGGATCCATAATCCTTGATCAACTTTAGAGCTGGGCTGTAGCAGTTCAGGTTCTCTGAATTTACTGTGCTCGTCTGTCAGCACAGTAAATGCTGACTCCAGAGGCAGTTAAGTGAAAGTTCAAACCTTGCAGGGGCCAGCTCTTTAGAAGAAGTAATCACAAACTCTGTTAGATCTATAAAGACTTAAGTACAACCCGAATTAGAGGCTCACATCGATGCACTGAAGTGTCTGCTTGGGAATTCTCACCTCTTAATTGCATAAAAGCACTGGGCCAGTAATTGATGGACAAGGTTTTCAAAGGCTTTTGACACCCCTTGTGAATTTCCATCTCAGATATGCACTGCTGTGATGTCTCAACGTCTTCTGTCGCTTTGGTGATCATGTACTGGCAGATTATTCTCAAGTGCCATTTATTGATTCCTGTTCACACAGAACAAATCCAGGTGTACAGGACACAGCTGAAAACCTGTAGTTGAAACTGTCTCCTTCACTGAACTTGGGAGGCACACCTGGGGACTTCTCATTCTCTCTGAGAAGCATGTAATTGATATAAACTTGCCTTTTTAGCACATTCAGTATTTGACTAATTTGTATTTACCTCGCATTTTAAGTTGCAGTGCTACCAACCCAGCTTTCTCCAAATCTGTGATGGTTTGGGCAGGTAATAGCAGTACTTTGTCAGCACATATTCTTCTTGTTTCCAGGGAGGAGTACTGCCTGTGCTTCTTTTATTTCTACAGCTGAAGTTAATCTGTGTGCCCTGTAATTTGATTATGCGTGGAGGCTGTTGAGCTTTTAAATGGGTGTGGTGATGTTATATCCCTCATGATCATCAGGAGATGTTGTACAAACACTGGTTCTTGTTTCCCCTAATTCCCCATATTCTCCCTGTCTGCTTCTGGGCTTCCGAGTGAAATTGGATGCCCTTCCCCTTTTGTGAATTGGTAGTAATTGACAAACAGAGCTGCTGTGTCTCTTGTGCTTGGAATTCATGGGTGTGTCTCTAGCATGCCGGAGTGAACTCAGTTCAATTGCTTCTGGTGGGCAAAAAGGAAGATAAACATGCCTTCTGACCCTCAGGTTTGCAATTTGATTAATCTTTTGTTTGTCGTGGTATAGTTTGGCTCACTGGCTATTTCCAGTGGAGTGTAAGGCTTATGCTTGGTCTCATCTTGTTGCAATGCCTTTCTTTTGCAGAAAACTTGACAGTCACTGCTGTTCCATAAACCATGTTATTAGAGGAAAGTGTTAAAGTAGCAGCCAAGCTCGATGGTCCCCCCAGTAGAAAACCAGGAAACCTTGGGCTCTAGTTTCAGTGAAAAGTAGTTTTCTGCAGTTTTTCCATGTCTTCATCAATTCCAGTGAGGACAGAGGAGGGAATTTTATTAACCTTATTGATTCTGACTCAGAGGCATAATTACTTTCCAGATCTTTATGGGCTATATTAGTCTGTCAGCTTTCATTTTTTGGTTTTCCTCCCTTATTCCCTCAGCTTGCACTTCTATTCTCTTTGTCCTCCCGTCTTCCTAGTAACTGTCACCATTTATGTGTTTGCCCTTTTTCTGCTATTACTGTTGCTGGATTCAGTAGCTGCTAAGGAACACTCTTTTTGTAAAAGCCATCTGTGAAACCTGAGCAGAGGGCTCAGGATCCCTGAGGTTTCTCCTGCAGAATTTTCCTCACCTCAGCGTGGCTGGCAAGTCTGTTGTAGCATGCTTTGAACTTGTTGTGGTACCTTCTTCCTGTGCCACACTGGAAGGTGTGCAGTTACCAATTTGGCTTTGTGTGACACAGTGAATGCACAATTAACAAGTGGTTTGGTTTTTTTGTTCTAGACAGCATGTCAAAGTAAAACACTGCAAAAGACAAGTCTGAACTGATCAGAAAGGCTTATAATTTATTGAATCTGCTGTGTCTCTGGTAATGTCTGAATTGCAGAATTTCTTGAACTTGACATGACAGCTGAGGTGTTCTGGATGGGGCTCTGCAGACAGGCCTGTGAGCTGTGTGAGGAACAAGTGATGAGGACTGCTGTGCTAGTAGGAAGGTTTACCATGGTCACACTGGTACTTTGCTGAAATCCAGCCCAGGGAGCTCCTTCCTTGGCTGTTGGGGAAACAAGAGGGATTTTGAGATGTTTCAGTTCCTCTCCTGCCCTCCAGTGCCAGGGAGCAGCCAGTGCCTTTGGTACGTTCTGGTTATCTCTGCAGCATCTGGAGTTAAATGAGAACATCTGTTTGTGGTGTCCCACTGTCAGCAACCTGGGTCTGAGGTTGAGAGGATCCTCTGAAGTAAAGCACTTTTCCCTCAGGAGGACTTTTCCTTCAGGAATTTGTGGAGAGGGGCATGGCAGGCTCCTGGAGAGCCTGCCTCTGGGCTGCAGAGCTCTTCCTCCTCCCTCCTGGAGGGCAGCTGCTGTTCCCCTGTGTTCCCCTAGCTCCCTGTGTGCTGTTGCTGCAGTGAGCTGCATCTTTCTGTCTCCAGGGGCTCCTCTCTTGCCACAGTGGAGCCAATGGCCATGGGCAAGGGGAGCTACAGCTGCAGGCAGGGGAAAAAGGCAGTGCAAGGCATTATCTGTGTGTTGTCTTTCATGAGCCTTGCTCTCCAGTTAAGGTCTGCCCTGTCATGTGTTGGTCTTAGGATGTTGAGTTTCTATGTTCTGTCTGAATATATAATGCAGAGAGCATTGGGATTTTGGTGTTCTTTTAAAACCTTGCAGCTCTAAAGATTAGGCAGTGCTGCTGAGCTCTGTTAAAGGCCTTGTGCTTTTGCTGTACTGCAGAGCTCTTAAAGAGCCTCCCAAATGAGTGGGGAGGGATGGGATAAAGGACTGATGTGCTCTAGTGCCTCAGGCCCGTGGCTACTGCCAGAGAGGCTTGTTTGAACAAGGCAGGCATGGGTAAGAGCTGTGTTCACATTTTCTGTCTTCCCTCAGCACCTTCTCTTTTTCACTCTTTGCCAAGAGTAAGCTCTTGGGAGTGCTGTTGTAAGTAGTAATTCTTACAAGAGGCATAGAAATTTAAAAGCCAAAAGGCCTTGAGGAAACAGAGGACTTTTAGCTTTTTTTATTTTAATTTCTGAATGCGATACGAGCGTAACTTGGATGTTGTGAGCACTTATGTTTGTGGAAAACTTACTCGTCTATGCAAACATCTGGAGATTTAATTGGTATGTGCACCATGTGGAAGGGGTTCTTACACCATCTATCTTTCCCTGCATAAATCTAATCTGGATCCTGCCTTGTCTGGGAGGAAGTCCATGTAGTGTTGTTTATGGTGCTGTTAATGAAAATAGTGCTGTCCCTTTTGCATTCATCTGTTCAGATTGGTCCTGTTCACATTTTCCCTCCTGCAGATAGATATATGGCTGTATTAATTAAGAAAGCATGTCTGATACTGTTATTTCTGGCTATGGTGTTTAATTACAAAAAAACCCCAACAAAAACTCTGTTCTGGTTCTGTTTAAAGATGTGTAATTACAGGAGTTAACATATGTTATGTCACATCAAAACCAATGTCTGAATTACGAGCGGCTCGGAAGGAGCTGCAGAAGCACTTTACTGCCTTGATTTATGTGACTGCCTTGCCTTTCCTGAGCCCTGCAGTGAGGATCTAAACGTGCTCCCACCCACCTTTGTGATACCAGGCTGTGGGCTCAGAGTAGTTAAGATCTGAGTGGTAACTGAGTAAAAATTTTCTGTCTGGACCCGGGGTGAGTCCAGTGCAGGTGAGCAGTGGGGTGGGAATGTGCACTGGAGGCTTCAGCTGGCACTTGCTTTGTGTTGCTCTGCTCAAGGATTAGTGCCAGGAAATTGACCTAGTGCATCTATCCATGGGTTAAACATCTTATCCATGCTCCAGCAGGCTTGTTTCTCCGTGGGTAGCATGAGCAGCAGATTGTCTGCTTGTTGTCCAGGTGTGGAGGCAGAGAGTCGGTGCTTGGAGGGACTTGGAAGATGCCTGGGAAAAGCCAGAGCTCGGTGGGGATGAGCTGGGCTCTGTCCTGGGCCGACAGGTGGCAGCTCACAGTCAGAAAAGAGCATCTCTGGGGGAGCCAGCCCTGCCATCTCCGTGTTTTACAGCAGTGCAGGCAGCACGGCCTTTTCTGTTCCACTGCCTGCACGGGGCACAGTGAATTTATTAAGGTAAGGATTTATAAGCCTTAAAGATTCCCATATCAGTAGGAATAGCGTGGAAAGTCTAGATGAATTTGCACAGCAGAGTGTTTCCTCTGCAGTCCTGCTAATGGCATATCGCTGGATCTGCAAGGAGTTTTGTATTAAATCAGTCTTTGGAGTTTTAGTAAATCAAAATGAGCAAAATCTCATTTGTAGGCAGAGCAAAATCTACTCCATACCAAGTCAGTAAAATCCTCAAATAGAGCAAGTAGTGGAAAAAAATGCTCCCTTCTCATATGTCTGTAAACATGCAGGTGCCTGTGTTGTTCTTTGATGAAGTATTTATATGATGAAGTACTTGTTTAATTTATCTCCATCCACTGTTGGTACACCTGCTCTCTGATTTCTGAGAACGTGGGATTGCTTTGTATTTCAAACCAAAAAGAACAGCTTCATTTCTGCTGTTGAAGTTGAAACTTCTTAATCTTTAATTTCTCTCTAAGCACGTTGCATGCAAGTTGTTTCCTCAGATGTATGGAATGTGGCTGAAAATTGATAAAGCACCATGTCTTTTTCACACCCTCCTTTCTCCCACCCCTTATTCTTTTCCTCTGAGTACTTTCATATCTGATGGCTTTTTTCAGTTCACTGTATTTCATGACTGACTTGTCTGCTCAGAACAATTCTGCCAGGAGGACTTTGGCAGTGTTGGGATTTTTTTAATGCACTTGCTGCATTGTCTAACCACAAGCCTATTCACACTTTTTGGGAATGGTCTGACACCTTTTTTTCTTTATAATTTGACTTGAAATAGCTTGGGATGGAATATTTAGGGCAAAATTTGTGTGTTAAAGACTGAATTCTAGGCTGCCTTGCAAAAATTGTTAAATGTATGTTTTTGGGAAATAAACCAGGTTTAGGTCTAAGGCAGAGGTGTGTTTGTGAGCCTGGGTTAGCTTTTGTAGTTTGTGAGCTACCTTAACTGGGAAGGGTGATGGGTGCTGTCTTGGAAGGTGTGTTTGTTCTGGGGCTTAGCTGTTTATTTCTCCTGGATCTTTTACCACAGGAGAGCTGGTTCTGCTGGAGTGTGGGCAGGGTGATAGTTCAGAAACTGGCTTGGAGGGAGCTTGTGTAAATGTATGCTTGTCACTTTGATCAGGCTTGTGCTTGCTTTTCTTAGTCTTGCCAATGAGTGGATACTGAAAAGTTCTAGCAGCAGTACTTGGAGCTTTTAGGATAGAAAGCTCCTTTGGGGGGAGTTATGGTGGGAGTGAAATGAGGAGCTTCATTCTATCTTCTGCTTAATCAATTTTCCTAAGTTTCACTGCTCAGGGGTGCTCTGGCAGGTCCACATCCCCCAGTTTGACCAGACCAGCTCAGCTATTACCATTGATGGGAAAAAAGCTCAGTGTGGTAAGGAGGGCATTGATGTTTGCTCATTGATGTTTGAACTGCAAGGCTGTGCCACCAGTTCCTCGAGCTGATCTAAGCACATCCCTTCTCTGAAATGGAATCAGAGAGAAGCATTAATTGCAGCAACCAGTTTGCAAGCAAAATGCTTCTCTGGGAAGTGGCTGTGGAATGAGCTCTTCCAAAAGTGGTGTGGAGCATTCCAGGTGTGGGAAGGCCCTTGGGGTCTCTGGGTAGTTGCCTTGGTTGCTGTCTCTGTGAACTGGACTGAAAACATATGCACTTCTGTGTCTCAGAGTGAATGTAGGTGTGTACCTGGACTGCTGCATAGATTAGATAAATTCACAGTGATACTCAAAGCCAAGTCTGTAGCTTGGGCAGGTGTTTTAGTGATTTTTCACCCCCTGGGAGAGCAGTAAATAGTCTTAGATTGTAAAGATGGGACTGGAAATTGAGGTCACAGTATAATATGCAAGACCTTTTTTTTTTTTTTTTACCTTGTTTACTTTATGCCAGGCTAAGTATTTCATAGCAAAAGTAAATTTTTTGTGCAGTTTGTGAAATAAATAATGGAGAGATCCTGTTAAAAATGCATTGGCTGGCTTCTTTATTTTAATATTAATAAGGCAGGTTGCTACAATAAAATTAGCTCTGCATGGTGTTTGTCACTGTACTGTCAAAGCAATCAAGTCTAATGCCATTCCTTCCTGAAATAAATCTCCAGGAGAGCAGTATTTGTGCTATTCTGAAACCTCTAACCAGGGAAGTTGGAGTAGGACTGTAAATTATGGACACTACAGATTTTAGTCTGGGATTCCCAAGTCTGTCTTTGGCCTTGTGGCTTTCTAGCTGCTTTTGTGAGGTGTTTTCATGTTCTTTACACGTGGGTTTTCTCTGTTGCCATGACTAATATCCAACTGCTTGGCTACCATGCTGATGGGCAGCTTGGTAATCATATCTGCATGGTGTCCTGGTCCTGAACCCATCCTGGCTGGGGCAAAACAGTCTGAGCTGTGCAGGTGTTGGGAAGGATGCAAGTTTGACAGGAAAGTCTCACAGATATGCATGCTTGGCAGAAAGATTTTTGAATGTAGAATCTGAAGAAGGAATAGAGATGGAAGCAAGTTTTGATATAGAAGAAAAGAATTGCTGAGCCAGTCTTACTGGATAACCAAGGAGGCAGAAGGTATGTTAGTTAGGAGGGGTTTTTATGGCTTAGAGCAAAGGATAAACCCACCTCAAACAAGAAGATGTTTTTACCAAGCAAAAAGCACAGGCAAACAAGTCAGCAAATGTTGCAAGTAGAAAACAGGTCTCAGAATTTTCCACTGCAAGAAAACTGAAAAACAACTTCTAGCTTCAACTGTGATGTACTGACTGTGAGTGATTGGAGAACAGTAACATGAATATGGTAATGATAGCAGTTATGATAGGCTATGGACAATAGTTCAGGGATAGATTATTAAGATTTCAAGCAAAGAAAAGTCTATAATGCACTGTAACCAAAACCAAAGTGTCTCCAGGCCTGCCTGCAGCTGGAGCTGACAGCTGTAGGCACAGCTCTGTCACCCACGACCCTGGGCTGCTGTAAGGTCTTGGATGCAATAAACTGCATTTTGGAGAGCCCCTGGAGTCCTGCATCCCTCATTTAGGCTCTTACATGGAGGTACTTGGCTTGGACTGCAGTGTCCTAGGACACAGTGCCTTGGTTTAGGAGCCTGGAGACAAAGGAGCAGAGGAAGAAGAGCCATGTTGGAGTTGACACAAACTCTTTTTTCTTTTTTTTTTTTTCTCTTTTTTTTGTTAAAGATGAATCTGTGCCTTTAAAGTAGAAGCTCTTTACCAGCCCTGCACCTCTGTGATTTATAGCATGTGTTTATCTGAGCCACAGAGCAAAAGGGAACAGACCTGTAATACTGATACAGTTTGGTATGTGACCAGAACAGCATTTCTGTGCTTACAAATAACAGGAGCACTCATTGTAATAGAGGTCCTGTCAGCTGGAGATATTTAGGTTCAAACAAGTGTTAGGGGGCTATTTGATCATGGTTGTAGGCACACTTCTGTTGAAATCTGCATTAAGGCAAGATTAAATCTCTTCATTTTACAGTTTGCATTGTTAGTTTAGGATCCAAATTGGAGCTACAGCCAAGCTGTGCCTGCCAACTGGATCTTTTGAAGATTTACTGAACGTGGAAATCTGTGAAGCAGGGAAGCACATATGCTTAAATACCATCAAGGTCTGTGGGTCCAAATATCTGCCTAAGTGTTTTCTTGCAAACAGTCATGTTTCAAGTAGGCCTTTTAAATTTCTACTTAAAAGAAATGTCTTGAGAGTCTAAGAACTGGGAGACACTTCCTTTCAGAATGGCAAACATCCATTCTGAATAGCCAGGTCTTTGCAGTTCCGTGTTATTTCTACTTCTTATGACATGTTGTGGTAAAAAGTTTGGAGTCATGGGTTGTGTTTATTGTGTGTAATTCCTATAGACTGCAGGAAATGGAAGGCTCTACTTTAAATGGTGTTACTGGCATCAGAAGTAAGACTACCCATGTCTTCTTCCCCTTTTAATCTGCAATCTGCAGGGGTCTTGGCTGCAAACGGAGAGACCTGTCTGTACAGGTGAATGATCTCTTTGTGCAAGGGGCTGAGGGGTGGAGTTCCCCATGTTCTTGGGAAAGAGATACGACAGAAATGTGCTGCAGGAATTTCATGCAGAAGATGGAGGTGTTGGCTGTTGTTGGGTTTTCGTCTGCAGCAGAGGCCAAGTGGAACAAGATGAACAAATGGAAACTCTTTGCTTCTCTGTTCTTCCTTCCAAATTACTCTGGAAAAGGCAAAACAAGCAAGACAGATGATACAACTGTAGCTGGGAGTGCCTCTGTGGAGTCGTGGTCTCTGCCAGCTGCAGGATTTTTTCTCTTCCTCAGTCCTGCCAGATGGGAAATGCTGGATGGAGAAAAGAAAATAGCTAGGCAAGCACAGGCCCACAGTTTTGTCCCAATATAAGTTATTGATTTACAAAATGGTGTCTCAGGAAGACACTACTAAAGGAGCTAAATCTGTTTTTTATGTTCTTTGACATATTAGAATGCAGTCAGTTTTCCCATCTGGGTAAAGAACATACTTGCTGTCTCAGGAACACTGTGTCTTCCTGGGTATGGAAAATGAAAGATGGAAGGGGAGACAGCTCATCACATCACAGCTGAGAAGCTGATATGTATTCCACACTTCTCTACTTGTTTAGGCTGTTCCCATTCCTGTATTCCAATTTCTCTGTGCTGCTGGAATTGACTTCATTTCAGGGCGATTTTCTTCTTCTTTGGCCTGAATATCTTGTGTGTTCACTACTGAATGACTTGAAAATATTGAAACGAATTAAACCCAGTCTGGTGTTCTTTCCTCTTTCAGTGTGAAGATGATCTGCCCAAGAGCCAGGAAGGCCCAGGTGAAGCAGGGCCTGAAGACAGAGTAGATGTTCGATACCTGCAGTGGTTGAACGGGAGGCTGAGGTTGCAGTGGTGCAGTTTGCATGCTCAGCACCAAGAGCAATGCAAACTTTTGCACAAGGTAAATGATTCTTCTCACTCACTGTGAAATAGTTTATTATTTAAAAGCCTTGTCAGCTAGAGCTAAATGTACAAATTGTTCTTGTTTGCTAGTTCTGCATTTTCTGTAGGCAAGAGTGAATCACTCTGAATATAAGCACCTCTGTCTTTCCCCAGTGTGGCAGAACCATGGGAAAATGTAGTATGTTCAGCGTTTGTAAGGCTGTGATTGTATAAAGTCTCTTTTGCAGGTTGGCACATTAGTCACTTCTGTGACCAAAGGCTGCTGCTGTTTTTCTCAGAAAATGCTTGGTAGAAACAAGACAGAGTGTTCTGGCTCCCCAGACAAGAAGTAGCGATGCAGAACTATAAGTTCACTGGAAATGTGGATTCAAAATGCTAAGCATAAATATTGAAAGTAATAGCAAAATAAAATGCAAAATCTCTCTCCAAAGTACCAGGGGACATCTCAGCAGAACCCAAAATTTACCTGCTTTTAAATCAGGAATCAATAGTGGTCCTACTCTGCTAAGGTTCCAGTTCTCTTCCCATTTATGAGTGTTTAGATGCCTGTCTAATCACACATAACTGGGAGCATTGTATGTGTTTAGGATGGAACCAGCCTTCAGTCCCAAAGTGCTGGTGACTCCAGAAACAAATTAAAAAATATGGTTCTTAAGATAGTCCTAAAAGTTATTATGCATTGCTTTCCCTAGGTCCCCTTTCTCCATTTATAGCTCCTTAAATAACTTAAATGGAGCCAGCTATTACTGTACTCAAAACTTTCCCAGAAAACCTTTTTTGAGACTGAAAACATTTTGGGGAAATTTCTTCCCAAAATGCACATCAAAAAGTTGTCAGAACCATCTTCACCTTTGAATGAAGATGCTTTCTTGGTTTCAATCCTGTGTCTGACAGAGCAGTGCTAGAAACGATAACGAGGTTACATTTTGTTCCTTCCATGAACTGATTGCTAGGAGATGTCTGATGGACAACGCTAGTGCTGTGTGTGCAGCATCCAAAATAACCTTTTGCTTCTCACTGAGCACTCCTGGTGTGCTTCCCTGGTCTGGGAACCAAGATGGCAATTCTCTCTAAGTGCCCGTGTGGTCCTTGCCTTTGTGCACTGCGATCACACACTGAGGTGGGGCTGGGAGAGGTGACTCTCAAATGAAATGATTGGCATCCTCTCCCCCTGATAAACTACCTCTGCTTAAGGTGTGCTGGTTTTTCTAGTAGGGGAGGCAAATGCCTCCATAACTCATCATCAGTGCTCTGATTTATGTGAGACTTGACAGTAACAAATCATTAGGCAGCTCCAGAGCCTCAGCTTGCAGTTAATGAGGCCAAGGAAGAATTAAGAGCAGGTCAGACCTGGGGCTGGAGTACAGACAGAGATATTCTCAGCAGTCCAAATGAGGCTCTGAGGTAATGAAGAGATGTGCTGATGGGGCAACATGCTAAAAACTTGTTGGCAGGGGAGATGAGAGATGATGACCCTCCTGTGGCAGTTGTACTTTTAAATAAACTTGTACTTCCCCCCCTCCCCCCCTTTTGGGCTATCTAAGGCAAAATGTGTTCTAGAGTTAGGACAGTCAGAAAACTACAAGAGGCAGGTTAGTTATGCTGCAGGTCCCTGGACCACAATTTCCAGTATCTGGAGGAATAAGCAGGAGGGAGAGTTGTGTCTCTGTTCATCCAGTTTCCCAAAGCTGGCATTACTGCCTTCTCCAGCTGTCACTGCTGGGTGAAGCTGAAGGCAGCAGTGGTGCTGGTGGTGATTGTCACAGTCAGAGCTGCCACCATGGGGCTGCACAAAGGACAGAACTGAGCCCAGCTCCTCCACATGTGAACCCACACTGGTATTACGTGTGCAGCTGTGGGAGTTCTGTTCAGGGCTGTAATAAAGTGCAGTGCTCTGTTTTACAGTTTAGTTTGAATTAAAAGCAGGAGAATAGAAAGGTAAATGTGACTTTGGAAGGACATCATTACAGTGCCACATTAATGTTAGCATTTAGGGTAACAGAAAATATAACATACTTGCACAATTTCACAGCTGTATAAACAATAATTGATATTTCCTGACTCTTTCTAGAGAAATTGCTTTTACTACTGCATTAATTTCAAAACTTTCCAACTGTTCTATGTGTTAGAAGACTGAACTGACCCAGTGTGACCTCTATATGAGCTGCTGCTTTCCTCTAATAAACCACAAGCACAGTATGCAAAAGGCTAATGAGTGTTATGTTTTTTAATTATGTTGGCAGATTTACAGAGGGCTTTCTCTACGAAATGATCATTACGGCTTTTACTCTCTCTGTTTAATAACGTAGCAGGTTGTGTGTCTCAGCTGTGGAACAATCTGATTTACTGCTCATCAGGAGCTCGAATTTGTGTCAACTGGTGGCGACACTTCTGCAGATTTCATTCTGTGGCTCACATGGGCTCTAAAATGCCATTTTCTCTGTTTGGGCCTTTCTGAGAAGAACACAACACAGTGGGAAAAAATGTTCTTACTCAGAAGATGACTGCTCTTCCTTCTACTCTGTATTTTTTAGTATGAATATTGCTCTGTCCTCTGTCTACTCCATCCTGCCTGCAGCCACCTGAGGTTGATGGGCTGAAGTTCTGCAAGAAGTCCCCAAGAGAGGGAAGCCTCCCTGGAGCTACAGCCCATCCTGTGCTGGGAATGGCTTGTTAGGTGGCCTGCCTGGCTGTTCTTCTCTGCTGGCTGCTCTGAGGAGCTGCTGTTCAGTGCCTTTAGCTCCCACAAGGCATGTTGAAGCTCACAGAAGCACACATGTCCTGCTGTAGGAGGAAGACTTCCTGAGGGAAATCTTCACCTCTCTGTTTCTGAGGAGGTTTGCAGCCTGAGGCAATGAGCTGTTGAATAACATTTTAATGGCTTCTCAACATGGACAGGTTGGCTCACTTTGAAAGTATAATGTAGTAATACCATTCTAATTCCCTGGAAATTCTCAGTGGTACTTATTTACCTGGTGTGCCTTCAAATACCTGGGAACGTGAAGAATAAATTACTGTGTTAAGGCATGTCTCTTGGTTCCTTCTGTTCTCTTCCTTCTTTCTGTCAAATGCCAGAAGAAGCTGTCTGCCTGGGTTTTGATCCCTCTTGAATTCATAGGAGAGAGCAGTTGTTTTTATTTAGTCTTTGAGTTACCTTTTGCCTTAAAAACTGTGAATAAGAAGCTTTGCATGATTTCAGCAAAGCAGGAAGGAACCTGTATAGTTTAAAACTTTCATTTTTGGGGGGCTCTGTTAAGTGCACTGTGCCACAATTGGCATGTTAAAAAAACAGAGGAACAGATGAGTTTCTGCAAAACTGATGGATATCCTGGGGGTATTTTCCATCCTGAAGTAGTGGAGGGTTAAATCAGGCTCTGAGATTTTTTTTTTTTTAAAGGAGGTGGATATCTGATTGTGAGCTGTGCATATGGGTTAGTAAGAATAAAATCATGTTAAATGGAATTCTCAATGATAGAAGAAGAGTTTAACATAACTGGAATTATCAGATCATGGTAAAGAAACAAAAATGGTTTCAACATGCTTGGAAGCTGAGAGCAAGAGTGGTATTGTCAGTAAGAATGCAGAGCAGCACTGGGAAGCACTACCTACAAATGGAGTGGTTTCTTGTGCCCTTCTAAGGTGTTAAAAATATAAAATAATTTATCTGTTAGCAATATAAAATAAGATGTAGTGCAGTGGATTGAATGGGCTGTATCTGTGTATCTGAGGTAGAAAGAGTAAAGGGACAAGGACAAAGTCTTGATCTCTGAATAATAGAGGGCAGGGACTGGTGCTGGGTAATTACCTCATTGTCAGTAATTTATGAGTGAGCTAAACTGCAATTGTTAGATGCATCTGTATCTTGACATGAAAAATCTACCACATTGCTCTGGGAATTGCTACCTTGTTTATTTATATATTTTTTGTCTATTTGGTTTGAAAATCTTTGCTTTTTTCCCCTAAGGTGAATTTGCCATTAGATTTCAGAGGCACACTCTTTAAAGCAGTAGAATTTTTTCCTCCCATGCAAATGTGTGTGAACCATGAGCAAGCCCCCTTTTCATCTTCTCTAGGTGAGTTAGGCACCCTGCAGGGAGAGCAGCTGGAGTGAGCTCGGGGCACTGGAGCCCTTTCCAGTGCCAAGGAGTTGGTGCTGGGTGTGGGGGGCTGTGCCTGTGCTCTCCTGCCAAGGTTAGTGGGAGGTTAAAGCAGAGCTGCCTCCACCTGGGGTATTCCCGTGCCACGGAGCAGCAGCTGGGCACGTTCTGCCTCTCACCCTCTCCCCTGCTGCTTCTGCTTTGGTGCTCTTTCCCTCTTTCAGCCTTGTGTGTCTTCTGTTAGCCAGCAGTAAGAGATAGATAGCAAAAATAGAAATTCTGGATTGTTTCTGATCCATCCAGTGTGGTCTCAGGGGAGCCCCTTATTCCCCTGTTGTTACAACTTTACTGTATTTGTTTTGGCTTTACCCAGGGACGCTGCTGCCACCTGCCTTGGAGAAGGGGCTGCAATTCCCTGCTGGGCTGGGGCCCAAAGGTTTGGCAGCCAGAGTTACACAAGAATGCAGCAGGGAGAGAGGAGTGGCAGAACGAAGAAAGGAAGAACATTGTGTGGGGAGGTACTCTTTTATTTTTAAACTCGCATAGCTCTGCACATGTGACAGATGGTTGTCACCAGCAGTGAGTTTTGGGAAAGAAATGCTAAAATATTCTGAAGTTTCATGGAAGGGTTGATAATTACCCAGTGCCTGTCAACTTTAAAATAGTTGTCAATACCCAAGTGTGTGATAAAGTTCGTATTAGAATAAAGGAAGAAAAGCAGGAAACATTCTCTGTCTTCTGGCAGAAATATTAATGAAATATGAGTGATTGTCTGACAAATGTGCACTGCTATCTTGTTTGGCAGCTGCAGTTATTACAGTTACAAAGGGATCAGCTCTGAATAGGAGGAATTGCTTTTTATTGTTCCCTTGACTAACTTGGGGAAGCTTCTTCATCAAGTAATTGATGATACTATCACCAGTGCAGCTGGGACAAGGTCTTGGTAAGCAAAAGCCAACTACAGAGCAGCAAAAGAGAACCCTACTGCAACTAGGTAGCATTTTCTACTTAAAATAAAGAAATAAAAATTAATCTGAGAGTATACTTTAGCTCAGTTAAGTCTGCTGCTGTCTGTGTGAATGGTTTCTCCTTTCATGCCATGGACCTAGCCGTGTTTGCTGTAAGGAAAAAGACTTCAGACAGGATGAAGAGAGAAACCTCCAGTTTTCCTGTGGCAGCAGTGGTTGCAGTTCCTGCATTTGGTTCTGGCAATGCTACCAGATGGACCATTTTGGGAGGTGGTTGTGGTGCCTGCTCCTCCTTTCCATGCTGGCTGTTGTGTTGGTGGTCGCACTCACACTTATCCATGTCCACAGGAAGGGCTTTGTGAGCACTGGTCTCATCACCCTGCCAGCCCACACAGCTCTTGGGTGGCAGTTCATGATCTTAATGATCTGCTCCTTGCACTGACAGCTCTCTTTTAAATCAATCTGTTCCAGATCCATTTATTCACCAGTGGCTCCCACATGGACCAGAACCTTGGGCATTTCTCTGTCACAGAAGCAGATCTCATTAGACATCCAGAGAGCTACAAGCAGGTAATGCTTCTCCTGTAATTCTTGGATGCTCAGTATGCTTTACACAAACATTGTGAAGACTGCATTCCTTTTAACATTTTTTAAACTTAGTTTCCAGCAGAAATAAGGGCTTACATATTGAATTTTCAGTTTCTTCACTTATTTGTATTCACCAAATTTGGTTTGATAGAACATAAGCCCAAAGGTATCAGGGTAAGTTTTATAAAACCTGGTAGACAAGAAGTGGGAAGAGACCTGACTGAAAGTGCCACAGGAGAAAAGGCTTGTAGAATAAATAAAACACTCCAGATAAGTTGGCTGACTTGCTGTATCCTGCAGTAACCACGTCTGGGCCAGTCAGGCACAGTGTCTGCCTGTGGCCCTGCCTGAGCAAGACAGAACCTCTCAGGAAAACATCATTTTCCCCAGTGTACTATTTTACCATGAAGGATAAATTCCTACTGCTCTCAATTACTCAATTATCACAGGAGTTTCAGTTCATTATCTGACGTAGTTTAATTCACTTCTTTTAATGCAGTATAATACATTTGTTTTAAAAAATCACCTTCTAGAAGTTCATTCAGTATGAAACTGAAACAAGATGAAAATTTCAAGCTCATCCCTAACAAAATCAATATTTGGCAAATTTCTGCAGTCTGTCCACACCTGTTTGCTCAAAGAAGATATTCTTTCTGCTGTTTGCTTAAGAATGAAAGTGGGCATTGTAAATATTCTGCACAAAGAAATTCAGGAAAGTAGATTTGAAGGTGGGAGGATAGTTTTATGTTCAAAGCCCCTAAAGTAAAGTGCATGTTAATCTTTCATTGCTGAGTATTTCTTGGATGAACAGTTCATATCCAGCCTCTGGGTAAGATTCATCTGTTTAGAGCATTTTCCTGGAAACTACTGTTTTTCTGGAGCAAATGGCCTTAAGTCAGCTTGGGATTTCTTTTTCACTTGTGCTTCCCAGTGCCCCTCCTGTGGCTGGCTCAGCAGCTCAGAGCACACAGCAGCACCTTGCTCTGAAGCCTGTAGTCTTCTAGATCCTAGCAAATGCCTGTAAGGTCTGGCAGGCTGGTACTAGAAACTTCCTGGCTCTGCAGAGGGACTTTGCAATGACCTTTTCCCCCAAAGCCTTTCCCTGAGTGTGTCACTGATCTGTTGCAATAAAGCTTAGGGGTACTCTTGGTATTTGGTTTTGACTGCTTTGGTAATGAATCACTTCAGGAGCTTTTCCTTGCATTCTGCTCCCTTTCCTGGATGCCTCCTCCAGGTGTTCTGTTCAGGGGAGGCTCAGGATACAATGGAAGCAGTTGTTCTGTGTTGTAAGCATTGTGGTTAGGTGGAGTTCTGGAGTCAAGAAGGTTTAGTGGGCAGCTGTGTTGTTTAATTAAAATGGAAAAAGTCTTCATTCCGCCTTTCCCAGGCTTAAACAGCAAATATGTGAAACAAAACCAGGGTGATGACTGAGAAGCAGGGTGACAGAAGATGTTTTCTTTAAATAAACTACGAGTGGCCACAGTCTGTCTCCAGTTTCTGGGCTCTGACAGGTGCAATCCCAAACAGGCTTCAGCTCCAGTGCATGTGCGTTGGAAATTCCTTTCTTATGTTGCTTACTGCTCAGACTGATGTAAAATTGGAATTATTTGTCAGTGTAACCGGCTGTGAAATTCTTAACCTCTTAAAGCTCTCAAACCTATTCAAGAAAGGTGTTCTAGGCTGCTCCCTTGAGCCTGATTTTAAAATAAACAAGAGAAATTGCAGGAAGTCATCACAACACTTGAGTATGGGTGCTTTTGAGAGCCTTACAGTTGTTATGGTCACCATTTGAACATTCTTTGTAGATTTTGTCTCCCCTTACCCTTGTTTCCCAAAAGCAGCTCCTGGAAATCATATGTTCAGTATGTATGAAGAGCCTGGTACAGCAAGGTGGTATGGGCTTGAAAAGGCACTTTTGTTTTGAGTGTCACTTTTCCAGATGGATCTAATACTCCGTATGCAAAGTGATGCTGCTTTGGTTGGAATATGTAATAAAAAGCCTCTAATTTTCAAATATCTTGCTAAGATTAAGTAAATTATGAGTGTTTGAATGGCTTGGTTTTCAAATATTGGTGCAGATGGCAGCACTCTGCCAAATGTTTTCTCCAAAAACTGTGATATTGTTTTCTTTTCTTTTCAAGTAAATGAAACATTTCTCTTAATGTTACCTCAAGTAAGAATCTGCTGCAAGGATGAATAAAAAGAGCAAGCATGTCAGTATGCTTTACTGTAAAGCACCCCCTTGGTGGAGGGGGTTATGAATTCCTTCTCAGCCTAGGCATCCTTCAAAGCCCAGCAGTGCAAAGTGAATTGCAGCATCAGAAATTTGCTGTCACAGGAGGACTTGGGCTCTTCTTTTTTAAGTCTCGAGTTAATTTTAATCAAAACTACCCTGCAAGAGAAGTTGCTCTGTTTGCATCAAAACAAGAGATGTTTAGTCTGACAGGAAAAGTGTGATAGGATACAGATAGCTGTGAAGTCAAGCGTCACTTTATGAGATGTAAAAGTCACGCTGCTCCTTTTCTATAGAAGATGCATATTAACTTACTTAAAATTCTCTTTCCTTGGATTTTTGACTGTAAAACACTTTTAGTGCTTTTATGTACAGGGATTTTACTGGACATTATTATTCCTCTATCATCATAAATGTCTTTGTCAGATTCATAGGGCTGGAAGTTTTCCAAACCTAATGGTTTTAATTATGTTTTTCTCTAGTGAGGCATGATCAGACTCCAGCTTCTCCTGTGGTTTGGCTGTGGTTATGTGTATGTGTGTGGCTGTGAGCTGCAGGTCACTGCAGTCTGTGGTTCCCGTGCTGCCTGGGCCTGTCAGAGGAGGGCAGGTGGTGTTATTTCAGCTGGAGCTCAGTTTCCAGTGGAAGCACAGAACCTCCTTGCTCAGTGGGGATGGTTCTGGAGCTGTTGGCCTGAGCCCATGCTGGAGCACACAAACTGGGGAGCTTGGGGTGGGGGTCCCTGCATCTTCTTGTGAAAATCTCTTGCACTTATCACTTAGTGTCCCAGAATATAGTCCAAAGCACCCTGAGTCTCTTGTGTTCTGATGCATTTTCCAAGCTGATGGGTACTGCTTGTGTTTGAAAGGTTCCCCACAGCAGCTGGGGTGAGGCAGGGGGCTGCTGCTTTTGGCAAGCCTGAAATATCTCCAGGGCAGGAATGGAGTTCTGGTCTCTGGCACTGCTGCTGATCTAGCTGGGAAGCACACTTGGGAGAGCACACAGGTGATGTGGCCACATCTGCCCCAAACCTTCCAGGGCAGTAATCCTTTCCAAGGATGTGGTCTCATTCCTCTTTCTTGTCCATCAAGTCCACCTGTCTTAATTCTGTACAGCAGTGTTGCCAGTTCTGAAGTTTACCTTGGGCTCAAGAAAGTGTGTGTTGCACTTGAGTCATTAAATTAAGTTTCTCACCATATTGGTACTGTATAGAGATCAATGAACTTTAAATCGAAGTGCCTTAGTCCTTCAGTTTCCTCTGGCTCTTCAGATACTGCTTTGTATGTGGAATTCAATCTTAGGAGAGATTAGAAGTTGAAACTCAGGTCATTGGTGCAGTGTTGGCAGTGCTGGAGTGATCACTGAAATTGTAATGAGTAAAGATGACACCTTTAAATGCCAGTAAATCAATTTACTGAGTGTGACAGCAAATAAATAATGCAGATGTCTGCCAGATGGACATGCAGTGAAATTTATAGAACTTGGGTGTGAATAGCTAATAATTTTGTTTCAGAATTTTATGAAGAACGTTTATGTTTGTTGATCATTAACATGTTTTAAAGGTGATTTATTTGGCATAAGAAGCTAAGGTTCTTGGTGGCAAGTAAATGGGAGCAAACAAATAGTCCGTCTGACTTTGCATACATAATGTATGGTCAATTCCATGCCCATAAAAGATTCAAGTGAGCTTTAGCTCTCCAAGCAGCAGGGATTGGGTGGGATGGGGCAGGATGTGCAGGCACAGCACTGATCTGCTTTCTGGACTGTTGATTTATCAGGAGAGGACACCAGTGGGAGGTATCTGTATTGCTTCCTTCTGTCAGGTGGGATCCATAATTTCTTACTGGGTCATTTGAGGGATAACTGATCAAGCTGTAAGGTAGGTTGTCAGTGAAGCCTAAATCTTGTTGCAGTTTCCATTTAAAACATCTGTCCCAGATGGCTGTTACAGATGGGTGACACAACAGGTTTGTTCTCTGTGAGTAATAGGCCGTGGTTTGAATTCATGCAAAGCACTAAAGAGCTGCTGTTCTTTCCAGAGCACGTGCATTCACATTGGGAGCATGAGGAGCTGATAGTCTTGGAATTCTCAGAAATGTTCAATGTGCATTTAGCAGTTGCTTTTTCATGAAGAAGTTGAGTCTTCAGTTGGTGTCATGGGCTCTGCACTTGCATAAAGCACCCCTTGTCTGCTGAAGTTTTTCTCTGCCAAGACAAAGCAGTGATTTCAGTGCATCCAAGGGACAGCACCACCTCCTGGAAGGTGTGTGGGGGCAGAGCTGCCAAATCAGATCTGTCACTTCACACAAGGTGTTTGTCTGGCTGCTGTACAATCACTGTGCCCCTGCATTATCTCCAGACACGGATCCCAGGTTGTTCACCCCTTGGATGAACATGGAATAACTGTGGCAGGTCAGTTCCAGCTGCTGTGTCCCACGCTATATCTGGTGTCCTTGTTGGCTGCTTGGGACTTCATGGAATGTTCCTGGTGCTGTCAGGCACTGCAGGCAGGTGCCAAATGAAAACAAACAGTTCAGCCCCTCTGATAAGCTTGACACCGTGTCACGTTATTGATTGGACACAGACCTGTGCTGGTATTTCTGTAATCAGCCCTGTTGTGGTCTTGTATGGTGAGGTGAAGGATATGTAACCTTATTTGAATTTCAAAGAGCCTGTTAGGGAGCCATCTGATTTTTTAGAATGTCCTTCCATCTGTTGCACAAGAAGCAGTTCAAGCAACACATTTCTCAGAGTGTAGATACCAATGGGAAAAACTGACATTCATCCTGAAGACCGTGATGCTGCTGGGCAGAAGATTTAAGTCAGGAAATGAAGGCTTGTACTGCATGTAAATTCCAGAAAAAAGGTTTGGTGTTGAGTGAAAAAATGTCCTTGAGCTTCAAGGACAAGCTGCCTTCACTGGTATAAACTGTCGTGGATTCATGATCTTCTCTGGTGCTCTGGCAACTAATTCTGTTTGGTCTGGCCCTCAGCTGTTTGTGTGTTTATTGTTTCATTCCCTTGGTAAAAGCCATAGTTCTGTCATTTCTGTCCTTGAATGCATCAGTATTTTGTGTTGTAGCTCCTGGTCTAATTAAGGGCAGCTTTGCCTATTTGTAGAGTAAAATTATGTTTGACTTTCCTGGAAGAAAAAAAAAAACCAAACCTGAAATTTCTCAATTGGCTCCTGCATAAATAATAATAGAGCATAAGAGTGGCTGCTCTGGGGCTTGAGAGTGTTTGTGAAAACGTGGGGTTTTCCTGCTTTGGTTTTCTTTTTGTGCCTGTCCTGTCCAAAATCCCTCCTTGGCCAGTCCTGATGTCTCAGAAATCTTCATGGAGTTTCATTTTACTAGGAGTTGTGCCAGGCTCTCTCTGAGCTTTTCTCACAAAGAACCAGTTTTGGAGGTGGGCAGGGTGTTTGTGTTGCTGCAAATGAGATTCTAAAGGTGGAGAACAGTTTTCCCCAAAGGACCACAAAGATCTGTGGCAGCTCTTGGAGCAGAAGGTCAGAAGAGACATCCAAGCCCTGGAGAATCTAAACACAATGAGATTTTAGACTTACTCTACACACTGCTGGAATTAACCTAGTTTGAATCAGTAGTGACTTCTGACCATTTACCAGATCTGCTTCCAGGGCTTCAGATGGACCTGAACCCTTGGATTTTGGCATTGTTAAGTTTTCAGAACAATAACTAAACTGCTAGGTTCTGTAGCAAGAACATTTTAATTTTTTTTTTTTTTTACAGCTTTTTGAAGTGACAGGTTTTGCTGGTCCAATGCATCAAAATTTTTACCTGTTTCTAAGGAAGTTTGTTTTTCCTTGATGATTAGTGATGGCTGCGTGTTAAATAAGTTCTTCAATGATTAAATGAAATTAAGTTTTAGAGCTGCTGACCTTTAATAAATTTCAAGGTTCACCAAAGAATTGTATGTTAGGCCCATGGACACACATGTTTTGAAAAGGTCAATTATGACAAGTTTTCTGAATTTGCGTAATTATGCTCACCACGACACTTGGAATAAAAATAGCAAATGCTTTGTCCTTTCACAGTATTTTCCTCTCTTCCTATCTTTAACTTGTTTTTACTACGCCATTCCAGCATTATTCATTGAAGGACACAGGGAATGTGGACTGTGTTGAGAGATGAGGCAGAACTTTGGGAAGGGATAGGGTGGAGGGTGAAGAACCTTTTTGCTCTGGCCCTTGCCCAGTGAAGACAGAGCTGGAGAGGCACACGGACAGGGAGCCTGAATGAGGTATTTTGGAAGCAGGGTAGCTCTGATGTGAAAGAATTCAGATGAAAGGGGTGAAAAGAAACCAAGTGAGGCATAAGGGGCTGAATATAAACAGGAAGACCAAGATTGGAGAGGAAAATTAGGACAGGGAAATGACCTTTGATGTTGCTCTGTGAGTGGGGAGGGTCTGTCTAAAGACTTGGCTCAGTGTCTTGCTCCTTGTGGGAGTCTGAGAAGTCACCCTCTTGTAGGAAATGTCATCCCTCCTGTGATGCTCTGAGTGTTCAACCTCCTGATGCTGCAGAAGTTTTCAGAAGTGTCTTTCTGAAAACATCAAAGTTATCAGTGATCTGAAGGGGAGCACAGTTTTGGGGTGTAAGGTGTGTTTGTTAGGAACATGGAGTATGCAGAGGGCAGGATAAATGCCTTGTTTGTGTTCATGGCTGTGCTGATGAAGGTGGAGAGGGGTGGGAGAACCACTGGGTGAGGAAGGAAGCCTCAGCAGCTGAGGCAGTTCTCCTTTGTTCTGGAGTGCTGCCAGACTCCTCTGCCTTTGCATTCTCAGGTTAACTAAACTTTCCATGGTGGCAGGAGCCAGGACATCCCTCTGGCTGCCCTGGATGGCTTGAGACCCTGGCAGGGGCTCAGAGACCTTGGCACGGAGTCAAAGACACCTGTGCCTTTGATTTTAGCCCATGGAAACAATTACCAACTTTGTGTGAAGAGTTACAAGCCACAAGAGTTTGAGTAGGATGATAGTTAATTTGTCACAGGGTGAAAAAGTAGAATTTTGGGGTTTTAGAATGGGGGTTCAAGAAGCAAGATGGAGGAATCTGGGCATGTCCTGTCCTTCTTCTCCTTCTTCTTGTCCTCCATCTTCTGCTGTGATGGTGACACTGCTGGATTGGTTTAGAATAGAGACAGACTGTCTAACATAGGTGAGAGGTGTTAGGAAATTATTGTAAATAAAGCACAGGTAGTTCTTAGTATGAAAAGTTAACACCACCCCAAGGGCAGGGACTGTGCCACAACCCGACCTGCTGGACAGATCTCAGCAGGGCAGAGAAAGAATGGAACAGGTAACAGAGAATAAACAACCCTGAAAAGCAGAGCTGAGGAATCTCCACTTCTCCTTTGAGGGCAGGGCTGGGAAAAAAGAGACTTTTTAATACCTAGGAGATCATCTCAACCACAGAAACCCGAGACCACGGAGGGCCATGCACAGGGTTGCAAGTGGTTGAGCTGAGCTGGTAGATGTATCCATGAAGTGCTTTATAGTAACTTCTAAATTTCCTGAAAATCGTGTCTTGGAAGTCTCAGTTAAGGCATCCAAAAGCAAGGGAAGCATTTTACTTACATCTCCCTGTTTTCATTTCCCATTTGCAGCCCAGCAGCAATGCTATTATCTTGTCTCACATGGGTCATTAGGGAAGGTAACTTGTTTATCTTCAAGATAAAAATTCTGCCTTTAGAATGGGATTTGAATGATGTGTGACAAATAAGGCTATGGTTTCCCTCTGAAGAGCAAACAGAATAATATGCCATTTGAAAGGAAAAGGAATAGCATGTGGAGTGAGCACCAGCCAGGCTGTGCCCTTGGTGAGACAGATTATGAAGGGAAACATTTTGGTTGCATAATGCTAGACCTTGTACACATGGGAGGGTCAAATTAGTGTTGTTCAGGCAGCTTGAATTCTGGCACTTTTTAACTTTGAATGCTACAGTTTCCAACTTTAGCATTTATCCTGCTGGGCTGTGCATTAGAGGTGTAAAACACACTTCCTGCCATGTGCTCTGAGCAGCACTGCCAGTGAAAGGCAATGCTTTTTCCCCCCTGTTAGATGACTTAATGTTTTGTGTTGGTCTTCCAACAACAGTTACTTTAGTCATTTTACATGCATGGTAGTCAGGCTGGTGAGAAATAACATGGAAGCTGGCATTAATATTGCAGAGGAGAGCAGATCTGATGATGTATTGCATTATGTGTGGGGCTCCAGCACCTAAATGCAGGAGGCCTGGAGGCTCACACAAGAAAGCTTGAGGGAGCTGGATGATCCAGAGTGCTGGAATTGAGATGGTTGTTCAGAGGAGGCTGAAAGGATGGGTTTAGTAGGAAGGTCACCTGGAGGTGAAGTGTACCCTTGATGCTGCTCTGTGATGAGCAGGGTCAGGTGTGTACCCTTGATGCTGCTCTGTGTGTCACAGGGTGGGCAGCCCTTTTCTGAGCTGACCTTCTGACCCTGCCAGAGACTCCTGGACTGTTGCTTTCCCTTTGGTGCCCTGCCATCACTCAGATGAATGGTGGAGCAAGGATGGCCTTTAAACCTCCCTGGCTGCTGGTGGCTGAAGGGTTTATTCTCTCTCTCTGGCTGGCTCAGGTGTTTTGGTGGTGTCATGTCAGGAGCAGAGTGGCTGCTGTGGTGCTGTGCACCAGAATTGCTGTGTTGCATGTTGTTGTGAGGGCCCCCAGGATGAGGTGAGAGATGAGAATTGACTCCAGGTTCTCAGAAGCCTGATTTATTATATGATGATATTATATTATATTAAAAGAAAATGGTTGACTAAAACTAAAGAAAGAGAAAGGAGACATCAGAAGGCTGGACAAGAATGAGAATAAAAACCCATGACTGACCAGAGTCCCAACACTGCTGGACTGAGATTGGTCATTAATTAAAAACAATTCACATGGAACCATTCAAAGATGCACCTGTTGGTAAACGATCTCCAGAGCACATTCCAAGCAATCAGATAATTATTGTTTACATTTCTTTTCTGAGGCTTCTCAGGAGAAAAATCCTGCTGAAGGGATTTTTCATAAAATATCACAGTGACATTGCTGTGCTGGGATGGGTGGAGTGGCAGAGCTCCCAGGGAGGGGAAGTTCTGTTGGAAATCCACGTTTACATAGGTGTGAAGATGCTCAACACAATCCCTTCAAGTGTTGTGCCTTCCCAGTGGGACTGCCTGGATCACCTTTAAAATTCAGAACAGTTATTTCTCATTGCTTTTCTGTGAGAAGGCTCTGCTGGTTTGAAGTTTGGTGCACTGAAGGTTGTTGGGATTGGAAGAAGCTGTGGTGGATTTTGTTCCTTCTGCCTGTGCACCTGAGAACCCCTCCCCACCCTTCCTGCAGCAGCAGTGGGTGATATTGTACAAAAGAGGTGATTTGGTGGTTGTTATGTATTTCCTTCAGAATGGGAGAGTGGCTACTGAGAAAACAATTCAAAGCAGAAATCCAAAGAATGCTGGGCAATTCAGACATAAGTTTTCTTCCTCACATCTCATTGCAAGGCAAGAATAAGTGTTAAGAAAGCAAAGGAGCTGTCAGTGACAGCATGTGCTGCCCACCCTGTGCTACATGGCAGGAACAAAGAATGTTTTTCCTGCCTTTTTTTAATGATTCACTTTACAGGAGGAGAGGGTAGGCTGCCATGTCATTTTCTTTCTGAAATGCTGTGGGCAAATGGTTTTCAGTTCCTTTCCTGACATTTTTCACATAAAGCATGGTTTGCTGTAGGAGTTATTAAAACCTCCTGGAAACAGTGGATCCGGGTACTCATTTGCAAAAGTGAGGCAGAACAGATCCCACCCTTGTCATCCGTGTAAATTCAGGAAGAATTACAGAGGTCAAATGGCTTCAAAGCTGCTTTTAGACAGTGTCTGCTTGTAGCCAAGTTCCTGATCCTTCTTAAGAAAGGGAGATCTTGGAAGTCTCTGCCCTGCTGTGCACTGTGCAAGCCAGAGCAGTCAAATTGTGTGAGGTAATGTATATTGGGAGTTTCTGAGGCAGACTGAAGTCGATTTTAGAAGGGAAGGCTGAAAAAAAGTTTTAATATAAATGACTTGCCTTTGAATACTTTGGGTAGTCTCCTCTCAGGGCGGGCAGTGGACCATTTGTCTTGGGTGAGGAATTCTCTCCTGACTTCCCTTTGCATCCTTGTGGTGCTGCTGCTGGAGGTTTACTCACCCTCCAGAAGCAGGGGGGCTTGGCTTCCAGATCCTGTCTGGAAAATGGACAAGCACTTTCCAGAGCTATGGAGTAGGAGGAGGTCAGAGTGGAAGTTCAGGCTTGACAGGAGAGTTAATTGAGGGAGAGTGGAAAGGCTAGAAATGTACAAATGACTCTTCCTCATGCTGTAGGAAGAAAGAGGCCTCTGCAGGAGCTAAACTGCTCTAAATCTCAAAAGGTGAATATGATCAAAACAATTCTCTTTCCCTGCAACTGGCTGTGGCATCAGATGGTTTCTGCTCCTCTGATGCCTGCTGTTCCCAGCTGGTTCAGTTCCACCTGCTCTGGGACAGGCACTTTCCACCTCTGCAGTGCCTCAGATCCTGCTGCTGGTTCTCTTTCAAAGCAGTGTGGAGTATCCATCCCAGGAGGAGGCAGGGATGGGTCATTAAGGAGCTTTGGGAAGGCAGGAGGCACAGAGAACGAGCCTGTGTATCACTGAAGGAAAATCCTGACATCCTTACGGCCAGATTGGTTACAGGGGGGTTGCATAAGGGAGCAGTGGGGAACTCTTTGGGTCACTGGGCTCAAATTGGTGTCTGGCTGTTAGTGGGGACCCTCTGGGCTCAGCTACTGCTCCAGTACCCTTTACCAATAGCTGGGGGCTCAGGGAGGCACAGGGCTGCCCAGGAGTCAGCAGTGACTGCATCCTGAGCACTGCCAGCTGGAATGCTGGGAGGGCAGGCAGGAATCCTGCCCCTCTGCCCATTCCTGGGAGGGCAGGCAGGAATCCTGCCCCTCTGCCCATCCCTGGGATTGCAAGGGAAGGAATCCTGCCCCTCTGCCCATTCCTGGGAGGGCAGGCAGGAATCCTGCCCCTCTGCCCATTCCTGGGAGGGCAGGCAGGAATCCTGCCCCTCTGCCCATTCCTGGGAGGGCAGGGGAAGGAATCCTGCCCCTCTGCCCATCCCTGGGATTGCAAGGGAAGGAATCCTGCCCCTCTGTCCATCCCTGGGATTGCAAGGCAGGAATCCTGCCCCTCTGCCCATCCCTGGGATTGCAAGGCAGGAATCCTGCCCCTCTGCCCATTCCTGGGATTGCAAGGGAAGGAATCCTGCCCCTCTGCCCATCCCTGGGATTGCAAGGCAGGAATCCTGCCCCTCTGCCCATCCCTGGGAGGGCAGGCAGGAATCCTGCCCCTCTGTCCATCCCTGGGAGGGCAGGGAAGGAATCCTGCCCCTCTGCCCATCCCTGGGATTGCAGGGCAGGAATCCTGCCCCTCTGCCCATCCCTGGGATTGCAGGGCAGGAATCCTGCCCCTCTGCCCATCCCTGTGATTGCAGGGCAGGAATCCTGCCCCTCTGCCCATTCCTGGGAGGGCCAGGGAAGGAATCCTGCCCCTCTGCCCATCCCTGGGAGGGCAGGCAGGAATGCTGCCCCTCTGTCCATCCCTAGGAGGGCAGGGAAGGAATCCTGCCCCTCTGCCCATCCCTGGGAGGGCAGGCAGGAATCCTGCCCCTCTGCCCATCCCTGGGAGGGCAAGGGAAGGAGTCCTGCCCCTCTGCCCATTCCTGGGATTGCAAGGGAAGGAATCCTGCCCCTCTGCCCATCCCTGGGATTGCAAGGGAAGGAATCCTGCCCCTCTGCCCATCCCTGGGATTGCAGGGCAGGAATCCTGCCCCTCTGCCCATCCCTGGGATTGCAGGGCAGGAATCCTGCCCCTCTGCCCATCCCTGGGAGGGCAGGCAGGAATCCTGCCCCTCTGCCCATTCCTGGGATTGCAAGGCAGGAATCCTGCCCCTCTGTCCATCCCTGGGAGGGCAAGGGAAGGAATCCTGCCCCTCTGTCCATCCCTAGGAGGGCAGGCAGGAATCCTGCTCCTCTGCCCATCCCTGGGAGGGCAAGGGAAGGAGTCCTGCCCCTCTGCCCATCCCTGGGGGGGCCAGGGAAGGAATCATCCCCTCTGCCCATCCCTGGGAGGGCAGGAGAAGGAATCCTGCCCCTCTGCCCATCCCTGGGGGGGCCAGGGAAGGAATCCTGCCCCTCTGCCCATCCCTGGGGGGGCCAGGGAAGGAATGCTGCCCCTCTGCCAGCCTGAGTGCTTGGTGTCCCTGTCCCAGCACAAGGACCAGGAGCAAATCCAGTAAGACCTCTGAGGTGGTCAGAGCTGGAGCATGGAGCAAGCCCTTCTCAGAGGTGCACTGGGACAGGAGAAGAGGCAGCAGGCACAAGCTGGAACATGAGAAAGTCTGGCCAGGTAAAACAGGAAAAATTGCTGTGAATTGATCAAACTCTGGAAGCAGATCCTGGAGAAGGGGTGACATCTGTGCTCTTGGTGTTCTGGACTTGCTGGGCAGAGCCCTGAGCACCTTGCTTTGAGCAGGAGATTGGATTAGAGACCTGCAGAGATTCCTTCCCACCTGTGTGGTTCAGGGGTGCTGGCATGGAACCAGCTCCTTCAGCTCCCAGGCACTAGCTTATCATCAGCCATGAATCACATAGTTGTTGAACTTTTTACCCAATTTCACTTTCCCAGTGCCCCTTCTGGGGAAGGATGCTCTGGTTTTTTTTTGTTTTTTTTACTCCAGACAGGTTTAGTGCTAAAATATTTCTTTAGATATTTTTTTAAGCAAGGTGGCCTCTGGCTGCAGTTAGTGTCCAGTTGGAGGGAACTGGCAGCATTATATAGCAACACTAAAGCAAATCATTCTACCTCATAGCATTATTACCTTGATCTGAAAATATCCCCAGGCTGCAATTTGTCACTAATATTGCTTTCAGCTAAACTTACCCATACAAAAAGAAGGGAGTTAATAGAGCTGCAGTTCTGTAGTTGCCATCACCATTTTTTTGGGGATGAGTTATTGCTTAGCACATTTTACTGACCAAGCTTATAGAGTTCTTGGACCTTGAAAAATGATGCAGTGGTTTATCACAGACTCCATGAATTGTTGGACTGTGTAGCAGCAATATGTTAGATCTTCCACCACAGGAAAGGAAGGTGTATCTGAGGCACACGAAGCCCAGGATATCCATACTGCCCTGGTGTGAACACGTGCTTGTGATTGCCAGCAGCAGAACTGATGGAACAGTACTGAGCTTCACTGCTGCTCTGTGCTTTTGCTTGTTTTATGCCATACCTAACATAATTTGAATGCTGTGACAGTGACAGTGACAGTGATATACTAGAATGTAATTCCACCTGAGACAATGCAGCTGGAATTAATAACCTGGAGAGACAAGGCTGTGGTATTTTGTCATCAGTTGGCATTCATTTTTTATTTTTTTTTCTTTTCCTGGTAGGAGTGCCAGCAAACCCAGTGGGGGGAGCAAGCTGTCCAGCTCAGGGGATGCTTTGGGTCAGCACAGGGAGCACAGGGAGCAGCATCATCCCTGATGCCTGTAAGCTGAAGGTGGAACTGCCACTGGGCAGCTGAAGCTGGTGTGGTGAGAGGAGTGTCCTGTGTCCACACACAAATCCCCTGGTCATGCTGTGCCTTTCTGGCAGAGGAGACTCAGAGTGAGAGTGCCTTACTTGCTGATAGCCTTTGGTGATGGAGTCAGAAGGGGTTTTGCTGGTGCAGCCTAGTGGATCTTATCTGGGGTATTGGACCCTGAAGGAGCAAGTTCAATATCAGGGGATAAAAGTTTGGGTGAGGAGCTTTAAAACTCCTGACTCATCTCTTGAACTGTGCCACGAAGCTAACAGTAGTCACTAGGAAGTGCAGAGCTGCTTGAGGAGTCTGCCCTGTTGTTGTGTTCATGCCAAAGAGAAATGAGTTATCAGCTTCTGACAGAAAAGGAGCTTCCCACTCTTCTCTTGTGCCAAAGTACAGCTCTTGATGAAGGCTGATCCTCAAGTGCCCCAGGACTATGATAATCTTGTGGTACCTGACTGGGCCCTTGTGTTGTCCTGCATCCTGAATCAAAACCACACTTAACCCATGCAGAAATCAAGCAGGACAGGAGCACTCCTCTCTCCAGCCTCGCTGCTCATTAAAGAAGCAGACCACAATTAAATTAATATATTGCAATGGCTTTGGCCACAGCTGAACTGTTGTTGGAAGGCTGAACTGAACTGTACTGCTTTTCTGCATGTGAGAATGCAGCTCAGCTTGTGGGGAGACTGGTAAAGCTGTTTTTATAGCCTTGTAAAATTAAACTTTCTGTGCAATTGGCCCGTAATGTTAACTCAGCTCTCCTGGCAGGTATTTTTGTTTTTTTAAATAGCCAAGGAAATAGAGTTATAAAAGCAGCTGTTACTCATGTTTTGCAAGAGATTTTGGATTTGTCGTTCTTTTTAAAGTTTGTTGCTTAATTTAAAGGAGTGTGAAAGAGACGAGCAAGAGAAATTAATTGACATGAGGAACTATAGCAGACTTCAAATTAGTAGTTTCTCTAGTCAGTAACACATTTTAAAATGTGTGAAAATACCTGCGTGCACAAACAGTCTATGATGGCTTGTCAGAGAGCCAGGCTGGGAGAAACTGTACTCATATCAAGTGGCAATCTTAGACTAATCCACATATTGAATACATTTTAAAATTAATTGTCTGTGGCCTGTTAAAAATACTGGGACATGGGCAAGTATATGGGGGGGGAGGGAAAAAATGAGTATGGATAATGCTTTGTTCTGTGTACAGAAACAATCTGAATAGAAGCAGAAGAATAATGGTCTTTTTTTGACATCAGCTGTGTGGGGGTTTTGGTTGGCAGTACAATAATAACAGCTGTCAGGCAGTACTGTGATACAATTTGTTGCTTTTTTTTGAAATCCTCTAGCTGAGATTTCTCTAAAGTAAATTGTGATTTTTGGTATCTACTGGATGTGCTTTAACTGAGATACAGGTACTTGGTACTGCCTGAAAGTTTTGCTTTTCAGGGATGCCAGGTTAGGCACCCAAAGTCATTGGTAGCTTTAGGGAAGAAAATATGTACCATTTTCATTCTTACCTTATTGATCTTGGCTGTTGAAGTGTAAAACTTCAGGCTTCTTTTTCCTGGTATTTTTCCATGTTTTAATACGTTTCCATGGGGAAAATGCCAAGTGGTCCCTTCATTGACCCGTTCCTCTGCAAATGAATGTCATTGATACATCCCAGCTCACTGCCTCTCAGTGTGAAAGCTGTACTACAATTTTCATCTGCCAAATGCCTCATTCTGTTTGTTTTAAATATAATTTTCTCTTGGTTGCATGTTAAACAGCTGTTTTCTGAATCCCTCCACAAATAGCTGTTACATTTTATAACGGTGGTCTTTGTCCTTTAAGTTTTGAACTAGTGGTTTGATTTCCTGCTCTCTGATATAGCTCAACGGGAGTTTGAGCTGTGGTGCCATAAAACTGGTGTTGGTGGGTGGAAAGGTCCCATATTTTGGTTTAGGTGTTGGAGATTTTGAGCATATCCGGGCATCTGGAATCAGACTCAGGCACCCAAAACTGCTGTGTTTTGTACTTTATGTATTGTGTCTTCTGCAAAAGATTGAAGTCCTGCTTCTCATCCACTTCTGTCCTCCAAGAGCCTTTCAGATCCACTGCCTTGTGATGGTTGGGCTGCAGTGCTCCTCCTGCTCTGTCTTGGCTTTCAGTGGTATTTCACAGGCAGAGAAATTAGAGAAGGTCTTTATTTGCCTTGTGCCTAGAGGCTGCATGTAGTTCTGTAGGTCTGTGCTCCTCAGCTGCTTGCATTTCACACTACTCTAGTGTGACTTTCTAGTTTTCAGGCCTATTTATTTTTGTTTTAGCCTTCAAGGGATATGTGGCAATGTCTTAAACCTGCTTTGCTTCTGGAAAAATCACAATGTGGAGCTGAAACTTGGAACACTGAGTGTGTCCACCTACAGTGTTGTTGTTTGTCCCAGCCTGAGATGGCTGTGATGCTGAGATTTGCTCAGCTTCTTTTGGTGAAGGGAGGGGGGGTCCTCAAAACTTAGCCATGCCAAAGTTAGATTTAGGTTGTGTGGGCCATTTTAAACCAAATTTAAACCTGAAAACCTGCCTGCTAAGAGGCTCTAATTTGTCAAGGTTTGCAGGTTTTTTCAGTTCAGGTGGTTTTGTATTGGTAGAGGAGAAGATGTGTTGAATTCTTTTTGTTTCATCTGATGCTTGATTAGGTCTCTAAAGCCTTAATCCCAGTTGTAGTTTGATTCTGGTACCATGAATGGTATAACTTTCATGAATGTTTACCCCCTTTCTTTGCATTTTTTTGGAATGGACTTCTCCACTTAGCTTCTCTCCTGTGCTTGTGAGATACTCAGGACTAGAATTCAGATTACCCAACTGCACACTGAATAAAGCCATTCCCTGTTAAACAATTATTGAATAGTCTAGGTGGCTTCCCCATATTAGCTTTCCTGCTAAGCCAACCCTGTCTCAAGCCTTGAGTAATTCTCCAGAGATGTTGGCATTTGGGTGAGGTTTGCAGGGCTCAGGAGTCCAGTGCAAGTGTTCTGTCTACAGACATATATGAACAGTGATGAATTAGCAGTGTTTTGTCTCTGAGCCAAGAAACAGAATTTATTGCTGAAAGACCATTTTTTTTTGTCTAACAATAAAATGATTTTCTGAACATTTAGGCAGAGCAATTTTTGATTAAAAATGGTTTTGCCAGTGCTATGGATGTTGAATTATGAGCTGTGGGCATCAGAGATTAAATACTTGTTGCGGGGAGCTCTCTGGAACTGAGCCTGTGAAAAGGGTGCATTATGCTGCAAATTTATTAAATATTGATTTCCATAACAGTCTACAGGCACTAATGATTTTTCTAATATGGTGGTAAATAATATGAAAGAGATTAATATCTCTACAGAAAAAGTAATTGCAAATATGTTTAAGCAACATACGAATTACACTTGGGGATGCTGAGGAAGATTCAACTTTGGCCTTTTCTTGAGTATCACAGGATGGGCAGGGTTGGAAAGGACCTCTGGAGGCACCTAGTCTGACCTCCCTGCTCAAGAAGGGAGCACATTACTCAGGGCTGTGTGCAGATGGCTTTTGAGTATTTCCAGGGAAGTGTCCAGAACCACCTTGGTCACCTGTTGGAACCCAGGACATCCCTCTGGCTGCCCTGGAGGACTCCAGACCCTGGCAGGGGGCTCAGAGACCTTGGCATGCAGTCAAAAACACCTGTGCCTTTGATTTTAGCCCATGGAAACAATTACCAACTTTGTGTGAAGAGTTACAAGCCACAAGAGTTTGAGTAGGATGATAGTGAATTTGTCACAGGGTGAAAAAGTAGAATTTTGGGGATTTAGAATGGGGGTTCAAGAAGCAAGATGGAGGAATCTGGGTGTGTCCTGTCCTTCTTCTCCTTCTTCTTGTCCTCCATCTTCTGCTGTGATGGTGACACTGCTGGATTGGTTTAGAGTAGAGACAGACCATCTAACATAGGTGAGAGGTACTGGAAGATCATTGTAAATAAAGTACACATTGTTCTTAGTATAAAAAGATATAGAAAGTTTTTAGTATAAAAAGACTGCCACTGAAGGCTGTCAGTGTGCCTCAACCCAACCTGCTAAACAGACCTCAACGAGTCAGAAAACCAATGCATTAGATAAGGGCAAATAAACAGCCTGGAGAAGCAGAGCTGAAGAATCCCGTCTTCTTCTTCGAGTGCAGGGCTGGGAAAAAAAGACTATTTAATACCTCAGGAGCCCTTCCAACAACCTCAAACCCGAGAGTCACCTTGTGCTGCTACTGTTTCCTGAGGTTGTGATCTGCACTGGGGGCTGGATGTTTGGCTTTGGAGGTCACAGCCGTGTGCTGGAGGAAGCAAGGCATGCTCTTCACAGTTAGAGCATCCTTCTGCATCACACTGGGGTTTCCTGGCAGCCTGCTCTGAGCCAGCTCAGCTAGGCACAGTTCACCCTCTGTAGCAAAGCTGTTGCTTGCACCAGGGGTGGTTTCTTTACAAAGGCTCTAGGAAGTTGTTCCTGCAAAGCTTTTGCTCTCAGCATTCATTATGGAATTGCCTCTCCACAGAGATTAGCAATTTGAATTTGTCGTTACTTTTTCAGTCAGTGTAAATATTTTAGAGCAATAACTTCCTTCAGAAGAATGAAGGAAATGGATTTGGTTGTCTTAATTTTGTGTAGAGGGAAACAAAATTTTCAGGCATTATCCTTAAGCATCACGTAGACACTCATGTGAGGCACTTCTTTGACTTACTGCTTCGCTTTTTTCATGAAACAAAATTGATGCTCTTTTACAGGATGCAGTCTTTAAATTTCATTAGGAGGTCTGATGTGGGGTCCTCAGTTCACTGAGAATGGGCTGGCAGCTTTAGCCATAGCTTGGGAATTTCTTTCATGTTTTGAGAGGTTTGTGTAGCATCAGAGGTGGAACTGCTCGTGGCACGTGTGTGAACTCGTGTTGGTAGTAAATGACCAAGAAGTGGTGCTGTGTTTGGGGGGTAAATGAACAAGAAGTGGTGCTGTGTTTGGGGGGTAAATGAACAAGAAGTGGTGCTGTGTTTGGGGGGTAAATGACCAAGAAGTGGTGCTGTGTTTGGGGGGTAAATGAACGAGAAGTGGTGCTGTGTTTGGGGGGTAAATGAACGAGAAGTGGTGCTGTGTTTGGGGGGGTAAATGACCAAGAAGTGGTGCTGTGTTTGGGGGGGTAAATGACCAAGAAGTGGTGCTGTGTTTGGGGGGGTAAATGACCAAGAAGTGGTGCTGTGTTTGGGGGGGTAAATGACTGAGAAGTGGTGCTGTGTTTGGGGGGTAAATGAAGAAGAAGTGGTGCTGTGTTTGGGGGGTAAATGAACGAGAAGTGGTGCTGTGTTTGGGGGGTAAATGACTGAGAAGTGGTGCTGTGTTTGGGGGGTAAATGAACGAGAAGTGGTGCTGTGTTTGGGGGTAAATGAACAAGAAGTGGTGCTGTGTTTGGGGGGGTAAATGACTGAGAAGTGGTGCTGTGTTTGGGGGGTAAATGAAGAAGAAGTGGTGCTGTGTTTGGGGGGTAAATGAACGAGAAGTGGTGCTGTGTTTGGGGGGTAAATGACCAAGAAGTGGTGCTGTGTTTGGGGGGTAAATGAACAAGAAGTGGTGCTGTGTTTGGGGGGGTAAATGAAGAAGAAGTGGTGCTGTGTTTGGGGGGTAAATGAACGAGAAGTGGTGCTGTGTTTGGGGGGTAAATGACCAAGAAGTGGTGCTGTGTTTGGGGGGTAAATGAACGAGAAGTGGTGCTGTGTTTGGGGGGTAAATGACCAAGAAGTGGTGCTGTGTTTGGGGGGTAAATGAACGAGAAGTGGTGCTGTGTTGGGGGGTAAATGAACGAGAAGTGATGCTGTGTTTGGGGGGTAAATGAACGAGAAGTGGTGCTGTGTTTGGGGGGTAAATGACCAAGAAGTGATGCTGTGTTTGGGGGGGTAAATGAACGAGAAGTGGTGCTGTGTTTGGGGGGTAAATGAACGAGAAGTGGTGCTGTGCTTGGGGGGTAAATGAACGAGAAGTGATGCTGTGTTTGGGGGGTAAATGAACGAGAAGTGGTGCTGTGTTTGGGGGGTAAATGACCAAGAAGTGGTGCTGTGTTTGGGGGGTAAATGAACAAGAAGTGGTGCTGTGCTTGGGGGGTAAATGAATGAGAAGTGGTGCTGTGTTTGGGGGTAAATGAACAAGAAGTGGTGCTGTGTTTGGGGGGTAAATGAACGAGAAGTGGTGCTGTGTTGGGGGGTAAATGAACAAGGAGTGGTGCTGTGCTTGGGGGGTAAATGAACGAGAAGTGGTGCTGTCATTGGGGGGTAAATGAATGAGAAGTGGTGCTGTGTTTGGGGTGGATGCAGAGGCACAATTTGGGGTTTGGTTTCTGAAATAGCAGCTCTGGGATATGTGACCTAAGAAAATGTGCATTGTGGCCTCAAAGTCACAAAAAGCAGAGTTTGTTAAAGAACACAAAATGCTCTTGAGAAGCTTGTGCAAAGGATGAGGCTGGGGGAAGGAAGCTGCCTGTCAGAAATGTTCATTTCTAAGTGTAGGCATGTCTGAGTGAAAACCTGTCACCCCTGGGGCATGTGGACCCTGTCTTTGTGACCAAATTCAAGGCACATGGACATACAATCCATTGTCCCTTCCCAACCTTGAACATTTATTTGTTTTTATGATTTTTGCTAAGGTATCTCAAGGATATTTGTAGTACATTATTTTTTTATTGCGTTCTGCTTTATTCTCCATGCTGCAATAACATCAAAGCCTTGCAAGGCCTGTAAAAAAAGGATGGCAGAGGATATTGGCATTCAGGAGCAGTGCCTAAAGTCCCTCAGGGTGGAAACTCAAATGTTGGCTATTGCAGGCCTGCCTGAGGCTGCCACGGTGTATTGCAGCTCTGCTGGAAACTGTCCTCCAAGGACTGCTGGAGTCATCCCATTACTGATTTATGGCTCAGGCATTCCAGCACACAGCTGCTGGCCTGCTGTTTCTGAGGGTGTTAACACCTTAGTGAAAGGTGAGTTTGCTCTAAGTGGGTGAGTCACCTGAAGGCTTTCAGAGTTTTGTATAACTAATGAAGCAGTTAAAAAAAAAAAAAAAGGCAACAACAGCACCCAAATACAAAAGATCCCAAAGGGTTTGAGATTAGGAGACTGCTCAGGAAGCTTTGATTGTTGTTAAGGTCAGCTAAGATCCTGCAGCAGGTCCTGTAGAGGTTTGGTCAAGTTTCAGAACCATATCCTTTCAGTTGTGCTGTGAAAGCAAGTGCCATATGGTGCTTCTAACATTCTGCTGAGAATAAAGATGATGACTGTGTTTTTATTAAGATCACTCTTGTTCTGAAGGCTCAGAATGAAAAACTCCCCATCCCAGCCTTCAGCCCTCTTTAGCTGCAGTAAGAGTATTCATACTGCAATCACACACAGCTCGTGACCACGTTACAGAGCTACTTTAAAGTCAAGTAACTTCGCTGTTGCCTGAATATTTAATCAACTCCTTGGCTGGGTTTTCTTGCAAGCCTCAGATTCCATAATGTAAGCCATTTGTGCTGTAGATGTACCTATGGAAAAAAAAAGGAGAAAAGAAAAAAGGAGACAGCCATTCTTCCACCTTTTATATCCCAGCTGAGCTTGAAACTGGCAGAATCATTAAGCGTAATGCCAAGTGCCTGGTGTGTGAGCAAATGTGTAATAATTGTATTTTGGATCCAGCAGTGTTTTAGGGCAAACTGCATACCATTTCCAGCAGTTACTCTTGCAAGGTGGTTTCCTTTCTTTGGTTCCTTTATCTTCAAGTAATATCTGCATAATAAAATTAGAAAGTCAACTCATGCTTTGCACTTACTTAAATGATGTTATGTACTAAGTAACTAAAGCAAACAAAGCTAGCAGAAGATAGTTGTCTGTATAAAATGTAATCCACTAAATGGATTTACCTGGTACTGGTCTGATCTTTGTCATTCTCCTCAAGGCCCTACACTCTTTGTGGTCATCTTAAGAAGTTGCCTTTGGTGTCAGATTGGTGTTAAAATTGTTCATTTCAAAGGTATGGTCAGAATTGTTAAAGCTGGTGAGCTCTGATTATAGCAAATTTGTTCACCTTATCATTCTTTGCAAGGGTTTTTTTTTTACTGAAATGTAAATATTTAGTCTTGAAATGTCTCCTTCACTGTATGTGTGTGTGCATACATGTGTATCATGCATATATTTGTGAAAAAAATGTAATTTGTGTAACTGTAATGCAGCATCTCTCAGGCAAAAGGAGGGATTCCTCATGCAGCAGATGATACAGTTTATGAAATACATAACATTTTAGAGGGAGTTCTTCCATGCTATTTCGGAGTGAAGAGATGGACAGGGAAAAATACTTTTGGAGAAGCAGCTAATTTTGGTGGTCAAGAAGCATAGAAGATTTGAAGCTGGTCATTCACTAAGCATGTCTATCAGAACTGTGTCTCTTTCTTCCCTCAAACCAGTAGGAAATGTGTGGAAAAGCCAGTGAAGTTGGTACATTTGGGGTGAGGGATAAATCAGTGCTACTGGGAGCAGTGTTTTACTTCACCTTTCCCCATCTGTTTTTAACATATTCTTGTAAAGCCACCCAGTGTTGTCCCATGTACCACTCACACTCTTTGTATGCCTTTTTCAGGCTAAGCCCTATTTCATGCTGTTCTCGAGTGGCCAAGGTTACCTGATTTCCTCTCCTTTGTCTCCTCTCCTGTAGCTGGTGCAGCTCCTGGACTCTGAGACCAAGCAGCTGGAAGCCTTTCTGGAATGGAAGCAACTGGAACCAGTTTACTGGCAGTGGATGGTAACAAATGAAACTGATTTTGAGGGGTGCATCTTTCCTGACTTTCACATAGCTGGCTACTCCCAAAGGACCTTAAGTCCCACAAAATTAAATGTTGCAAACCATCTGTTCAACACACTTGAGAAAAAGGAAAAGAAAGTCTTGGTAAAGTAAGGAATGTTTTTATAGGTCTGTGATAGATGAGTAATGTGATGATTGACTCTCACAATTACCAGACCAATGTCATATATGTATGTTAAGAAAAGTTTTATAGATTTATAGTTCTCTTTTACCCCCTTGCATGGTTATCAAGGGACTGCCTGGGTTTGGGACATTTGGGAGGGTCAGCTTGTCACTGTGGCAGCACCTGACCTGCAGTCAGGATTTGAGGAAGTAAACTCCACAGTTCTCTTCCATTCCTGTTTTCTTCAGTAAGACTCACCCAGCTAAGCTGAGGAATTGCAGGGCAGAATGGCAGAATTCATGTAGTTAACACAAATGAAAAGGTCTGATCTTCATTTTTTTTAATAGTTTTTAAACATAGCAGCTGCACATTTTGTAAAATTAAATGACTTTTCAGAAGAGGGCCTCTAAGCTTTATTGCAATCTTGAGAACAACTAAATTTGCAGGCAGCTGATATTGAAAACAACTTCATTTTTCCCCAGCCAAATAGTGTGTTGACATTGCTGATTTCCCCTTGAACTGTGTTGAATGATCATAAGAAAATCAATAACCCTTTCTCTGTGCATCTTAGGATTTCTCAAGTGAGTGCAAACGATGCCATCCATCTCACTTCTCTCTACCACTTCTGCCCATTCAGTCTTGCTGAAATAATTCTTTAGCACACCACATTAGCTCTATGAGCTTACAGAATTTCGAGAATCAGTTGAGCTGACTGCTAATTGCCCACGTGCCCTTTTCTACACTAAAAGCAAGGCAAAGGGCAGTGTGAAATTTCCTCACCTGTCTTGAAGAGTACTTCCAATTTCCATTAGTTCTCTAATGGTTTTTGCTTTACGTGTTTACCATCTTAGGTTTTTTGGAAAGCACCAACGTTAGCACAGGCCTGGCTCCCAGGAGATAAAATATAACTGCAATTATTTCTGTGTATCCACCAAAACACTTGCCTTTGACATGTTGAAGAGTGTTAGCCTGCTTTCTGGAGTTAAGTTCTAAAGAAATACTTGAAAACTGACCAGCAGCATCTTTTTAAGCTACTCAGTGTGCTGGATGGTGAATTTGCCTTTTTCTTTTGTTTCTCTGATGATGGTGGTTGTTCCTGTATGCAGTGGGATGGAGGGGGATGAGATGTGCTTAGAAAAGAGAGTAGTTTTCTCTTTGTACCAAACTTGTGTTTTGTTTGCTGCTCTGATGGATGGGGTGGTTCTTGCACAGCTGCTGCCAGCTCTGCCTGCTGGTGGGCAGGAGCACAGCAGAGCATGGCATCACATCATTCCAGCATGCAGGGACTGGAATGACTGCAGTAGTCACAGAGTATCCTCAGCTGGAAGGGATCCACAAGGACCACTGAGTCCAACTCCTGGCCCTGCACAAGACAGCCCAAAAATCCCACCACGTGCCTGAGAACACTGTCTGAATGTTGATGTTACTTTACAATTCTGTCATTTAATCAATTTCAAAATAAGGCATACAGAGAAGAGCTCCAAACCCCAAAAAGCCAAAGCCCTTTGCTTTATCTCCTGGCAGTTTGTTATCCTGTCCATGTCCCTGCCCTGTCTGTGTTCTCGGGAGCTGGGCCACGGTGCTGCTTTGTGCCAATTCCCAGCACCAGTGCTTGCCTAGAAAGGACTTTTGCAGGGTGTCCTGTGCCATTCTTAGCTGCCTTACAAAGCTGTTTCTTGCATGAGTTTAAGAATCTCTTGCTCTGAATTAAGCCAGTTTTTAACCTACCTTCTGAGAAAAGAGAGAAGGATGAGAAAAAGATATAATTTCCCATCCTCTTTATAGCAGTCTTTTATATAAGTGAAGGCTGTTAGCATGTCACTGCCTTCCCAGTCCCTGTTTCTAGGCTAAGCTAAAGTTTTGATGTCTTTATGTGTCCTTGTAGGCCATAAATTTGAGCTTTTGATGTTTGTTGCTGCTGTCATCTGGGGCTTTCCCTCCTCTTTGTCTGTGTCCAAGTGCCTCACCTGCATGTCAGCATTGCAGTCAGCACTCTTCTATCCCTGGGACTTGTGGTTATAGTTTGTGGCACAGTGCTTGACTTAGCAGTGTGACACTGGTGACTTGTGGCTCTCTGATATCTCCAGCAGTGCTGCTGCTGTGCAGTAATGATGGACTTGGTTTTTCCTTGCTCCTGTGTAGACCACGCTGCTCAACTGCTGAATTTCCTGCCAGTGTTCCTAAATTACTTATTCAATTGCTAAAGATAATTTTGGATGCAAATTATGTCCTTAAAAGAGATTATGACCTCTCCTATTGAATGTCTTCTTGATAACAGTATGGAAATAAATATTTAATATTCTGTGAGTGAGGCCTATGTCCTTTAGTTATGCTGTGCTATTAAGGCTTGAAAAATGTGTGTTTCTGCACAGTCTGTGCACCAGAGTGTATAGATGGGCTCTGAATGTTTTGTTTAAATGCTTTGGGGTTTTTTTGGGTTTGTTTTTTTTTTTTTTTCCTTGAGTATTTGAAATAGCAGTTGCTACCTTGGAAGGCAATAGCACAGTTAATTATCACACCAGCTAGCAGAGCTGTCAGCTCCTGACCAGTCTGGAGCAGGGATCCCTGGATGTTTCTCACCTTGTGGAGTTTTCCATGGGCACAAGAGACCCTGTGGGTGTTGGAGCAGGTGGGGCTGTCCTGAGCAGTGTGAGCATGTACCTCCCTGGTCATCACTTTGTTACCAAAAGCCCTAGAAGTGCATCCAAGCTCAGAATTTGAGAGGAAGGGCATATCTAGAGCTGCTGCAGTGCTGATCACCTCCATCTCAGGAGTGTTACTTTATGCTTTAGTGCAGTGGAGAGTAGCTGACTGTGCAGTGCTTTCTAAAATAAGCCAGGTTAGCAACATAAGTTTTCTGTTAACTTGGAAATATGTTATAGTGAACTGAGGGGGTTCTCTCTCAAAATAACTCTGAAATTGTGGAGCAACTGTATCTTGAGATGGCAGCAGTGAATTCCTAGCTATGAATTACCACAAGGATGGGGGGAATCATTTTAGCTCAAGCTGAAAAGTAACTTTTATTGTTTTTTGTTTAGGAAACTGTGTTGGATGATATGGCTGAGGAGGGAAGTATGTGTGAGTCCCAGGATGCTCATGTGGAGAAAAGAAGGCTGCCAGAGGTGACCTCCTGCTGCCCCTGGGCTGCCAAGCTGGCTGGGCAAATGGACAGGTTATCCAGGGACCTGCTGGCTCTCCAGGAGCAGCTGCACCAGCTCGTGGCTCAGCGAAGGGCTGCCTGGTGGGAGAAGGTAAGGGCTGGGCTGCTGCTCACCTCCCCTGCAGATGTTTGGGATGCTGCATTTTTCAGCTCTCTGGCCATGGCCTGTCTAGGGCAGGGCCTTGTGGCTGCTGTGTGCCCCCCTTGGTGCAGTCACAGTGCCAGGGCTGCAGCTCCCTGGGGCTTTGTGCCCACAGCGTGCCCGGCGCTCTTCCAAACACAAAGCAGGCATCTGTCCCAGAGAGGACAGACAAAACAAGTGTTCTCCTGAAGGGCAGGCTTCAAAGCATAGGCACTGCAGAAGGCAGGAGAAAAGAGAAAGAGGAGGAATCAGAATCTGGCAGCACCCAGAGGGGATGGATGCAGCAGGCTGAAAGCACTGGTAATGGCCACAGTGAGAAAATGAAGTATTTACAGAGAAAGAGGCCAGAGCTTGTCATCTTTCATTGAATTAGGACTCTTTGAAATATCTGATGGGGAAGGAAGAAGAGGAATTTGAAGCCTGTGAAGTGAGGGAAGAGGCTGAGCACAGGATCTGATGGCAGAACAGACTGCCTGTGGGAGGCTGGCTGTGGAGGAAGGCAGGGGATATGGAGGAAGTGTGCCTGGGATTTGCTGTGCAAGGATGGGGAGACACTGGGAAGCACCCAGAGGGCTGATGGGACATAAATAAAGGAGGTTTAGGTAATGTAGATGTGGAAGGTGAATCTGAGTGTCAACATCCTAGTTCAAGGAGAACAATGAGGATGCAGGTATAAAAAACCAGTGATGCTTTCCAGGCAGCAGGTGCAGAGAAGGCTGCCAGAGAATCTACAGTACCTGTGGATGGAGAAAAAGTGAAAGAAACAGTTGGGACGACAGAGCAGTAATAAAATTGCTGTATCACCACTTTGTGTCTGTCTTAACTCAGAGGAAGGTTTTTTTAGCCCTGAGTATTTGATTTTTTTTTTTCTTTTCAGGACAGAGGGGAGTGTGGTTGTATGCTGGGGTGTTGGTGGACAGGATTGCAGATCAGCTGACAAACTAGAAAATGGCAGGTTGTCAGATCAAAAAGTATCTGCCCAAGAGTTCAAAAGGTGTCTGACATGAAAAAAGTGTGTGCAGAGCTAATTGCTCTCTTCCACCTTAAGCCTAAGGAGCTAATTGGGATCAGTTGGATAGGGAAAGCACAAGGAGCTGCTGCTTCACACAGAGCACATAACTTCTTCCCACAGGGCACTGTGGGTATAAGCAGCATACATGGGTTTGAAATCTGCTGTACACGTTCTTGGGAGTTGAAATCCATCAAAGACTATAAAATATGCAGGTACAAATTGCAACCTTATGAGTTAGTGGGAGAACAAATCATTGCAGGCTGGGGGAATATCCTGAGGAAGCATATCCATGTATTTACATTTGTCTTAGAGCCTTCTCTGGGCACTTGCTGTCACTCACTGTCGGTGACAGGGTACTGGACTAGGCAGATCTCTAGAATCATCAGATTTGCCTGTTCCTGGGCAAAATGGACATGACTGTTGTGGGACCACTCAGACCTCGAATTCTAAAAAGAAAATTTCCAGTGCATGATTTCTAAAGCAAGATAGACTCTGACTTCTGTGTTACAATATATGTGCTGTTAAATATGATGTTAATAATATCAGCCTGATTTATTTTTTTAAAATACTTAAATTCAGGGTTTAAGTCCAGAAAGATTTAACTGATGATTTCTTCTTTGAAATGGATGCACTGATAGGATTTGAATAATGGTTGGTCGTGTTCCAGTGTTTCTGAGATTCTCTGGACGTCATAGGAGTTTGTGACTGTGATAAATGGAGTGCATCTTAAGTGTGTTGTTAAAAGGCTGGTTTACCACAAAAGCCTTCTCTTCTACATATGCCCTGAAACAGAATTGTTTTGTAATGCTACATGACAGCATTTTTTGGAATGCTTGGGATCAGATGACTCTCCATCTCTTTGTATCAAGCCTTGCTTTGCATAGCGCTGCTGCTTTTGTGATGCTTTCTTCCTGTGGTCTGTCCTTTTTTCCCACAGCCAGGATGCTTGCTGAATGCAGGCTCCTCTATCAAGTGCATGTTTCTGACCCCTTCTTTTCCCTGGAGAAATAAGCTTATCAAGTCTTTCCTTCTATATTATTTTTTAATCAAACAAAGAGAAGGCACAGCGGTAGCTGAAGCCATTATCGCTAACTTTGTATCTTGCAGTACTGAGACATCTGGAAATTATCTTGGCTCCTACAGGCATGCCCAGCTGGGGGCCAGCACGGTTTATTACAGCTCTTGTGTCCACTACCTTGTACTTAACAAAGAACCTGATCATCCACAGAGTGTTTGTGTCTGTTGTTGCCAGTAGGCAGATGTCTGTGCCAGGGGACTGGGGAGGAACTGTCTGAGCAGCAGAATTGGGTGCTGAAATGTGATGGACTGGGGGGGGGACAGAGCACAGTTCCTGCAGGGAGGGATGGGGGCTGGAATCTGCTGAGTTCCTGCAGGGAGGAATGAGGGCTGGAATCTCTGGAGCTCTCTGCAGGGAGGGATGAGGGCTGGAATCTCTGGAGCTCTCTGCAGGGAGGGATGAGGGCTGGAATCTCTGGAGCACTCTGCAGGGAGGGATGAGGGCTGGAATCTCTGGAGCTCTCTGCAGGGAGGGATGAGGGCTGGAATCTCTGGAGCTCTCTGCAGGGAGGGATGAGGGCTGGAATCTCTGGAGCTCTCTGCAGTGACTGGTGAGCGTGTGGGCAGGGGTGGCTGCGTTGGTGCTGCTGCGTTGGTGCTGCTTGATCGCGTTTGCAAATGGCATTTGATGAAGGCCCTGTGTCCTGGGTTGACTATATGATGCTTTTATCCCCAGTCATCTGTTCTGTTTGTGCTGAATAATAAGTTTTGCACCTTTAGGACTTGTTCCAGAGAGTGAAGCAGTGTGCAGTTTGTTTTCAGACACTGCACTCACTCCTTCACATTCCTGCTCCTGGCCTGTTGTTGTCTGCGGATGGACAGACAGCGGGACAGAGCTCTCCTTTGTTTTAGTTAGTTTTAGCTGGCTGAGGCAGAGAAGTTCCCTGGGCTGTGGGGTTTTCCCCCTCTTCTTTGGAGCTGTTTAACCCTGCTCTGTACTGAGCACCAGCAGAGCACCAGCAGCTCCACCTGCGGCCACCGGGCCAGGCCTGGGCAGCGGCATTTCCAGCACAGGGGGACTGAGAAGGGACTGAGTGAGCTGAGCTGCAACCCAGGGAGGGCACTTCTCTGAGTTTGTCATCTCTTTGGGCCCAGCAAGGGGTTTTATTGTGTAATAAACAGGTCTTTCCACTTTTCTCCAAAGAAGTGTTTTTCCTGAACCGGCTGGGAGAGGGGCCAAATAAATCTGCTTTTCTAGAGGAACCCCTTTGGGGGCTCTCTCCCAAATTTGCCCTGAACCAGAACACCCTGAAAAGATGTTCAGCGAAAATGATCTGCCCACGTGGCTGTGTTCCCTCTCCCCCTTGAGCAAACAGCAGCAGGAAGCCGTGGGTTGGTGGAGGTGGTCACTGGTGCAGCCAAAATCCAGGCCAGGCAAAACCAACACAGGGCAGCAAGGTGAGGTGCCCACGTGGAGAGAGGAGACTGAATCCCTAGAAGCAAGAGCAGAGGATTATTGAGGGTCCTTGTGCCAAGTAGGGAAGTGGTAAAACGTGAGAAAAACTGCATGGAGAGAAATTCAGGCTAACACATCTGAAGGGCACATCATAATTTTAGAGGTGTTTCTTTGGATTGTCATGGCACGTGAGCGAGCTCTGTGGAAAGGTCAGCGGTCAGAAACACTAAACTGGATCCTCAAACAGTTAGGGAAGCAGAAAAAAAGAAAGACTTAAAAACATTCCCATCTCTTTCTGGAATGCGATGTGCGGTGCTAGTCCCATTCTTAAATTAAAATAAATGTGTTTGAGCTGGAAAGGAGCAGGGAGGGGATGCAGTGATAACCCAAGCTGTGAAAGGGTTTCTCTGAGGAGACTTACTGGGCTCCTTGCATAACAAGAGGAGAGAATGGAGAGGGAGATCACAATGGAGCAGGAGGAAGCGTTTTTTATGTTCTTCTGATGCTCCTTGGTTTTCATGATGGGTGAACCTAGAGGAAATTACTCCACCTGCTCCAAGACTGTGGATTGGGTTTGAAAACCTGTTGAAGTGCCTTTCATTTAGGAAAGCCTGCAGTTGAATAATCTGTTTGTTTTGGACTGTGCAGAGGTATTACAGATGGGTTAAAGTCATTGCCATGCCACGATGCTTGGTTTGCACCACTGAATGTAATTTATGATTCAGGATGTGGTTTCAGGGGCAATGAATCTATTTGTTGCAAGTTCAATCATTTGCACACTGTGATTCTGGTAGTTAAAACTATCCATCTTAAGTCTCTTAAAATTAAGAAAATTATTTTGCTTCTTTTATTTTGTTTCATTTTTCATTTCCTTGTTTTCTTTTGTTTGTTTCTGCCTACCCCCAGCTGTTTCTTTGGTTATGTGCTTGGAATGACCCTGAAATGATTTAACCTTTCAGGGACATTCACTAGAAGACATTTTAATGCTGCCATGGGATTTGGGTGATTTGTGAAAACCCTGATTAATAGGACATTTTAACTGATACCCATCTCTAGGCAGCAGAGATGGATATCAGTTAAAAGAAGAAAAGGAGAAAAGGCATATGACAGAGGTGTGATCTGAATATGGAGCTTTCTTTCTGTTAGCTTTGCTCTTTTCTGTGCAGTACTGGGCAAATAATCATTTCTTTGGTGACATTTTGGGGATCTGGAAATGATCAAAAAGGGGAGGGAAATGGTTAAGCTTTAAGAACATTTCTCCTCTCAGAAACAAACTTAACTGTAAAAGATGAAATCTCCTAATCCCAGAAGAGAACTTGTTTGTTTGCTTTTTCCTTTCGGAATATTCTGTTACCTGCTCCTCTATTGGAGGGGACGATTTGATTGCAGTCTGTTTGAAACATTTGGCATCCACAAGCTGAAATGCAGAGTGTTTGACTCCAAGTGGTAATTGTTTCAGTTTTCATCACATAAATGCTGGTACCATTCCCAGCTTTTGTTGAGACTTGGGATACTGTGTCCTGGGACCCCCTGTGTTCTCTTGCATTTAAAAGCAAGGCAGATTCCTTTGAGATGGTGGGATGGAGCTTGCTCATGCGTTCATCTCTGAGGCACAGAGCAGGAAGGTTTGGAGCCATTAATCTGAGCTAGAACAGGCTCTTTCCACACCAGAATTCCTCCCAGAAGTTCTGGTGGCTGTGCTTGCTTGGCTGGTGCTGTTCTGAGTACCCAGGTGAGACTGCAGTCCCTGACCTGGAGCAGACCTCCATAATCACAGTGGGAGAGCACTGGATTATGTGCATTTTGTCTTTGTTTCTGTGTTTTTCTCCTGACCCATCTCCTCCCCTCCATTCAGTGATCTCCAGCCTCCCCAAACCCTGGCAGCTGTCTCCTAGGTAGGGATGGGAGAGGCAGGGCTGCCCTTTGAATTCCCAGTGGGCTGGGGAGGGGCTGGGCAGGACAGGGATGTTTTGTTTTCTCTCCTGGGGACGGGGTGGGATGCAGGGCTGGCAGGAATGGCCTGGGCCACCCAGTCAGGTGAAGGTGGTGGGGTCTGAAACACAGAGGCGCTTTACACTCCATCCCAAGAGTTCTGTGGGTCACATAAACATTTTACCATTGCCAGCTCATCACAGCACACTGCCAGAGACCTCACAGAGTCTGCAAAGAGAGACCTTTCTTCTAAGGTTCTTACATTTATGAAAGACTAAATGGTTTTTGAATAATTTTGATTGAAGTCTTCAATATTTGTAGCAGGGAAGCAGCTCCAGAAGCTGATGCTAGAACATGGTCCTACTTCTGTTTGTGGTTGGGGTTTTTTTGTTTCTCTTACCAAGATTGAGTTGAATTTTTTCAACTCAGAAAAATGCACTTCCAAAGTTTTTCTTTATGTCTCATAATGATTGGAGAGGGGGGTGAGGAGCTCTGGGTCCCCAGTAGCCTCTGCTAGAAAAAGATAAAGTCTTGTTGCTGTCTGCAGCATGGGAATGGTGAGGGGCACAGGTGGGGCTGGGCTGGCTCCCCTGGGCTGAGTTCCTTCCTGCACTGCTGCATGGCTGGGTTGTGTTTCCCCTGCCTTAAAGCAGGGATTTGTGGCAAAGCTACTGCTGAGCTCTCGCTGAAGAACTCTCTGAGGCTTGTCAAAAACACCTTTTTTGGTGTGGGTTTTTTTTTCTGGGTTTTTTGGTGTGTGTGTTTTTGGGTTTTTTTTTGTGAGCACACTGTTCCCATTTCATCTTTGCTGTTGCTGCTGTTCATTCTGGTTCCCTGGGCTTTTTGCTAATATGAAGATGTTCTGTGTGAGCAGTTAATTACCCGTGCTGTCTGGGGTGCAGGAAGTGGAGGAGTGGTGGGGAATGGTTCAGTGCTGGTGGGTTTCCTCAGTCAGCATATTCCCCTTCCTGCTCCCAGAAGGATGCTGTGCTCCACTTTGTATTTGCAAACCTCCATCTGGAGCCCTGAGCAGCTGCCAGTGGAGCTCCTCATGCGAAAAGGAATTGAAGAACTAGCAAGACCACAAGAGCAGCTTTTGGAAGTGCATGGTTGGCTGGGCCCAGATGCCTGGGTAGAGGGGGAACCCACAGAGATCAACCCAGACATCCATCAAAGGCAGCACTGGGGGACACAGACAGGAGGAGGGCAGGGAGAGACAAGTCTGCTGGCTCTTATGTGCAGTTCTTAGTTAAATGTAGGATTAAATTTGCTGCTGGTGGAATTGCTGTGGCTCTAGCAGATTTAGGCCCTTAGAAAACACGAAGCTGCTGTAAACAGTAGGAAGTAAATACTGTGATCTTTACATTTGCTCTTTGCTCTTGGATTTCCTTGCATTGCTTTGTTCTTGCTCATCAACATTCCTGGCAGGAGATCCAAGGCTGCTTGTTTGTGCTGAGTGCCTGTAGAGATCCAGGTGGTTCTTGGTGGAAGGCAGTGTGCTCTCTCTCCCGATGGAAGGAGAAAGGGAATCATGCCTGTGCACCTGGTTCTCCTTTTGACAGCAGCATCTAAAATCAGCTTTAGACCTGAAGTCCCAGGTTGGTCTGGTTTAGGGCTGGGGTGCATGGGAAAAGTTACTGTACATAAGCAGAGCTGGAAGATTATTTGAAGGACTCTTGCTGGCTTCTGAGAATTCTGCATAGGCTGGCCAGGCTTGATTAGTCAGTGTTAAGCTTGCAGCTTACAAAGGGTTGGAAAGATAAGTGTTTATTCTTTGTTTGCAGATGCAAGTTTTTGTGCAGATTGCTGAAAGAGTGACGAGCTCGGAGTGTGAGACACGGAGGCACTCTGTGCACCAGTGGCTAAATCAGCAGACTGGTTTCAAACACACACAAAAACCATAACTGGAAATAAATTACCTAGCCTGACATTTTTCATGGGGCTTAGGTAGGCTAAAAGATCACAGCTCCTTGGGGAGGAGGGGAACATGAAAAACTCGAGTGCTATCTCCTGTTCTGTGTGCAGAACTCTGGGGTTTGAAGGAAGGATGGGTGAAAGTTTTGCTTCCCAGAAGATGCTGCTTTCCCTTCCTTGCCAAAATGCAGAATGTTTGCTCAGGTGACAGGATCAGTTAAAGTATAATAAATAATCAGGGTTAATATTTCACTTGCATTATTTACGAAGATGTTGGCTACTGACCAAGGCAATGAAACGTGTAATAAATGCAGCTGGAGAATTATACTCCAGTAAATTTCAGATGAGCTTTATTTAATGATACGGTATAAAAAACCCCATTGCAATGAGAGAAGCCACTGTTTTGTAGCCACTGTAAATGTTTTAGTGCATTTTTAAGAACTAAGTATAGTACTTAGGCTCTCACAGCTAAAGCACACAATAAAACAAGGATGAGGACTAGGAATGTCTGCAGGGCTCAGATGCACAGGATATGGAAGCCCAGGTCCCAGCACTGCTATTTTTTGAAAAGCTTCGAGGCTGATGGGTGGGATTTGAGGCACCAGAAGCCATGAAGTTACTGGATTTGTCTTGCAAGTGGTGAGCCACAAGAGCACACACATCCTCCACCAGGGCAGTCTCGGGGTCACAGCTCATTCTGGCTGGCAGAGGCTGTGTTAAACCCCCCAGCCAGAGGCTCCTTGTAGGCAGCTCCACCTGGAGCTCTCTCAGGGTGTTTTACTGCACCTTTAGGGTGGGTTTTGGGGACAGGAACTTCCAGGAGCTACCTGGCAGCTCCAGGCAGGCTGTGGGGAGGGGTTTCCCTCTGCCAGCAGGAGCTGGGGTCACTGAGTACTTTGCAGCACTGCTTGGGTTGGTTTTGGGTTTTTGTTTTTGGTGAGTTGACAGAGGTGCTTTTAGAAGGATTCTTTGCATCCAGGCATTCAAAGCTTAACTTTGTTTCCTTTGTTCTTCAAACCTCGGCCTTGTTCTCTCAGTTGCCTGCCTGAAATCAAGGGTACTTGATCGTAAGAGAAGAAAGCATCCACCTTGTTTCTGTCTGTGTCCCTTGTGCTTGTGGAAGAGCTGACATAAAAGTACATCTGTAATTTAGTGTTGTCACATATCTTCTCTCCAGCCAGAAATGCATCTAAATATAGCTTTAGTACTCTTCTGAGCCTCAAACTCACCATTTTCCTTCGATTTACTGGCTCTCTCTAAGCCCTGAGAGCTGTCTGATTGTCTCCCTTTGCAGGCTGGCTGTAGGGCTCACAGGGGCCATCCAGGCAGCCTCACATCCACCTACAGCTGCTTCTCACCTCAGACTGGGAGATAATAGACCCAGCTGAATGCATTGGAAGAGCAGTGGCTTTAGAAAATAGGCACTGAACCTCTGAAAGTGTTTTCTGTAAAAAATCTCCCCTGGGAGTTAAAGTTCCTTTTCCTCGTGCCATAGCTGTGGGTAGGCTGCTGCTGGAATCACCTTTGCTGCTCTGGATCCCAAAAGTTGGGATAGGAGCTGCAGGGCTGCCTGCTGGGGGAGGTTCTGCAGTGCTCCTGCAAAGCCCCTGGAAGGGACAAGGCAGTATTTTCTAACTGGGAACAAAACCAGTTTGGGGGTGAACAAATTCCCTGTGAGTCATGGGGGGCTTTTTTGGGCTTTGTTTGTAATTCTTGAGTAAGAAAAACCCTTTCCTGAAAATTTGTATGACTAGGTGGCAATACCTTCCTCTCATCTCTGAATTTTAGGAGTGCTTTGTATGAACATTGCTTTTGTTGGCTGGCCATACAAGGACCCCATTGCTTGGATTTCTAGTTTCACATCCTGTTCTCTCAAAGCAGGATGATTCACACAAGTGCAGGGCACAGGCAGCACTCCTTCTGAAGTGGCTACTTTCATGCTGTGCAGTGATAAAAGTATTCTAAAAGCAAAGTGGGACCCTCCAAGCCTCTGCAGGCCACTTGGACCTGAGATGATCTATCATCAGTGTTTGTCTCTGCTGCCCAAGATAAAAGTTTGGTAGAACAAATTGAAAAGTAAGTGAGCAATTTATTATCCAAAGCAATACTTGTCTGTTGCCTTCCTTTGCAATTTGTAGTTGTCAGGGTCTTTTTCAGAGGAGCACAGCAGCCTTTTTGCAAGTGTCTAAATTACTTACACTGACATATTCTGACTTTCATATCATGTATTTTCAGTATGTGCCTATTCCTACTTTAATTTCTGTGATCTTCTAATGGAATTCAAGGGTTTGGGAAAGTCTAGAGATAAACCTGTAGTTAAAAAGAAACACTTTTTGAAAGGCTGGAATGGTAGAATGGAACTTTTAAAATGACTGTAAAATGCTCAAGATTTCTAATTTGGAGAAGAAAATAGTTTTTTTTTTTTTCTCTTATTTCCTGTGGTGTGCATTCAGAACTGTGTGGCACATGGGACTTTCACAAATCTGGACTGTGTCTCCTTGCAGTTGCTGGTAAGGAGTCTGCAAGTTTGCTGATGCTGCTTGGAGCTGTCCCACTTCTCAGGGCAGAGCCTGTCCTGAGTGCCAGGCATGCACTTCTTGGGAAGAAGCTGAGGAGCTTTAGGTGAGCTCCTGCCTCCAGAGCACAGGGATTCTGGTCAGCTTGGATGCTCTTGCTGAAGTTTTGTGGCTGCTCTCTTTGTGCTGGCATCCTCTTCAGGTGAGCAGAGGTGGTGCAGAAATTTCTTTGAAGACCATTTATTATTTTAAGACCTGTCCTTGTCTGGATCTGCAAAGTTGCTGCAGTAATTAAATAATTACATTTTTGACTCCTGGGTTTTTTTTCCCTTTGATTTCAGTTGTTCTCCTCAAAAGTTAACCACTGGGAAGCAAAGTACATATGCCAAAAAATCAGAAACAGAGAGTACAGAAAATATTGTGGAACAGAAAGAATCGTGGAGTCATAGAATCATTTAGATTGGAAAAACCTGCCAAGATCATGGAATCAAAGCCAGCACTGACAAATCCAACACTAAACTATGTCACTTAGTGCCACACCTACATGTCTTTTAAAGTTCCTTGGGGATGGTGACTCAGCCATTTCCCTGGGCAGCCTGTTCCAGCATTTGCCAACCTTTTTAGTGAAGAAATTTTTCCTGATATCCAACCTAGACCTCCCCTGGCACAGCTTGAGGCTGTTTTCTCTTGTCCTGTTGCTTCTTCCCTGGGAGAAGAGGCTGATCCCTACCTGGCAGCACCTCCTTTTGGGGAGTTTTAGAGAGTGAGAAGGTCTCTGCTGAGCCAGGACACCTTTCTGTGGCTCTGTGGAAGAGGGATGGATGTGATGAGGCTCTCAGCATTGCTGAGCCTGGGCTCTTTGCCTCAGGCTTGGCCCCCAGGGATCCAGCCCAGGGCTGTCTGGAGGAGCTGCCCCTGCAGATGCAGGGCAGGGGAGAGCTGGGGCAGCTCTGCTGCAGGGGTTCACTGCAGCTCCCCCTGAGCTCAGCTGCTCTCAGGCCCCAGAGGATTCCTCTGCCCTGGGCTCTGCCTGTGCTGCAGCTCTCTGTAGGCTCAGCACACAGGCAGGGCTTTTATCAGTAGTGTGCATTGTATTGATATTTGGGGTGTGTTTGTAATCTTCTGGTAAAGACCCTGAAAAATATTAATGTTCTTCTCTTTTCTTAATCCAGGATCCTTCTCCTTTACCTTAAACTAAATTGACTTTTCTGACTCCAGCTTAGAGACACGAGTCTTAAGTACAGAGCCATTGGATTATCCTAAAGAAAAACCAAAGTGAAAAGCTCCCAAAACAAGCCAAGCAAACCCCATGGAAATGTGTTATCCATCCTGACAAGATCAGGTCACTCCTTGTTATGAAATTATCTGAGTCAAATGGTTTAATTAGCATCTGGCTTCCCATTACTGTGCTTCCTCACCATCTTCCCTTTGGAGAGAACAGTGTGGATGCTGATCTGAAGGCTTAGGTAGTGCTCTGCAGTATCTGATGTTTAATTGAAGCAGGGAGCAGCAGTGCCAGCTCTTCTCCTCAGATGCAGCTAAGGCTGTTCTGGGTATTAAAACTGTATTTTTAGTTACCAGATCTGTTCCTAGGTAGGATAGGTAAGCAGCTTCTCCCTGGTATTCCCATGTTTGGAATGACAGTAGGTGCACCAGGAGCCAGCATTCTGGTGGTGAATGTCTTGCTTCAAAATGCATAAGATTGGAGATGCATACATTCCACATTCCTCCCTAATTGCAGGAAATTGCAGATCCCAGCAAAATTTGGAATGCAGCTGCTTATATAATTACATCTTCTGTCAGTTGCTATAGCTCAGCTTTACAGCCCTTCTAAAATATCTTCATAGTTTATGGGACAAATAATGCCCCTGTTAATGTTACTTTGGGATCACCCCTTTCATTTATTCACCACCACTTCCAAAGGACTGAGATTTTTCCTCATGCTGAGCTAATAACAAGTGTTAAAAATTAGTGATTATATTAAGGTGACATTTTGCTTTAGCTGCTGTAATTACTGTGAAGCCAAAAGGCATCATTTCAGTTTCTTCCTGTTGCTGGGGTTGAGTTTAGTAAGAAGTACCAATTCCTGTACCTCAGGTCAGTTTGATTTTGGTTACATGCAAACCTTTCCATGTGATGGCCTTTGGAAATAGAGGGTCATGGAAGAGTTGTTGGGTTATTGGCAACTAAGTGTTGCTGTCTGCCCCTGGTCATTGAAGGACAGATAAGATACAGATCACAATTCAGAGTTTGATGGAATGTGTTGGCACCACTTACACCACCATCACAGCTGGCAAATGGTTGAAAGGTTGAAAGTATTAATTAATTAAGAATTAAAGGAATTAATTTGGTCTGGCTTTTTGAGAAGTGAGAAAAATGTAATTTAACCAAGGCAAAGTTCATAGCTGGACCATGTTCTGCAAATTCCCAGGCAGAAGCAGAATTTTGAGGGTGTTAGACTTTGGATGAAAGATGGTATGAGCAGACCCAGTGGCTGAGGTGGAGCCTCCTGGAAAAGGGCATGTTTGGACCCATAACTGCATTTCACTACTGGGGCAGTGCAGTGATAGGGTAGTATTTTAATCTGCTGGAGTCTGTGTTTAGAAACCCAAAACTATGTGTTTCTAGTTTACCAAAATGTAGCAGAACATTGCAGAAATTACCAGGTGAGAGACTGTAGCCTGTGCTTTGTGATAGATTAGACTATTCAAACAGTTTATTATGACTTTAATCCTCCAGTGCATGAAAACTGGCATTAAATGGGCTATTTAAAGTCTCTTTGTGTACAATCAATGCTCTCATGAGAAGAAAGAAACCTCATTTAGGCAGGACAGTGTGGGAAGTCTTCAGCTATTAAAATAGAAAGTGATGGTTTCTAGCTTTTTAAACTGGTTAGTCTTGAGTGTGTAGAAATTGCAGCAGAAAATTAAAACCCTTGAAAGCTGACAGCAGAGAAGCTTGATTCAATGAGACAAGGTTTATAGAGCTGCAGTACTAACTCTGGAACTTCCTTACAGGCTTGAAATTACATTTGGGCAAGTTACTATAAGACATGAATTTGAAATTAGGGTAAGTTGTTTTTTATAGTAGAACACCTGCTTACTCAGTGTTGTAGTGTTTCCAGAACAGCTGATTTCAGATATTGCTTTTGCTTTAACTTGTGGGCTTTTGTATATAAGCAGCAAATGCCTTTAGATTATTTCTGAAGGTTGGGGGCCTGGTTTTCCTTCTCAGCAAATGTCTGAACTTCATGGGCTCTGCAGGGTCCTGTCCCCAGCTCTATTACTTTTCCCAGCAGCAGGAGCTGCAGGATTTGATTTTCTGTCAATTATGCATTCACAGCATCCCTTGAAATGGTGCCTTTCTCTGCTCCTCTGAGCCTGAATGGGTCACTGTCTGCAGCTAAGGAAGGAAAGCCTTTGTCATGCCCTCAACCATCATTGTTCAACCAAAAAAAAAAAGGCAAACAGTTTTGTTAAAAGAAACTGGTGCCCCAGCCAAATTCTTGTTTATTGTTAAAGGAGGCTATAGCCCTCACCCTATTTATTATGTGTGAAGAAAAGCTTTGTTTTTATGGCTTTGGGGTCACACAGGCCTCTTGGGTTATTGATTTTTGTTCTGTACACAGAGAAGCAGTGCTGGCATGCTCAGCTCCTGCTATCTCTGATGAAATTGGAGACAAACTCTGCTTGGGCATCCCCTTTGGGTGCTGCTGTTCTTGGCCACTCTGTGTGCAGCAAGGTACAGAATGCAGGTTGAACAGGGAGGAAATCCTTGTACAGGAACACAGAGGGCTTGTGGGTGGGAGTTGTGGGATCCCTCTGGCTCTTTTGGTTATATTCTACTTTCTTTTCATATCTACTGGTATTTCTCCTGTACTTAGAGGGGACTCTCTTCCCCCTCCTATGTTATTGATACTTCTGCTTATTGTTTCCTTTTGCTCATTTCTTTTGTACTTGGTGCTGTTTTTCAAGTGCTTACAAGGAAGAATTTCTTAAAAGTAGTCTGCAAATCCTTGTTTATCCCTTTTTCTCTATGCTGTTTTCTGTATCCCAGATAGATTGTCAGCTGGGATTGCAGCTCTGCAAGGCATTTCTTGGGGGGTGGTATTGGAAAAAACCACCAAACTGTAAGGCAGCACAAGGTACAAATAATGATCCTTTATGGAGTGTTTGTGCTGATTAAAGACAAGTGCTTGTAAGGCTCAGCCCCTGGACTGATTTGGATTCCACTCTGGAAAGGGAGAGCTCCTAAAGCAGTGTTAATTTGCCATTCCTGGTTTCCAGTGCCCAGCTGTCAGGATTTCTGCTCCATCCCAGTGCTATCTCCATGCTTATCCTGCTTGCATTCCTCACGTAGAGATCTTTATCTAAAATTGATTCTTGTCTGGGGAATTAGAGTCTGCTCAGTTTGCAGGGAGGCTGAGAGCTCTGGGCAGCTCCTCCAGGCTGGTGAAGCCATTGCTGGAGATGTTGTGATGGGCTGGGGAGCTGTTTGGAGCCAGGCTGGAGAGTGCACTGGCTGGCCTGGCTGGTCCCCTCTGTTCCTGCAGTCTGACCCTTCACTAATCCTATACTGCCCAGCAGTTAAAATTTCACTGCCTTCTTTTCAGCTCCCCAGGCACAGGGGCCTTCTTGGGCATGGTGGGTTTAAAGTAAAGCTCAGAAATGAGCAGCCCTTAGGAATACAAAATTCTGCAAGTCAGATGCTGTTTGGTGTTTTCAGAGTTTATGAAATGTGTTGGGTTATCATGCCCTGATGGCAAAGGAGCACGACTTGGTGGCTTGGAGATTGTGTCTGTTTATATTTCCTAATTTCCTTTCACTCCCCAACCCCAAAAGACAAGATCTGAGATTCTTCTGTTTGTTCCTCGTGTCTGGAAGCACAAAGGAGGCTCATTGTGCTTTCTGGCAAAGGCAGTCATCACAGTTTGTAGTGTCTGTACAGCTTGGCAAGGATAATTTGCATTTCATCCTCCATGCATATGGGGTCTTCTCCCTGTTTATAAGGGAAATATGAGAGGAGGAGTGGACAGATAGGACTGGAGACAGAAAATGTGCCATTTCTAGGCTTGTGCAGTGTGTTTTTCTGAACAATACTGTTCTAGCTGTTTCTGCAAAACTCCCAGAAAAATATGAAGAGTTTGTGATTTAAAAGTAATGACATGATTCTGGTCTTTATCATCCACTTCAAAAGAAATTCCAGCCATTTGTTTGCTATTCCTTCTTTGAAGCTGGCAGCAATACAATCAGAAAATGGAAATGCTCCTGTGATTCCCCCTCCTCTTCCTGGAAGATGTTAGGACCTTTCCTTGCTGCTGCTTTTTAAACCTGCATCTCTGTCTGGTGGCTTCCTTCAAGGATGCAACTGTGAGGCTTTCAGGTTGCCATGTGAAGTTTCAACAAGCTGAAATGTTGACTTCCAGCATTTGGGAGATTGTCACTTCAGCTAGGCCATTACTGGGAATGATTTAAGTAACAGGATGTGGTTATCTAGATCTCTCAGCAGCTCTTTGGGATGTCTTGCCTGTTGGTTACATTCTCTCCAAATAAATTCGCACTCAGCTTGCTTTTCAGCAGAAAAAGAAATAATTTGTGTGCATTTTTTACTGCATTTTTTATTAGTGAGTTATTAAAAATGGGAGAGAGATCAGCCTCTCTGGCATGATTCCAGACCCTGTGGAATGAAACACAGAGCTCTGGGAAGCTCATTACCAGAAAGGTGCAGGCAAATGTGAGGGAGCTGAGGAGTGGAAGGTCTCCTTTTGGGGAGGGGTCCCGTGAGCTCAGAGTGGGGGGCATCTGAGCAGGGGATGGATGGTAGCAGAGCTTCACTAGCAGGAAGGCTGGGGCTGTCCACAAGGCAAATTGGCACGTGGTCAGGGCAGGTGAAGGTGGGTAGCACTGCTCTGGCCTCAAGGCTGTGGAATATGCAAGGAAACTGCAAGGCAGCTTACTCAAAATGTGCAATGTTACCTTTGCCTGACTTGCCCACTGAAGTCATTGTTACGAGATTTATTGGAAGCCAGATGATTCCCAGGCCTGAAAACAGGTGGGACAGCACTGGCTGTTCTTTTCATTCAGCCAGCTACCTTTGGTAGGAGGCATTTCAGAGAAGGTTGGGCTGAGGAGGTGCTGGAGGAGTTGGTCATGTGTGTAAGTGTTTGCAGGCTCAAAGCCTCTTCTGTGCATTGGTGCAAGAGTTAACCCACCACGGTGGATTAGCCAAGCTGCCTGCTCAGCCTGGTGTTTGGGTGTGCCTCTCCTCTGGATATTCCCCCTTCCAGCTCTGTACTGGCCCATCCTTTTCTGCTTTGGCCATTTTCCTCAATCAGATGCCAGCCTGAGTGGTTTTGTGAAGGCAGCAGGCCAGTGATGTCCCAGGGGAGGTGGTCAGTCCTTTCCACACCTGCTGGATGTCCTGCCTGCCTTGGTTCCACCCTCCAGCCCACGTTGGAGAGCTCTGTTTCATTACAGTGCTTGTTCCTGTGCACATTCCTGCCTGTGGACATGCCAGCAGGACCTGTGGCTGTGCACACTGCAGCCCTTAGCTCCCTGCCAGCTTTGGGGAGCACAGCTCAGACTGGCTGTCACTTTGGTCCCTTCTCAGGCTGGTCACAGATGCAGTACTGCTCCCTGCAACTCCACTGGTTTGTTGGCTTCTTCTTAGAACATTGATTACAGTTTTCCTGTTAGCTTTTAGTTCCTAATACCTTTAGAAGATTGAAGTTATCTAAAGGAGAGCATCTGGGCACTCTTGGGGCAGTTTGGCCCCTGTCCTGTGCCAAAGAGCAGCCATGAAATGAAGAGCTGGGAAGGGAGAAGCCAGCCCACTGCAGAGCAGGATCTGTGTCCATTTGAAGATGCTGATTCTTCATCAGCTGATTCCCTCTGTGTTTGGAGTGGAATTTCTCCAAGTGCACCGGGTCCCTTTGGGATGAGGATGGCGCTGTGCAAGTGCAAAAGATGATTATCATGTTGTTGTATTTATTTGGAGAGGATATGCAGCAGTTTTCAGACAGCACCCTAATTGGGAATTCAAATTCCAGCTGGTAGATTGAGGCTGAAAGGCAGAGCTTTGGGATGGAAACAGGCAGGCACAAAATGCTGAGGCTCCTAATCTGTTACAATATGTTTGTTTAATACAAAGTGGTCTATTGAGATTGTTTTGCAGAGTAGAATAATCATTGTGTGCTGACTAATGGGAGACAGCAAGCTGTTAAAGAGCATCAATTAACCATGCAGGAGGAGATTATTGAGTATTTTCACAAGCATTCAGGATGTGAAGAGTAAAGGATATTGCTTGAAGGTAACCCTCAGAGGTTTTTAGCAGTTGAAATCTATAAACTGCAACAAGAGTAGCTGTGGCCATACATATGTTTGCAGAGCCTTCCAAGAACAGGAGTTAGCTTTCCAGTTCCAGATTGTGCTGATAGAAAATAAATAGTGCTTTGCTGAACTTGTTTTGTTATTTAATATTGATCATTTTAAAAATTTCCCCTCTTAAGTTTATCTAATGTTATCTCAGGAAACACTTGTCCTCTTTATAGAAGCTAGCATGGGCAGCATCCTCCTGATGCTTGGGTGTAGGTTCTGTTACCCTTCTGTTCCCTGGCTCTAGGGCTGTTGTCCTTGTCCTTAGAACTGCTCCTGCTTGCCTGTAGTAATTCCTGTCCCTGCTGTGGCTGTGGGTCAGAGCTGGGTGCACTCAGGGCTGAGAGGAGCATGCTGCTCCTCCATCATGTGCCTTGCTTAATGGATAATAAAATTCTCCAGTTTTGACTGCTGGAGAGTATGAAAACCTATGTTTCATTAAGAATGCTTTTATACAGCCTTAGTGTGCTTCTGCTGGAGTTTAATGTGAAAAATAAATAACATCTTGTGGGCTCTGTTTGCTGAGTGATGTTGTTGTTTGTAACTGATGGGAAATTTTTCCCATCCTGGATTCCAGCGTTAAATCCACTTTGTGCAAACATCATTTTCCATTTATTCATTGGCTGTGGGGAGACCAGATAAGACTGAATTTATTTTTTCAGTTTTGTTCCTTCTGAAGTGGTGTTAGATGATTGCACCTCAGTTATTCTTACAGCCAACGGCGAGAGGTGTCCCTGGGATTCCTTGGGGATTGTGATAAAGAGGGGCTCCTGGTTCTTGGACAAGGACAAAGATAGACTTCTCTCAGCTTCAAGTCTCTGTTCAAATGCCTTAATCAACAGAGGTCTCCTTTAACAGATGGTTCTGCATCGATAAAGCCTTTAATGTGTTAGTAAAAATTCAGAGAAATTTACTCCTTTTCTGATTTGATTGATTTTCTCAATCTTCTTTAAGCCGAGGCTGAGGGGTGAGAATAACTCATCAGAAGACTGTGGAGAGGATTAATTACTTGGCTGCAAAACTCCTGAAGATATTCTGCAGGAAGATGTGGGATGAGTGAGCGAGGCCCTGGTGAAGTTGGTGTCTGGAGGAATTTAGCTGTGACTGCAGCTGCCACAGCTGCAGTGTTTCACTGTCAGAGAGTGCAGACTGATACCCTGCATGCCATCCCCTGCTGAACTGGTTTCAGGAATAAAACCTTCCCCCTGATCTGGGGGATAAAATTCCTTTCCTTCTCGCAGGCAGCAGCTGCTCTGACCCTGAGCAGCTGTAGCTCGACGGGGGGAAATGCTGCAGGTGCTTCTCTGCCTTAGGACTCTTGTCCTTGCAGCTGGGGCTGCTTTGAGCTCTGCCTGATCTCTGGTGCTTCAGAGAGCTGCCAAAATATCCCTGACTTTACAGGGAACTTGTCAAAGCTGTGATGTCTGAGCTACAGATATCTTAATGCAGATCTGCAGATTTAAAACCCCAAGGAGTTGTTCAGCTTCACCCACGGGCAGGAAGGGGAGGGGTTGCAGAGCAATTTCAAGGCTGGAAGGGGTATCATTAGCACTGAGCTTGACCTGAGCTGAGCTTTGGCCAAAGGCTTCATCCCTGGAGCTGCATGGAAGCATTTCATGGTTCATTATCCTCACAGCAGGAAACAGTGTCTTACTCTGAAGCTGAATATCTTAACTCGAATTTTGATCTTCTTATGGCTTTGTCAGCAAAGTCTGATCTTCACCTTTTTTCCCACTTCCTCTTAGGAAGTAAAGCTGTGTGTCTGTCTCCATGAATGGAATATTTTGACCTCTCTAAGTTTCATACTGTAAGGTTTGTTTTCTGGGCTCTGGGTCACTGGATGCCCTGCCTGTGGCTCCTGCTCTCTGTTTCCCTGTGGTTTTTTGAGGCACAAACTCCAGAACTGTGCACCAGTCTCAGGAGAGCTCTGGGATTTGTGCAGGTTGCAGAGGCAGCATCGCTTTTGGGAAACTTTGCTGCTTTTTGACTGAGTTGATTTGGCAGCTTTTTGCCATAGCAGAAACAGAAAATCCCATTGGGCCAAGAGCCATTTCCCTGAAGGCCTTAGCAGGGGGCCTCTTTTACAGATGTTTCCCCACTGACAAGTGCATTTTGAGATGAGTCACTGAATTCATATTTAATCCACGAGTAAAATTGGCAAGGTAATTACCATCTTGCAAGTTCTTCAAATCAAATTGTTGGAGAACATTAAATCAAATGCTTTGGAAAAATCCCAGTATATACAATTGCTTTTATAATCCAGACTGTGATGCTGTCACAAGAGAAGCTTTTATTTTATTGGGGCTTGTCTTCAGTGAGAGTGTGCTGCCTGGTACTCATTTTGGTCTTGGCCTCTGCTTGACTCTGCTCCATTATTTTCCTTTTCCTAATTGTTACCCCATAATGAGAACTGAGAATTAAGGAATTGCTTGCTTACAGTTGTCACCCCTACTTTTCAGCATTGCCAAGTGCAGGAAACATTTGCAAACCAGAATAACGTTGTTGTTCACGAGGCAGTTGATCTGCTATGACAACCTGGTGGCTCAAAGCATGACAGGGATGCAGGTGACTCTGCTGGGTCTCCCTTTTTGCTGCGTGTGTTTTGCTCTGCAGCCACCCCACCCACTCCCAGAGAGAGGGAAGCATGCAGAGACCTTGTGTGGAAATCATCACTGGACTGGGAATGTGCAAACCACAGGCAGCTCCCTGGGTACTGAGGCTGCTGCCTGGCTGAAAGCACAGCTTAGCTTAATTCAGTTTGCTCTGCCACATGCTTTAGTTTACACTGCCAGCTGGCTCCTCTCTTGGGTAGGTCCTAGTCCAAACATGATGTTTGGTGGTGTTTCCTGGGGGAGGATTTCTTTCACAGAAATGTACCCTACTCTTCCCTTCCTGTTCTTTTTCTTCCCTCTACAGGTGGCAACAAGAGAAGAACTACAGGAGGAGAGGTTCTCTGCCACTGCTAGAAAAGCACAGGAAAGCATTGGACTGAAACTGCGAGGTGTCACATCCCTCTGTGCTCCACAGAAAAACAGAATGCATGGTGTGTGCAGGCTGGTGCTGAGGAACAACCAGCCTGCTAGTAAAATGCCCCTTGGTCAGTGTGTGTCCAAGGAGGCTGCTGCAGCTGTCAGTGCTGCAGAGGTGATCAGAGAGCTGCAGGTGAGAGAGGCCAGCCTGCAGAGAGAGCTGCAGCAGCTGCAGCAGCAGTGCAGGCACAGGCTGGATGGAATTGCAGAAGGCTTGGAGGGAGTGATTTGTGTCTCCCCTTGAAGAGAGAAACCTGGGCTGGGAGAAGCAAAGGAATAAAGTGGCTTGGCCACATTGTGCAGCCTGGCATGGGGGAGTGTGAGCTGAGGAACCAAATGTAATTTCTAATTCTACAGCCTGGGAATCATGACTTGTTACTGCTTTGTGAGTTGTACTGGGGCCTCAACCTCAGTGCTCTCTCTACAGCCCTTTATTGCTAACCCTGCCAATTAAATTCTGCATTAGGCTTGGTGGGAGTGTGCATAAATCTCCCTTTTATCTTCTGGATTTCTAGTTCTTCTGCCAAGCCCTGGGCTCTCTCACAGTGCTCAGCTGTGAGGCACGGTGTACATCGAGGCTGTGCATTCAAGTACTAATTGCATTCAATATTTTCCAGCAATTGGAAGAGTTCATTAGTCAGAAAAATCCACATATTGGAGAACATGAAAAATACCAAGGCTTAGAGAGATTGGAAATATTCTAGAGTGTGTTGTTTTAATTCAGCTGCTCGGAGTATTTGTGGCAGCTCTAATGTAGTCACAATAAAGAAAAACAAATGCCTAATAATAAATAAAGCACTGCACTGATTTCATTTACTGGTGTGATGCACTCGAAGTAATTGGGTTCTCAAAGAGAACAAACTAGAAACCATTCCATCAGGTTGTGAGTCACAGAGAGATGGATAACTTCTGGACCTGCTGTAGGAAGTTTCTGTGATACAGAAATACAACCCTAACTCCCAAGCTTGAGGAGTCTCCAAGTTCTGGCTCTCAAGGCTTCTTCCCTTGGAACAGTGAAATGCTTTTCCTTTGGCCTTAATTTCCTACCCTTTTCTGGTTTGCTTTCACCAAGGAATATTTTTATATTCTAGTTGTACACTTTGAGGAATAAACAATATTTAAAGAAACCTGTCTGCTTTTCATTTGTGAATTGCTGTGAGCAGTGGATTTCTTTTGTCTGGGGAAGCAGCCCCTGGGAGCAGGGTGTTTGTGTGTCTGTGCAAGGCTGTCAGTCACAAGCAGTGTTCCTGCTGGCAGCTGGCACTGGGAGTGACACAGAGTCCTGGAGCAGAAACACCCTGTGGGACTGGTGAGATCCCTGTCTGGGGCAGGTGGCCCCAGGCTGCTGCTCCTGGAAGAGTCTCCATGGCTTTGAAAAGCCAATCCTCACCTGTAGGTGAGACTGGGGGGGGTAGCACGGTTGGGACGGACGGAGATGAGAGATCTCTGAAGGCAGGTCGTGCAACTTGCAGTTTACTGCAAAGGGCCTGGGTACAGGGCCCTGCTGGGAGCTGCCAGCTGCAGCTCGGAGCAGGCCCGAGAGAAGAGAGGGGGAGAGAGGATGAGAGGGGAATAACGTAAAAGGCAAGAGCTAAGAGCATAGAAAAGTAACTAAGAGTAAGAGAGCAAGAGTACGAAGTTCCCGTTACAATACAATAAATCATCTTCTGTGTTGAATACTCTGATTCTCACTAACCAATCTAGTACAGCATACAAATCCTATAGCATTTACATACAGCCTATAAGAATCACTACATTACCACACTGTGTTACATTTTAAACCCTAAAAACTACTCTTCAGACCCCTTCTGCCAGGCTGGCAGGGTCTGCTCTGACCCTTGGACCTGCCTGTTTGCAGAGGGTATTGTTTCATCAAAAGGGGATTACCCTCAGCCAGCCACACCATTGTTTTCTTGTTGTTCAGTAACTAAGGGATGTCAAAGCTTGCTTTCATTTCAATCTCGCTTGTAGTTTCTATATTCTCAAAATCTTTTGCCAGGCAATCATATTTGTAAGGCTTTCCTGTTTCATCTTCCCCAACACACACCACTCTGCTTTCCAAACCATCTCTGTAGGTGTAGGGTACCTGTTTCAGGCTGGTACAACTTTGGGCAGGTGTTGGCTCCAGGACTGCTGACATTTAATGCACGAGAGGACTCATTCAGACAGATTTCACAGAAAATTATTAATGAATGGGAGTGAAGCAGTGTATCCCAGAACTAAGAGTGGCAGCACCAGTCTCTGAGTATTTTATATTCTCCTTCAGCTTTTATACAAGGAAATTTTCATACTGCATCACATTTAGGTTTAAAATGTTGCCCTCAAATGATCTTTTCCTCTCCTGGGATATTCAGCAGAGAAGAGTGAGCAAATATTCTCGAGCATGGCAAGAGCCCTCAGATTCGAGTGCAGGTCTGGCTCATGGCCTGCTGTGGCTTCTCAGGGCTGGCTCAGTGCTGGATGCCAGCATTTATGACCCTGCTGTGCACTGAACCTGACAGGAGTCCCTTGGGGATGACTGATTTCCTGGGATCACAGCATCTGGAATACAGCTCTCCAGTCCTCAGGAGCTTGGTGAGCCATCAGCTGTCCCTCCAGTGCTGCTGGGAGCTGATGAGTGACAAACACCACTTAAAAGCCTGAGAAAACATCCCTGGATTAACACCAGCTGCACTGAGGGCAGGAACGTGAACAGAGTGACCACATATTGGAATAAAATCCCAATATTGCAGGGTGGAGCGTGCCGGGGCTCACCCGGCCCTTGCTCTGGACCAAAGGTGGCACCTGTGGTGTTCCACCTCAGAGACACCTTTGGCTGGCTGGAGGCTGCAGTTGGGCACTTGGAATGAGTCCAGGCATGGTAGAAACTCAGTTTACCTCTGGTGGGAAAGGTTCAGGCGATGATGAAGAGGAGAAGGAGAGGATTCCATCAGAGGGTTAAATCCAGAGTTTATTCCAGGGTGACACAGTTCTGAATCTCGGTAACAACTCCAGCAGACCCCGACCGCATGGTTCCAGTGCCTTTTAAACTCACAGGGAGGTGGGAGGGAGAGGATAGGTGAGCCACCGACCAGGTGGGAGGGGGAGGGTCTCAGGGGACAATGACACCTGGACAGGCCAAAGACCCCAGGTCTGAGAAGCATCTTTTGAACTTCTGCCAATCACACGATGCCCTTGCTGGAATGTGGAACTGGACAGACAGCCATTAGGAAGGGGGAGGGGAAGGAAGAAGTTGGCACACCTGAGGGAGGAACTGGGATGGGATATTGCTTCACACTGCAACAACCACAGTTCCACTAAATGCAGCATAACCTAGGAGCAAATAGGTGTTTGTCACCTCACATGGTTACCATGGCATTTGTGGTATTTTCCTTTCAGTCACTGGGGCCTGGCACTGTGTCAGCAGCTGAGGATGCTGCAGGAGGGGGAATGGCTGCCCTGGGAGATCGTGACAGCCAGCACCCACATGCCTGGTTGGTCTGTGGCAGGAGGAGAGTGAATCAAGCAGTTCATGCCATCCACGGGCTCCTGCTTCTGAAATGTTAAACATCACTTCACAGAAAGGGTAGAGTGTTGTAAACAATGCCCTACAGGCTGAAAACAAAGGCAGAAGCTGTCAGGAGGTTTCCCTTTGCCATACCCCCATGCTGGTTGTACATTTCCTGGGGAAGCAGGAATCTGCCCTAACATTGTTGATGGAGTTGAGCAGAGAAGAGTAGGTGGGTGTGGGCTGGGGAAGCTGTGTGAGTGTCTCACTGTGTGCAGGAGGTTGTTGAACTCAAGTGGTGGGGGAAGCTGGTGGTGATGCTGTCCAAACATTTGTGGTTTGGTTTGCTTTCTGCTTTGTTTGAAGCAGTTCTCCTGGTGGGTGAATCCTGAAGGGTGTAGTTTGGGCTGGATCCAGCTGGGAACTAAGTGATGCTGGGAGAGAGAGGAGCCTATGCTGGAAAAGCAGGAGACCAGGTTTAAATCAGCACCTGGCAGAGATGCTGCATGTGCTTGTCAGGTCCCCCTGGTGAGGATCAGGCAGAGGAGAGCTGTCCCAGATGTTCACCTGGTGCCAGCTGCCAGCACAGCCTGTCCACATGGAGCCCCATCACAGCTCCCCCTCCCTGTGGGCTGGGAGCACCTGGCCTTGGCTTCATCCTCTGCTGATGCTTCACTGCAGGCAGGCTGAGATGCTGCTGCAGTGCTTAAACCACACTGCTTGTCGGAATCCAGGACATCCCTCTGGCTCTCCTGGATTGCCAGGACCCCTGCCAGGGGGCTCAGAGACCCTGGCACAGAGCCCAAGACACCTGTGGCTTTGATTATGACCCATGGAAAAAATTACCAACCTTGGATGAGAATCTGCAAGCCACGAAAGTCTAAGTAGAATAATAATTAGTTTGTCAAGGGGTGAAAAGTAGATTTTTGGGCTTTTTAGAATGGGGGTTCAGGGGGCAAGATGGAGGAATCTGGGCATGTCCAGCCTTTCTCCTTCTTCTTGGCCTCCACCTTCTGGGTGATGGTGGCACTTTTGGGTTGGTTTAGAGTAGAAGCTCACTGTCTAACACAGGTGATGGGTATTGGGAAGTAATTGTAAATATTGTACATGTAGGTTTTAGTATAAAGACATAACACTGCCCAGGGGCAGGCAGAGTGCCTCTGTCTGTCCTGCTGAGTGACCTCGGCTGGGCAGGAGAAAGAATTTTATAGATAAGGAACAATAAACAACCTTGAGACTGAGAACTGAAGAGCTCTGACTCCTCCTTCAGTGCCAGGCTGGGAAAAGAGACTTTGTGACCCATCTGGGGGTCACTGTGAGCAGCTAAAGCCCCGAGACTGCTGATGGATTGTTTTCCAGCAGAGCCTTAAGAGGAGTTTTTACAGGACCTGTGCAGGCTCTGGGGGGCCAGCACTGTGTTTGTAGGAGAGCAGCACTGAACCCATTGCTCTGGTGTAACTGGGCCTTGCTTTCCAAGCATCTCACTAGGAAAATGGAATTGGCCATAAACACTTGGCTGATCACTCTGGCTCCTGCTGTGTAGCTGGAAATGTTCCTCCCCAAATAACTGAGCATGGCTTAGCTGGCAGCCAGAACAGGAGGTTCCCTCTGGGGAGGGCGAGCGCGGCGCCCGCAGTCACCGCTCCCTGCACGCTGAGCCTGCTGCAAAGAAGGGCAAACAGCAACCTGGGCTCAGAAAGAGAGCTGCTGTGAGCAGTGATTTCCAGCCTGGAGTGTTTTGGGTTCCCTGTGGGATTCCTCCCCCAGCCCCTGCTGGAGGATGAGCTGCTGGCAGCTGTGAGTGTGTGTGTGGCAGTGTGGTGCAGGAGTGAACACATGCTGATGGTTCTGCTCCCCTCCTCTGACCCCAGCCTGATGGCTCTGCCCCCCTCCTGTGACCCCAGCCTGATGGCTCTGCTCCCTCTCCTCTGACCCCAGCCTGATGGCTCTGCTCCCTCTCCTGTGACCCCAGCCTGATGGCCCTGCTCCCTCTCCTGTGACCCCAGCCTGGTGGTTCTGCTCCCCTCCTGTGACCCCAGCCTGATGGCTCTGCTCCCCCTCCTGTGACCCCAGCCTGATGGCTCTGCTCCCCTCCTGTGACCCCAGCCTGGTGGCTCTGCTCCCCTCCTCTGCCCCCAGCCTGATGGCTCTGCTCCCCTCCTGTGACCCCAGCCTGATGGCTCTGCTCCCCTCCTCTGACCCCAGCCTGATGGTTCTGCTCCCCCTCCTGTGACCCCAGCCTGATGGCTCTGCTCCCCCTCCTGTGACCCCAGCCTGATGGCTCTGCTCCCCCTCCTGTGACCCCAGCCTGATGGCTCTGCTCCCCTCCTGTGACCCCAGCCTGATGGCTCTGCTCCCCTCCTGTGACCCCAGCCTGATGGCTCTGCTCCCCTCCTCTGACCCCAGCCTGATGGTTCTGCTCCCTCTCCTGTGACCCCAGCCTGATGGCTCTGCTCCCTCTCCTCTGCCCCCAGCCTGATGGCTCTGCTCCCCTCCTCTGACCCCAGCCTGATGGTTCTGCTCCCCTCCTGTGCCCCCAGCCTGATGGCCCTGCTCCCCCTCCTCTGACCCCAGCCTGATGGCTCTGCTCCCCCTCCTCTGACCCCAGCCTGATGGTTCTGCTCCCTCTCTGACCCCAGCCTGATGGCTCTGCTCCCCTCCTGTGACCCCAGCCTGATGGCTCTGCTCCCTCTCTGACCCCAGCCTGATGGCTCTGCTCCCTCTCCTGTGACCCCAGCCTGATGGCTCTGCTCCCCTCCTCTGACCCCAGCCTGATGGCTCTGCTCCCCCTCCTCTGACCCCAGCCTGATGGCTCTGCTCCCTCTCTGACCCCAGCCTGATGGCTCTGCTCCCCTCCTCTGCCCCCAGCCTGATGGCTCTGCTCCCCCTCCTCTGACCCCAGCCTGATGGCTCTGCTCCCCTCCTGTGACCCCAGCCTGATGGCTCTGCTCCCCCCTCCTCTGCCCCCAGCCTGATGGCTCTGCTCCCCTCCTCTGACCCCAGCCTGATGGCTCTGCTCCCCCTCCTCTGACCCCAGCCTGATGGCTCTGCTCCCCCTCCTCTGCCCCCAGCCTGATGGCTCTGCTCCCCTCCTCTGACCCCAGCCTGATGGCTCTGCTCCCTCTCCTGTGACCCCAGCCTGATGGCTCTGCTCCCCCTCCTGTGACCCCAGCCTCATGGCTCTGCTCCCCCTCCTCTGCCCCCAGCCTGATGGCTCTGCCCCCCTCCTCTGACCCCAGCCTGATGGCTCTGCTCCCCTCCTGTGCCCCCAGCCTGATGGCTCTGCCCCCCTCCTGTGACCCCAGCCTGATGGCTCTGCCCCCCTCCTGTGACCCCAGCCTGATGGCTCTGCTCCCCCTCCTCTGCCCCCAGCCTGATGGCTCTGCTCCCCCTCCTCTGCCCCCAGCCTGATGGCTCTGCTCCCTCTCCTCTGCCCCCCAGCCTGATGGCTCTGCTCCCTCTCCTGTGACCCCAGCCTGATGGCTCTGCTCCCCCTCCTCTGACCCCAGCCTGATGGCTCTGCTCCCCCTCCTCTGACCCCAGCCTGATGGCTCTGCTCCCCTCCTCTGCCCCCAGCCTGATGGCTCTGCTCCCCCTCCTCTGACCCCAGCCTGATGGCTCTGCTCCCCCTCCTCTGCCCCCAGCCTGATGGCTCTGCTCCCCCTCCTCTGACCCCAGCCTGATGGCTCTGCTCCCCCTCCTCTGACCCCAGCCTGATGGCTCTGCTCCCCCTCCTCTGACCCCAGCCTGATGGCTCTGCTCCCTCTCCTCTGCCCCCCAGCCTGATGGCTCTGCTCCCTCTCCTCTGCCCCCAGCCTGATGGCTCTGCTCCCCTCCTCTGCCCCCAGCCTGATGGCTCTGCTCCCCCTCCTCTGCCCCTCATACTCATCCAGCAACAGCCTGGAGTCTTTCACCCTCCTGCTTCTCCTCCTGGAGCCAGCAGCTCATATGGAGCACTCTGGCAGTGCTGCTGCTCCTCAGCTCACAGCCCAAGCCCTGGTCACTGCTGTGTCACCTCCAAGCTGGGAAGATCCTTGTCCTTGCAGCCCCTCCACACCCAGCCTGAGTCCCAGCTGCCAGGCCATGGCCAGAGCCCTGTTCCTATCCTGAAGTGTTCTGTTCCCCTGCTGCTCTGAAATGGGAGGCAGGGACAGCAAAGGTGTGCACCCTCGTGGGAGCATCCAGGCTCCCATGAAAACTCCTGGCCCAGGCTGGGCATGTCTGGCCTGGCCTCAGCTTCTGTCTCCGATGGGATTTGAGCTACAAATGGTGTAAATTTGTGCTTTAAAATGGTGTAAACTTGTGCTTAAAAATGGTGTAAATTTGTGCTTTAAAATTGTGTAAATTTGTGCTTTAAAAATGGTGTAAATTTGTGCTACAAATGGTGTAAATTTGTGCTTAAAAAATGGTGTAAATTTGTGCTTAAAAATGGTGTAAATTTGTGCTACAAATGGTGTAAATTTGTGCTTAAAAAATGGTGTAAATTTGTGCTACAAATGGTGTAAATTTGTGCTTAAAAATGGTGTAAATTTGTGCTACAGATGGTGTAAATTTGAGCTACAAATGGTGTAAATTTGTGCTTTAAAAATGGTGTAAATTTGTGCTACAGATGGTGTAAATTTGTGCTACAAATGGTGTAAATTTGTGCTTAAAAAATGGTGTAAATTTGTGCTTAAAAATGGTGTAAATTTGTGCTTAAAAATGGTGTAAATTTGTGCTACAGATGGTGTAAATTTGTGCTACAAATGGTGTAAATTTGTGCTTAAAAATGGTGTAAATTTGTGCTTAAAAATTGTGTAAATTTGTGCTTAAAAATGGTGTAAATTTGTGCTACAAATGGTGTAAATTTGTGCTACAAAATTGTGTAAATTTGTGCTACAGATGGTGTAAATTTGTGCTACAAGTGGTGTAAATTTGTGCTTACAAAAGGCTCTGCCAGCCACACCATCGTCCCCCAGCCATGAGGTGACCTCGTCCCACTCAGCCAAGGAGCTGTCACCTGCTAATGCTCCTCTTCTCCCATCTGAGCCTATTAAATCAGCCTGGCTCTTTCACAAGATCCCCATGGATTGTTTTCCAGCAGAGCCTTAAGAGGAGTTTTTACAGGACCTGTGCAGGCTCTGGGGGGCCAGCACTGTGTTTGTAGGAGAGCACCACTGAACCCATTGCTCTGGGGTAACTGGGCCTTGCTTTCCAAGCATCTCACTAGGAAGATGGAATTGGCCACAAACACTTGGCTGATTTGCCCTGCAGCAGCCCCCAGCTGCTCTGGAGGGAGCAGAGCTGAGACTCCTCTGGGAAGAGCACAGGGCTTGGGGAGCAGGGCAGGGAGGGGGCTGTGGGCATCAGCAGGGCTGTGCCAAGCACCAAGTGCCCTTTATGTTACAAACACAAATCCAAGGGGAAAGGCTGGTATTTTCTGCCATTCCAACTGCTCAGCTGGCAAAATCTCCAGCACCTGACGGGGCTAAGTCGAGGACTTTGCTTAATCCTACCAGCCTCTTGTCCTCCCCGTGGCACTTGCAGCTTTCCTGGGCCATGAGCCAGGGGGTGCCAGGGCTGTGCTGACAGCCAGGTCCCAGGAGGACACAGGGCACGACAGATCTGGCTCTGCAAGGGCAGGCACAGAGGTTTTCTTGCGGGCTGTTCCATGAGGGCTCCTTGTAGAGCCAGGCTGGCTGGAGCGTGGTGTGGGAGCTGCTGTGTCCCAGCCTGAGGCTCCTCCTGCTGCTCTGGCAGGCAGGGGTGAAGCAAGCCCGTGTGCTTTCTGTGAGCACAGCAATCAGTGCCTCTTGCAGGCCCTGGAAGGCTTGGCTTTTCCAGGCTGCACCACGGATGACGTGGCAGGTCCACTCCTGCCACGGGCTCAGCAGGGAGGGGAAGGAGCCTTGGGCTGAGCAGGGGCTCTGACCCTCAGCTCATCCTGCAGTGGCACAAGCTGGCCTGTGGCTCCTAGGGCAGGAGCCACCCCTGACCCACGGGAATCAGCCTTGGCTTGTGTGAGGTGGGGGAGAACCACGAGCCTGAGGAGGTTCACTCTGCAAGAATGCTTTGCAGCCCTGAGGTGTAATATTAATTCATCAGTGTCCTCTAAGGAAAGGAGCTTTCTAATTAATTTTTATAGAAGTATCTTTCTTGTTTACACTGATTAATATTAAAAATGCTAATATGTATTTTTTAATGCTAACCACTGGCAAGGAGACCATGCTATCACCCTTGATTAATGCCAGCTTTCATGGTGTTGACACAGTGCCTTCTCGCTTCCCAAACCCCTTTTAAAAATGAAAATGGACTCTAAAGCCCCCAGTGAGGGGCCCAGACAGCCTGGAGGCTGGGAAGATGTCCTGGCCAAGGCTGTGTGCCTGTCTTCTTGCCTGCTGGGTGCCACCAGAGGGGACAGGGCAGCGTGCCCAGCCCGTGCTGTGCGTGCTGATATCTCCTATTAAACCCTGCTTCCTTGCAATTTCAGGGCATGCATTTATTTCAGGCTTGTAGAGGTTTCCATTTGTATTCCCCCATTTCTGTTGCTACCCTCTCGAGGCCAAGGCCAGCAACCAAAGGCATCACAACAATAAAGCTCAACTGCGAGTTATTTGCTTGGCATCACTGCGCCTGCCAAACAGCCATATTAATTTTGGCTCTCAATGAGGGAAAGATTCTTCTGATTAGCCACGGGGGCAGCATTTGTTCTAGAAATCAGCCTTTAATAGGCCTTTATATCATGCTGTAATTCAGGTTGCTAAGGCAAGAAGAGCTTTTCATTGACACGCTTGGGGTCTGCCACGATCCGTCCCTGCGGACGGGTTTCGTAGGGGTTCCTTGAGATTGGTTTCAGGGTGCAGAAAACCAACACGGTACAAGGGGGTTTGCAGGTTAATCAGCACAATGGACTTTATTAAAATAACCACAGCAAAAATGCATTGGGGAGAAAATTAGGGAAGAAGGGAAAAATAAGGAAAGGAAAGGAAAAAGAGGGAGTTATAGCTACCAAAATGTGAGAATGGCGGAGGTCCTTCGGTGTCCAGGTGAAGAGTTCACCAGGTCACATCCCGGGGAGATCTCAGAGATGCAGTCCATCTGGACTCCAATTATGCACTTTTTGATGAGGGGGAAGGGGATTATTTGGAAACCAAATCTATTGTATAGAATGGTATTTGGAAAGGGGGTACACACAGTCCACCTTACAACGGACGAAAGTCATTGTGTTCGTGGTCCAGTGCCCACACCTGCAGTCATCCATCTTGCTTTGGTCAGCTCACCTCCCCCTGTGCACCTCCCCTGGGCTGGGGGTTCCAGTCCCAGTCCTTGGAAAGTGTGAGGGAGGCCTTTCCCACGTGGGGATTTCTCGGGGTCTTCTCTGGTGGAGAGGCTTCTGTCATCTCAGCTTCTCTGTCACGGTGGTTGTAGATGAACGAGAGGGGTTTTCTGTGGGAGACCACCCAAAAACTCAGGGAGGAGAAGTCCAGCCTGGCCAGGAGGTGGACAGCACCCAAGATTATTGCTGTAAAAAGGACACAGTGCCTTATTGAGCTCGGTGTAGCATGCAGGGAACTGCATTTGTGGAGATGGCAACTTAGCAACACCTTCAGGTCATGAAACCCCCTGGCTTGGCGTGCCCACTGTGGCTAGGAAAGGGGCAAAGGGGTCTTCTGAGCAGTCTCTCAATGACAGCTGTGAGGCAGATGAGGGATATTTCGGACAGACTGTCACAGGGTCCCAGCCCCGGGCTGGGCACAGGGTGAACACAGACCTGGTGGGAAGGCAAAGGCCATGGTGTGGACTGGAGGTGCTGTGGGGAAAGGGTGGGGAGGGCAGTGGGGAGGGACAGTGTCACCCCAAGGTGCCATCCCTGTGGGGCCAGCCAGCCCTGTGGCGATGCACTGCCCTACTGCTCCCCTGGGCCCTGTGATGGACAGGGACAGGGACAGGGGCAGGGACAGGGACAGGGACAGGGACAGGGACAGGGACAGGCTCCCCAGGGAGGAGATCCCAGCCCCGAGGGGGTTGGAGAACACACTTTGTGCAAGAGCACGCTGCTGCCCCCAGCCAGGGCCGGGCTGCAGCGGGGGGGACAGGGGTGGCTGTGACTTATGGCCCCACAGCAGGGATTCCTCTCTCCCCTGTGCTTCATCTCCTTCGGGGATGATGGTGCTATTTAAAAACCAGCTCTCTCCCATCCCCTTCAGGAGAGACCCCGGGCAGAGGTTTTCTGGTGCTGCCCTGGCAGTGCCTAAGGCAGTCAAGCTGTGAGTGTTTAATGTGGGCAATAAATACTGAGCCTGCCCTGAGGAGCTTGTGGGGGCATTTCCCTGTGCCAGCTGCAGCCCAGCCCTGCAGCCCTGCCCTGCAGCCCAGCTCTGCAGCCCAGCCCAGCCCTGCAGCCCAGCCCTGCAGCCCAGCCCTGCAGCCCAGCCCAGCCCTGCAGCCCAGCCCTGCAGCCCAGCCCTGCAGCCCAGCCCAGCAGCCCAGCCCTGCAGCCCTGCAGCCCAGCCCTGCAGCCCAGCCCAGCCCTGCAGCCCAGCCCAGCCCTGCAGCCCAGCCCTGCAGCCCAGCCCAGCCCTGCAGCCCAGCCCAGCCCAGCCCTGCAGCCCAGCCCTGCAGCCCTGCAGCCCAGCCCAGCCCTGCAGCCCAGCCCTGCAGCCCAGCCCTGCAGCCCAGCCCTGCAGCCCAGCCCTGCAGCTCAGCCCTGCAGCCCAGCCCTGCAGCCCAGCCCTGCAGCCCACATCCTGTGCTGCTCTCACACAGCCCTGGCTGCATCTGCACTGGGCCCTGGCTCCTCTGCAGGGTCTGGGGGCCCTGGCAGCTCCCTGCCCACCAGCAGTGCCCTGCATTTTCCTTCTCTCTCAGCACCGTTTTCTCAAGCACTGGAATGTGGCACCAGGCTCTGAGCTCTGTTTTTCTCAAGCACTGGAATGTGGCACCAGGCTCTGAGCTCTGTTTTTCTGCCAGGGACCCTGCAGAGCACAGCAGTGCCTGCGGCAGCCCGGGGGTGGGCACAGGTGGGAGCCAGCTTCCATCCACTGGCTGCTCAGAGGGAGGCAAATGCCCTGGGCAATGCTGAGGGAGCAGATGGCATTGAATTTCTAAGAGTAAAGATGCTTTTTTAAAGTTTGGGTGTTTTTTTCCCCATCAATTGCTCAGAAATTGTCTTGAAAAAGTGGGTTAGAGCCGAGCAAGGAACAGGGATTTTGCTGTTTTGGCTGCAGGGACTCTGTGTGCTAATAAATTATCAAAAGGACCCGTGTCCCCCTCAGAGTCCTGCTGTAAGAGGTGCTGTGACTGCCACTCCTCCCTTCCATTGCACCTCTGGCTGTGGGGACAGGGCCTGTCCCTGCTCACCCACCTCAGGAGCAGCCCCAGCCAGGAAAAGCCAGGGGATGTCACCAGGCTGTAGCTGCTGTCCTCTCCCAGGTCCCTGGGGATGGGAGCCCAGGTGTGTGCTGCTGGGAGGGTGGCACAGGGTGCTCCAGGGCTGCATTCACCTGCTGCGTGCCCAGCCAGCCTGGATGCCACCGGGGAGCAGAGGCAGCTCTGGGCTGAGCTCAGGGAGGGTTGGGTGCCAGTGCACGGCCTGGCAGCCTGGCTGGCACAGGGGCTGCTCCCAGGAACCCTTGGAACTGCAGGCAGGAGGCTGCAGTCAGGTAGGAGCTTGCTTATCCTGCAGTTGGAACACTTCAGCTTTGCTCAGTGGGAACATTCCAGTGCCCAGCTCTGGCCCCTCAGTTTGGGAAGGATGTTGAGGCGCTGGAGCGTGTCCAGAGGAGAGCAGTGAGGCTGGTGGTGGGCTTGGAACACAGACCCTGTGAGGAGCAACTGAGGGAGCTGGGGCTGTTTACCCTGGAGAAAAGGAGGCTCAGAGGTGCCCTTATCACTCTCTGCAGCTTCCTGAAGGGAGGCTGTAGACTGGTGGGGTTGGTCTCTTTCACCAGGCACACTGGCAGAGCCAGAGGACACAGTCTCCAGCTACGGCAGGGAAGGCACAGGTTGGATATTAGGAAAAAATTTTCACTGAAAGAATAATAAAGTATTGGAATGCTCTTCCCAGGGAGGTGGTGGAATCACCATCTCTGGATGTGTTTAATAAAAGACTGGACATGGCACTGGGTGCTACAGTCTGGATGAGGTGTTAGGGCATGGGTTGGACTCGATGATCTTAGAGGTCTCTTCCAACCTCGTTATTCTGTGATTCTGTGATTCTGTGATTCTGTGATTCTGTGTGATATGGAGGAATTTTCCTCAGCTGGTTCTGAAGAACTGCCACCATCCACTCCTCGAGATGAATACCATACCCACAAAGTTATTGGTTCATAAAATATTTCTTTAATATTTCTTTAGGGCATGGGTTGGAGACGATGATCTTGGAGGTCTCTTCCAACCTCGTTATTCTGTGATTGTGTGATATGGAGGAATTTTCCTCATCTGGTTCTGAAGAACTGCCACCATCCACTCCTCGAGATGAATACCATACCCACAAAGTTATTGTTCCATAAAATATTTCTTTAACAGTATCAAGTTTTAATGCCATTTCAAGTGTGGTTTTGTGTGGGAAGTACAAACCCCTAGGGATGCTTATTAGATAAGGAAGCCCTGCTTATCTGATAACTTAGGACCTTTCCCACCACTCAGGATCCCCAGGGTCGTGCAGAGCTCCCAGGCAGAAGCACGCAGCACCGTGTTCGGAGATGTGTGCAGGGAATTAGGCGGTGCCAACCTGCCTGACTCCCGGGGCGGGATCAGCCCAGCAATCTGCATTTCCCTCCTCGTCCCGCCCCTCTGCTGCGCTCCGACACCGCGCGTGGCTGGCGCTCAAAGCGAGAGGAATACGGAATTATTTCAGCTAGACCTGAAGCGTGTAATCATTTCAGTCTCCAAAATATTCTGCGGAGAGACATCTAGATAACATGCCCAAAATACAGTCCGGTAACATGTAGTCAAATAATCAGGTAGCCTGGATTTCAGCTGGGTGGGGTTTTTTTTTTGTTGTTGTTGCTGTTTTTTGTTTGGTTTTCATTTCCTTTTATTTTTGGATATTGCTGCTGCCCTGATCCCTCCCAGGCTTTCACTGTGTGATGACACGTTCACACACGAAGGGAAAATCCCTGGCACCTCTGCCGGAGCTGCACATCCCAGGCGCCCTTCAGCTCGAGAAACAAACTAGTACAAGATAAAAGGGAATTACGGGTGTAATAAAAAGGATTGTTTTTCCACAGGACAGGCCGTGTGCCTTCAGCCCCGCTCTACAGAGCATCTCTCAGCCTCACTAAGTGTCAAATGAAATGGGCTAATGAAATGGATTAGGATCTTAATAGCACATTGGATTAGTGATGCTCTCACCTCCGGGCACCCTCCCGTGCGTGCTGATGGCGCTGCGGGGACAGCTGCCGAAAGAGGGAATTAATGATCCCGAGCTCCGGCAGGGCCCGTGGCAGCCCGCGGGGAAAGCCGTGTGTCTGTCCGGCAAGGGAAGGATGGACAGGGAAAGCCGTGTGTCTGTCCGGCGGGGGAAGGACGGACAGGGAAAGCCGTGTGTCTGTCCGGCGGGGGAAGGACGGACAGGGAAAGCCGTGTGTCTGTCCAGAGAGGGAAGGACGGACAGGGAAAGCCGTGTGTCTGTCCAGAGAGGGAAGGATGGACAGGGAAAGCCGTGTGTCTGTCCGGCGGGGGAAGGATGGACAGGGAAAGCCGTGTGTCTGTCCAGAGTGGGAAGGGTGGACAGGGAAAGCCGTGTGTCTGTCCAGAGTGGGAAGGATGGACAGGGAAAGCCGTGTGTCTGTCCAGAGTGGGAAGGATGGACAGGGAAAGCCGTGTGTCTGTCCAGAGTGGGAAGGATGGACAGGGAAAGCCGTGTGTCTGTCCAGCGTGGGAAGGATGGACAGGGAAAGCCGTGTGTCTGTCCAGAGAGGGAAGGATGGACAGGGAAAGCCGTGTGTCTGTCCAGCTCTGGAAGGATGGACAGGGAAAGCCGTGTGTCTGTCCAGAGAGGGAAGGATGGACAGGGAAAGCCGTGTGTCTGTCCAGAGCTGGAAGGATGGACAGGGAAAGCCGTGTGTCTGTCCAGCATGGGAAGGACGGACAGGGAAAGCCGTGTGTCTGTCCAGAGCTGGAAGGATGGACAGGGAAAGCCGTGTGTCTGTCCAGAGAGGGAAGGATGGACAGGGAAAGCCGTGTGTCTGTCCAGAGTGGGAAGGATGGACAGGGAAAGCCGTGTGTCTGTCCAGCTCTGGAAGGACGGACAGGGAAAGCCGTGTGTCTGTCCAGAGCTGGAAGGATGGACAGGGAAAGCCGTGTGTCTGTCCAGCTCTGGAAGGACGGACAGGGAAAGCCGTGTGTCTGTCCAGAGCTGGAAGGATGGGCAGGGAAAGCCGTGTGTCTGTCCAGAGCTGGAAGGATGGACAGGGAAAGCCGTGTGTCTGTCCAGAGTGGGAAGGATGGACAGGGAAAGCCGTGTGTCTGTCCAGAGCTGGAAGGATGGACAGGGAAAGCCGTGTGTCTGTCCAGAGTGGGAAGGATGGACAGGGAAAGCCGTGTGTCTGTCCAGCTCTGGAAGGATGGACAGGGAAAGCCGTGTGTCTGTCCAGCATGGGAAGGATGGACAGGGAAAGCCGTGTGTCTGTCCAGTGCTGGAAGGATGGACAGGGAAAGCCGTGTGTCTGTCCAGCTCTGGAAGGATGGACAGGGAAAGCCGTGTGTCTGTCCAGAGCTGGAAGGATGGACGGGGAAAGCCGTGTGTCTGTCCAGCAAGGGAAGGATGGACAGGGAAAGCCGTGTGTCTGTCCAGAGCGGGAAGGACGGACAGGGAAAGCCGTGTGTCTGTCCAGCTCTGGAAGGACGGACAGGGAAAGCCGTGTGTCTGTCCAGCAAGGGAAGGATGGACAGGGAAAGCCGTGTGTCTGTCCAGAGCTGGAAGGGTGGACAGGGAAAGCCGTGTGTCTGTCCAGCTCTGGAAGGATGGACAGGGAAAGCCGTGTGTCTGTCCAGAGTGGGAAGGATGGACAGGGAAAGCCGTGTGTCTGTCCAGCTCTGGAAGGACGGACAGGGAAAGCCGTGTGTCTGTCCAGCAAGGGAAGGATGGACAGGGAAAGCCGTGTGTCTGTCCAGCATGGGAAGGATGGACAGGGAAAGCCGTGTGTCTGTCCAGCTCTGGAAGGATGGACAGGGAAAGCCGTGTGTCTGTCCAGCTCTGGAAGGATGGACAGGGAAAGCCGTGTGTCTGTCCAGCGTGGGAAGGATGGACAGGGAAAGCCGTGTGTCTGTCCAGAGTGGGAAGGATGGACAGGGAAAGCCGTGTGTCTGTCCAGCTCTGGAAGGATGGACAGGGAAAGCCGTGTGTCTGTCCAGTGCTGGAAGGATGGACAGGGAAAGCCGTGTGTCTGTCCAGAGTGGGAAGGATGGACAGGGAAAGCCGTGTGTCTGTCCAGCTCTGGAAGGATGGACAGGGAAAGCCGTGTGTCTGTCCAGAGTGGGAAGGATGGACAGGGAAAGCCGTGTGTCTGTCCAGCTCTGGAAGGATGGACAGGGAAAGCCGTGTGTCTGTCCAGAGCTGGAAGGATGGACAGGGAAAGCCGTGTGTCTGTCCAGGGTGGGAAGGACGGACAGGGAAAGCCGTGTGTCTGTCCAGAGTGGGAAGGATGGACAGGGAAAGCCGTGTGTCTGTCCAGAGTGGGAAGGATGGACAGGGAAAGCCGTGTGTCTGTCCAGCACGGGAAGGATGGACAGGGAAAGCCGTGTGTCTGTCCAGAGAGGGAAGGATGGACAGGGAAAGCCGTGTGTCCGTCCAGCGCGGGCGGTTCACGTCTGTGTCTGGAAGGAAGGAAAGAAAAAAAAAAAGAGAAATGCTAATATTTTTTTGTCTGACGGTGAAAAAAGAAGCCGGCCCGTTCTTAACTGATCCCCGGAGGAGGTCCTGACATTTGGTGATGGATGGGGATGTGTGAGTGTGGCTGCGGTGCTGAATGCAGCCTGCGAGAACGAGCTGGGATCATTCCCGAGCGCTGCGGGCGCGGTGTCACCGCCGGCTCGGGCACGGCGACAAGCGGCTCAGCCTCAGCCCGATGTAATTAACGTAATTAACGCTCCCCGGAGCGGCACGGGTGCAATCAGCGTCTGCCACTCATTGAGGTGATGATGTTCCGGAGGGCTCGCAGGAGGATTCGGGGAGGGATGAGGGCAGGGATGAAGGGAGGGATGCAGGGATGCAGGAAGGGATGTAAGGAGGGATGCAGGGGGGATGCAGGCAGGAATGAGGGCAGGGATGCAGGGATGCAGGCAGGGATGAGGGCAGGGATGGAGGGAGGGATGCAGGGATGCAGGCAGGGATGTAAGGAGGGATGAGAGCAGGGATGGAGGGAGGGATGCAGGGATGCAGGCAGGGATGTAAGGAGGGATGCAGGCAGGGATGAGGGCAGGGATGCAGGCAGGGATGCAGGCAGGAATGCATGGAGGGATGCATGGAGGGAATGCAGGCAGGGATGCAGGCAGGGATGAGGGGAGGGATGCAGGCAGGGATGCAGGCAGGAATGCATGGAGGGATGCAGGCAGGGATGCAGAGAGGGATGCTGCAGGCTGGGCACCAAGGCTTCCATGTACCACAGCTGTGCCAGTGCCTCCCCCTGCCTCTGGGGTGCCTGAATAACTCCTGAACAAATTCTCATAATGTTTCTTATTTCGGTGCCAGGCAGTAAATAACACAGAGCCATAAACAGTTAGGATGCTCTAGGGAGGCAGGGGTTATAAATTGCTGATGCAATAAGCTATCACATATCCTTCAAGAAGGGATTTAAAATATTTAAGTGATTAAACATTCAGAGCTGGCCTGGTTGGGTTTTGGGGTTTTTTTTTCCCCATCAGATTGGCTGCAGGATCCAGCAGATTCAGAGGAAAGCAGCCCACAAGCTGTGAGCCTGCACCCACAGCTGTCTGCTGAGAGCAGGAGCTTCACTGTCCTGTCCTGTGAGATGTCTCTGACTGGGGCTTTTTATGCTGTTTGCTATTTCAAAATGAAATAATTGGAAGGCCAACCCCCTGAGTGCCTCTCACGTCAGCTCTGCTGGCAAGGCACCTTCCTCCTGGAGTTCTGCCTCGTTCTGAAGTCTGATGGATGCTCTGCAATTATGGAGTGCTGGGATAGCCAGCATCCCAGACACTGCCTGCCTTCACTGCTGGCTGTTCAGTGCCTCTCCAGTACCTGAGACTTCCAGCATCTCTCCAGGACTCATAAAAACAGGGAGAGGGACATTTGATGAGGGAATGGCTTCAGAGTGAAAGAGAGCAGGTTTATTTAGATGTTGGGAAGGAATTGTTCACTCTGAGAGTGACGAGGCCCTGGCACAGGTGCCCAGAGAAGCTGTGGATGCCCCATCCCTGGGAGTGTTCCAGGCCAGGCTGGAAGGGGCTTTCAGCAAGCTGGTTTAGCAAAGATGTCTCTGCCACCATTCTCTGACTCTGCCAGAGGCAGCAATGGCTCTTGCACCATCAGTGAGCATTAGCAGGGGGCAGGCAAGTGAGCCATCAGCTTTCAGTCTTGCTGTTGAAGCTGAGCTATTTCTTCTGCCTCTTTGGGGTTAGCCCTTGTGGATGCAAGCCCTGGAGTGCCCTGTGGGGTTGTTGTTCCCTTTCAGCCGCAGCTGCCCTGCCTGGAGGGGCTCTGGGCACGGCAGTGGAAGCAGGGAAGGGTTCTGGAGTAGGAGCAGAGGAAGCAGCTCCTGTGAAGGACGGGGACAAGGGGGCACTTGCCATGAGTGCAGCTTCCAATGGTGCAGCCAATGACAGAAACGGCCACAGGGGCAGCTTGAAGCAGCGTGCTGAAAAGCTGCACTTTCTGGGAGGGGAGGATCCTCATCCTGTGAGCCTTTGACTCCAAAGAGAAGGAAGAAGGCACCTAAGGAGGGAAACAAGAGAGAAAAAGACCAGGCAGGCTGCTGTCAGCAGCAGCAAGTACCACTGTGAGCTGCAAAAACAGGAGTACCCCCTGAACTGGAGTCTTGGCACTACCCAGGCAGCTTACATAGGTACAAAACAGCTCTCAAGAAGCAGAGAAAATTAGGATTTAACAGCCCCTCTGTGCCACACATCCAAGCCTGGACAAGAGTCCCCAGCTGTGCTCCCACAGCCCTGCCCGGCATCCCTGCAGGTGAGGGACACTTTTTGGCATGTGCCTGGGCGGTAAATACAGATCTCTGGGGCCTGGGAATTGTTTCAGTAATTTGGCTCACCGTTCCTAAAGCAATTAGTCATTGGAATAACGTTAGCAGTGCCTGATGTCAGCACGGTTTCCATGGCAATGGGCAGATTCCCGAGCAGACAGCAGTGAGCTGTGTGTGTGTGCAGGGGGCTGGGTGTGCAGGGAACAGCCCCAGCCCCAGCCCAGACCTACCCAAAGCACAGGGCCTCCAGTCCCTCTGGTCCTTTCTCCCTTGCTGGCTGCTGAATGGGAAAATGATGGCAGGAGGGAACATCTGCCCAGGTAAACACCTGAGGGAGCACCCTGTGCTCTGCAGCAGCTGCCCCAGAGCACAGGGATGTGACAGGCTATTTATTCATGACAAATGTCACTAGAAATTACGTGAAATGCAAGGTCAGGTGAGTTATGGCCTAACTTGTATCATATTTTAGCACCCCAGCTCTGTAAGAACATTAATTCTGCTCTGTTCCCTAAGTGCTGCAGCACCAAAGTGACATCTCACTGTCTGGAGCCTGCAAGGCTCCAGGGATCCCCTGGGAACCTGCTGGGGTGGGAGCAGAGCCAGGCTGAGCTCAGGACACAGGAACAGCCTCCAAAGCCCTGGTTAGGAGCTGGGATTGAGGAAAGTACTGTGGCTGCAGCCCTGCTTAACAGAGAAGGTCTGCCTGGTCCCTCTCCTCCCTAAATTACCCTTGGTGAGCTGGGTGAGGATCTCTGCCCAGCCTGCTCAGCTCCTGGCCCTCCCCTCCAGCCTGCCTTGGGAGGTTGGGAAAGCTGAGAGAGCCTTTTTGCAGCCATCCCTCCCAGCAGGGTGTGACAGGCAGGGCAGACACTGTTCCATCACCTGAGCACTCGGATCTGGTCTGTGCTGGGGCAGCCTTGGGGAGCTGGAGGAGGTACAAGGGCTGGGAGGGAGCAGAAAACAACTGTGCTCCCCTGGGGCAGAACACAACTGTGCTGCATTGGGGGGCAGAACACAACTGTGCTCCCCTGGGGCAGAACACAACTGTGCTGCACTGGGGCAGAACACAACTGTGCTGCATTGGGGCAGAACACAACTGTGCTGCATTGGGGCAGAACACAACTGTGCTGCACTGGGGCAGAAAACAACTGTGCTCCCCTGGGGCAGAACACAACTGTGCTGCATTGGGGCAGAACACAACTGTGCTCCATTGGGGGCAGAACACAACTGTGCTGCATTGGGGCAGAACACAACTGTGCTCCTTTGGGGGGCAGAACACAACTGTGCTCCCCTGGGGCAGAACACAACTGTGCTGCATTGGGGGGCAGAACACAACTGTGCTCCATTGGGGGCAGAACACAACTGTGCTGCATTGGGGCAGAACACAACTGTGCTGCATTGGGGGCAGAACACAACTGTGCTGCATTGGGGGCAGAACACAACTGTGCTGCCCTGGGGCAGAACACAACTGTGCTCCTCTGGGGCAGAACACAACTGTGCTGCATTGGGGGGCAGAACACAACTGTGCTGCATTGGGGCAGAACACAACTGTGCTCCATTGGGGCAGAACACAACTGTGCTCCATTGGGGGCAGAACACAACTGTGCTGCATTGGGGGCAGAACACAACTGTGCTGCATTGGGGGCAGAACACAACTGTGCTGCATTGGGGGCAGAACACAACTGTGCTGCATTGGGGGCAGAACACAACTGTGCTGCATTGGGGCAGAACACAACTGTGCTCCCCTGGGGCAGAACACAACTGTGCTGCATTGGGGGCAGAACACAACTGTGCTGCACTGGGGCAGAACACAACTGTGCTGCATTGGGGGCAGAACACAACTGTGCTGCACTGGGGCAGAACACAACTGTGCTGCATTGGGGGCAGAACACAACTGTGCTGCACTGGGGCAGAACACAACTGTGCTGCATTGGGGGCAGAACACAACTGTGCTGCACTGGGACAGAACACAACTGTGCTGCATTGGGGCAGAACACAACTGTGCTGCATTGGGGCAGAACACAACTGTGCTCCTTTGGGGGCAGAACACAACTGTGCTGCATTGGGGGGCAGAACACAACTGTGCCCCTCTGGGGCAGAACACAACTGTGCTGCATTGAGGGGCAGAACACAACTGTGCTCCCCTGGGGCAGAACACAACTGTGCTGCATTGGGGCAGAACACAACTGTGCTGCATTGGGGCAGAACACATCTGTGCTGGGGATTTTCAGTCTGCACTGGAATGAACTGCTCCTTTTCCCAGCGAGCTCAGGCAGGGACAAGAGGACAGGAGGCACCTCCTAGCACCTCCCAGGGACACCTGTCACAGCTTGGGTCATGCAGACACTCCTCAGCAGCCCTTGTGCTGTTGGGTTTTGGACTGTCCTGCCCTCCTGAGACAACCTGCAGCCCAGAAACTGCTGCCAGGGGATGCAGGGGGACACCTGTGGCTGCAGGGGGGACTGAGGGACATCACAAGGGTTATTCCAGCCAGCTCTGGGGAGAAAGGTTATGAGGAGAGCTGGAATGTAATCCCACTGATCCTGCCTCGGGATCAAGGCTGGGAGATGACAGAGTGGTGTATTCAATCTGCAGATCAGGAGATAGCAGCAAGAACAAAGGAGCAGGAAAGTGCTGGAGCTGAGGAAAGTCATTCCCCACAAATGCCTTTTTTATGGCAAGGATTCCATGCAGTAGGCACAGAGGAATTGAGCTGTTGCCACAACAGAACCTGCTAGCCTGAGGTCTTCCTATACCTGTCGAGAAGAGGATGATAATAATAATAATAATAATAAGTAATAAGAATAACAGAAGCAACACGAGGAAATGGGAACTTAATGCTCTGAATGGACTGTGAGGCTGATCCTGTAATTTGTGTGGGAGTTGAAGGGATGGCTGGTTCCTGGGAAGGTCACAGCCATCAAAGCCCTCAGTGCCTTGCTGTCCCCCATGCCTGCCAGGCACAGAGGTGCCAGCTGTGCCCTAAATCCAGGCTGGCACACAGACCCGTGGTGGTGCCTGGCTCCTTTGGTGAGGCTGAGCCACGTGAGAGGGCACTGGGAGCCCTTCCCAGGCAGTGCCCAGGTATTGACCAAGGCTCTTTTGTCTGCAGCTGGCAGGGCTGGCTGAGGAGCTCCTGGGAGCATTGTAAAGGAAAATGGGAGCAAAGCATTTTGGTTTTGGGGCTCTTTCCGTGCTGGCCCTGGGCTCTGGGTTCCCTGAGGGGGACAGTAGCTGTGGCTGGCAGCAGTGGTTCCTCTGTGGTTCCTCTGTGGCACAGCACAACTCTGCTGAGCAGCTGGGTGCTGCTCTGGGCTGGGACAGCAGTCCCTGTCCCACAGCCAGCTCCATGCCAGATGGCACACAGGGACAGATCCTGGCAGCCACACAGACCATGGGGCAGAGCAGGGGGGTGCCAGGCACCAGGAGAGGCTGGAGGTCTCCAGGACAGCATCATCTTGTGATATTTATCTAGCCTCTCCTGCTCTCATCCCAGAGCACCTACACCCACAGCCCTGGCTTAAAAGTCACAGGCTGTGAGATTAATTGGGCTGTCAATTCTATTTTCCAGCAAATGAACTATCCAGAGAGTCCTTTCCAAGGTCCTATTTCTAGTGGGCAGAAATGTCATTTCAACATTTGGAGAGAAATGTAGGGGGGAGCTTTGTGAGACAGAATTTATATCCTACTCTCTCTGTTTTCAAGCTGGAGCTAATTGGAGCAAGCCTTAATGGCCAAGGAGAGGATGTGTTTGATTGATTTGAGTGACTTTGTGGGGTGAGCCAAGCCCTAACTGATGCACAGGTTCTGCTGTGGGGCGAGGGGAGGGATGATGAGACCCCCATCTGGAAGGAGAAGTGGGCTCTCTGGTGTCTAATATGCTCCAGATTTGGGTCAAAACTTGTCCTGCTGCTGGGCTCTCCATACACCAACCTCAGTGCCTGCTTTCCCCAGCCTGCTGTGGCTGCCCAGCCAGGACCTCAGCAGCACCTGGGGAGGCTGAGAGGAGTCTGTGCTCAAAGGGGAGCTCTGATCCCCTCTCTTCCCACCACTGCCCCAGCGACCAGCACGGCTCAGCACACCCAGCCTGTTAATAACCAGCTAGAAATTCATTTCTATTAGCTTAAATGCCATGCATTTTCAACAGCCCCCTAACCTTTCCATCCCGAGTCTTTGCTCATGTCTTAAAAATCCACTTTTGGTATGAGACTCTTGGATTTAATCCTTTTTAAATATCCTTTTCCCTGGTGAGGCAGCAAGATTTCCCAGGGAGCCCTGAAACTTGCAGATAAGATTTTACTGCAATAAGACATCCAGGTGAAATGAAATCTCTATCAAAAGCAGCCTTTTGGGGAGTATCCCACTTTGTCCATGTTTGTTGACAAGTTTTAAGTGTCTGTTTTCTCACAGGACAGCTAATTTAAGTGTGGCTGCACAAAAATCTCAGCTCTGTACCTCACAAAGGAGAGTGTGAACCCTGGAAGCTGGTGTGCCCCTGACAGCCACTCCTCTTGCTGGGCAAGCTTCATTCCTGCCACCATCTCCAAAGGGCTCTGCTGGGATCTCCTGTGCTTTTCCTTGTGGATGGAGACCTCAGGGAGCCACGGGAAGGGACCTGCAGAGCAGTTATAGCACGAGGCTCCACCGGTGGAAAAGCCCTGCTGGTCACCAGCATGTCCTTCCCCAGCCCCCAGGGGACTCACACTGCTCCCCCTTTTCTAGCACCTTCCAGCACATCTGTACCTTGAAGGCCTGGAGCATGTGTTCCTCCTTCTCGGGGTCCCTGTGCTTGAGATGACCCCGAGGTGTTGGAAAGGAGGAGTCAGGATTCCTCAGCTCTGCTTCTCAAGGTTGTTTATTTTCTCTTACCTGTTCCATTCTTTCTCTGCCCTGCTGAGATCTGTCCAGCAGGTCGGGCTGTGGCACAGTCCCTGCCCTTGGGGTGGTGTTGGCTTTTCATACTAAGAACTACCTGTGCTTTATTTACAATGATTTCCCAGTACCTCTCACCTATGTTAGACAGTCTGTCTCTGCTCTAAACCAATCCAGAAGTGTCACCATCACAGCAGAAGATGGAGGACAAGAAGAAGGAGAAGAAGGACAGGACATGCCCAGATTCCTCCATCTTGCTTCTTGAACCCCCATTCTAAATCCCCAAAATTCTACTTTTTCACCCTGTGACAAATTCACTATCATCCTACTCAAACTCTTGTGGCTTGTAACTCCTCACCCAAAGTTGGTAATTGTTTCCATGGGCTAAAATCAAAGGCACAGGTGTCTTTGACTCTGTGCCAAGGTCTCTGAGCCCCTGCCAGGGGCTTGAGCCATCCAGGGCAGCCAGAGGGATGTCCTGGGTTCCAGCACCTCCTGAGCTCTGGGATCAATGGGAGCATCCAGGGCAGGCTGGGGGGACCACAGGGAGGGAGAGGGGACAGCAAGGAGGGGCTGGGGTCACAGGCAGAGCAGAGGAACAGGAGGGTCAGGCTGGGCTGGCCTGCAGTGGTGAGGGAGAGCATGCTGGATTCTCTGGGTCTGGATTGAAGGCACTTGGACAGTGGTTTGTGGGCACCAGCTGCTGTGGTTTGTGGGTCCCAGGGCGAGGTGAGAGATGAGAATTGACTCCAAGTTCTCAGAAGGCTGATTTATTATTGTGTGATATTATATTAAAAGAAATTATATACTAAAACTATACTAAAGAAAGAGAACAGGAGACATCAAAAAGCTAGAAGAGAATGATAATAAAAGCCTGTGACTCCCAGAGTCTGACACAGCTGGACTGGGATTGGTCATTAAGGAAAAACAATTCACATGCTGGGTAAGCCATTCTCCCAGTCACATTCCAGAGGAGCAAAACATGGAGAAGCTGAGGCTCCTCATCTCACCAGGAGAAGAAATCCTGGTGAAGGGATTTTGATTTTTCAGAAAATATCACAGTGACAGTGGTGCATGTTCAGACTCAGGTGTTTCTTATTTCTTATCAGTAAAACAGTCTCACCATGAGTTCAGCAGCAAGGCACAAAAGGGCTAATAATCTCTTGTTACAAGGTCTCCTAAGACTAAACTATCCCATTAAGAGCTGACACCTCGATTATTTTCCCTTTTAACCCAACAACTGATCCCACAGTTACAAAATGCCCAATTACAAAATGCCACCCAAACCCATGAAGAAGAAGGAAGAAGAAGCATGAAGAAACCCAGGACAACACCCTGTGCTCTCCATCTTGCTTCCATCCACAACATACCAAAAATCTCAAAACCTAAATTTCCCACCAAGTGATACACCTACACTACTCTCTATAATTCATTTCACACTTTTGTGGATTCTAGTCTATCTTGAAGTCTGGGAAAATTCCTCCATGGATGAGGGTCAAAGTCAGTGCTTCCCTGGGGGTCAGGGCACCCCAGAGCAGACACAGAAATATTCCTGGTGCTCTGGTGTCCTAGGGTGACGTTATGATGCTTGTATCCCCACTGGTGTGTTCTGTTTATGCTGGATATTATGTTCTGTGCCTTCAAGACTGGCTCTGAAGAGCAAATGTTTTGTTTTGTTTTGTTATCAGCCTGCTCCCCCACGGCTGGCAGGACACAGAGACAGGGCAGTACATAGTGCTGCTTTTGCTTTTTGCTTGGCTTTTTGCTTTGCTCTTCCTTTTTGCTCCTGCTCATTAGTTAATTTAGCTAAGCAGTCTGAATTTTTCCCTGGACTGTTTTTCCTTCCCCTTTTTTGGACCCACTCAAACCTGCTCCAGACTGGGACCTGGCAAACACCCAGAGTTTGCACCTTGTGGCTGCAGCAGCTGCCCCAGTGCCAGAGGGACTGATAACAGAGCACCCACCCCCAAGAGAGACTTTCTGAATTTGTCATCTTTTTTCAGAGTGGTGAAAGAGTGTTGTCACCTGGTATTGTTCATTGTGTGTGCTGAGGGTGCTGTGCCTGTTAAATAAACAGGTTCTTTCCACTTCTCTCCCAGGAATCCTTCCTGAACCGGCTGGGGAGAGGGGCCGTGTGGGTTTGCTTTCTGGAGGGGCCCCTTGGGAGGTTTTCTCCCAAATTTGCCCTAAACCAGGACACCTGGGTTTCCACAAGAGCAGAGACCTGCCCTGTCCCCATGTGCCCGTGGCCAGGGGCTGGGCCAGCAGGGTGAGGGCTCTGTGTCCCAGGGATCAGAGCAGGAACCCCCCAGGTGCAAACAGTGATGGGCACTGCAGGCTGGGGCAGGACATTCTCCAAGGATACAGAGCTTTGCTTGTGTCTCTGTGTGTGTGTGTGTGAGTTATTTATTTTTTTAAAAATAAATTCTCTGGCCAAGTGTGGAGCTACCTGCTTCTGGGTCACTAAAAATAGCTGTGAACAGGACGCTGAGGAGGCGGCGAGCAGGAGTGAGGCTGTGTGCCTGGATTTCAGGGCTGGCATCACCATTTAGGGTTGCACACAACAGCTAGATTAAAGGCTTAATGGCTGCAATTAAACTTCCTGCAGGAGTGATTTCCTTGCTGAGCTTTTCTCAGCAAGGTGCCAGCATTGCTCCAGCAGAGAGGAGGTGAAGAGGGCAAGCCCAGCATGAGCCCAGCCAAAGGTGCAGCCTCTCTCCCCTTGGCCAGCTCTCAGGGTCAAATCAAAACTCTGCTGCAGTTATCTCAGCAGCATTTCTGGTGCACCAGATTCTCTGCAGAAGGAGGCATGAGGAAAAGCAGTGGGCAGGTGTCAGGCTGCCATCGGGCAGCCTGGGGGAAATCCATCTACTTCCAGCAGCTGAGGAAACCCTCTCCATTAAAATCAGCACGAGGTTCAGCTCAGACACAGGGGAGAGGGCCTGGTAGGCACCCAGCTGAGGACCTGGGGGTACAGGACATGTTTTGGTGGCCCCAGCTACCTCTGCAGCACAAGGACGAGCCAGCAGGGCACAGAAGCCAAGCAGCGGAATTACCCCCTCTCAAATCAAAGCCAACTCTCTCTATTCAGGGGGAAGACAAAAGGAAAAAGGAGGATGGAGCCAATCAGGCAAGGGCAAGCCCCTCCTTGGCCTCGGTGGTGCCAGCACTGGGAATGTCTTTGCTCAGGCAGTGGGCACTGACACGTCCTGGGGGGGCAGGAAAGCTTTGAGCCTGGTTAACAAGCTGGTCTGGGGTAGAGAAACACAGCAGAGAAAGCAAAAGCCATATTTCTGCTCATCTTTACAAGCAGGGCTGCTGACAGTGAACTCTGTTGTAAAGCACTTTGCTGCCTGAGGATGAAAATTGCTAGATGAAAGCTTTGTATATAATTTTTGCTTCAACTACAACTGTTATCATTTTAAGTGATCTTTAGTGCCTGATTTTGACATCTTCTTTTCAACCTTGCAGCCTTGTTTTCATTGGCCTGAAGAGCAAATCTGCCCATTTGTGAGCTGAAACAGCTTTCTGGTAGGAATTGCAGCCAGGTCAGAATCAGGGCTAATACAATCTTGTTTGTGCGGAAATGGTGCTGGGATGGAAACAAAGGCAACGAGGGCCCCAGAGAGCAGCCACAAAGTTAGAGCACTGCACTGCCATCTTTTCTCATTACAGCAGCAGTGCTTCCTTTGAGCTGCCCGTTAATTTCTAAGTCTTCAAAAGAGAGGAAGCAAGAACAAGTCAAGAAAGGAGGATCAATAAAACCAAAGGAATGAAAGGCAGCGAGACCAGGCTCATGTGGAGGTTAATGTCCAGCTCTCAATAATTAGACCTTCACTGCTGTGGCACATTCAGAGTTCAGGAAAACAAAGACCCCTCATTAACTCATGGCTGTTCTCCTTGGGATCACCAGTAGAAGGATTTGAACCAAAAGTAAAACACGATGAAGTGGGAGAGCAGGCTGACTGAGAGCTGAGGAGGGGATGTCCCCAGCCGTGCCTGCAGTTCTCCAAATGCACGTGGGGTAGGCAGCAGATCTGCTTTCTGGTGGTTATGAGAACCTGGAAATCAGGGCAGAGGGGTCTGTGGTGCTTTCTGCCAGGCAAGAGGGGCAGTGGGATGCTGAGCAGTCACTTACCACAACGGTGGTGTCCCTCAAATGAGCAGAACTGCTGGGAGGAGAGTGGGTGAGCAGTGGTGCTCCCAAAACAGCCATCTCCAGGGATGTGGCTCCTCACCTGCACCAGCTGGGCTTTCTCCAGGGAGATGTTGCCTACTGCAGCCAGGAGCTGACAGCTGCCTTTGTGTGGACTTGAAGCAGAAGGAGAGCCCAGTTCCAGGGAGTCGTATCACAGCTGGCACCCAAGAGCCTGGTGGGATCCTCTCAGCTCCCAGCTGCTCTTGGCCCTCTCTCACGCAGTTCACAGGCACTGGTGGGCACAGGGTGCCCCTCCTCACCACCTGGGGCCAGCAGCCCTGCACAGGACCTGTGGGGAGCAGGGGCAGGAGGAGGGTGGCATCACCACGACTCGGGCACAGTGCTCACTGCCATCCACCATGGATGGTGTCCCAGCCCCTCTGCTTCCATCCACTTCCATGTGCTCCAGGCAGTGGAAAGCAGCTCCAGCCTGGTTCAGCAACTAAGCCTGGGGCAGGAGTGACCTGGACAGTGATGCAGGCTCCAGACAGGCAGTGAGGTAGGTCAGCCAGTTTTAAATATGCCTCTTTGGTGAAAATAGAAGAGAGAGCATCCATCACCTTCAGCTGGTATAAATGCATGCCCTCCTTCTTTCAATCACACCTGCCTGCCTCTTGCACACTGCCAGCCTTTCCTGCCCACAGGAGGATCCTCTGTCTCTTTCCTCTCTCTGTTTAAATTCGCCTCCTTGGAACAGTGGCACCTACACTAACAGTGAACATTTTATTATTACTTTGCCTCTCATCCCAATTTCCTGTGCTTCTCATGCCATCTTCTTCAGACACCTTTCCCTTTCCCGTTTCCCAGCTATTATTTTCTGATTTCTAACAGCTGTCAGCCTGACTTCTGGCTAAATTGTTCCCTTCACTGTTTCTACAACACTTCTTAAAGAGCTCTTTCACTTTCCATTCACAGCCTTTTAGTTATTGTTTTTTTTTCCGCCCAGTCAGTTTTGCTGGTAATTTCCTCTGATTTATTTCAGCATTTTTGAAGCAGTGAGAGGCTCTGTTGCTGGCTGGGGCTGCCCTCTGCTCCTCCTGACTGTAATCGGATCACAGGCACTACTCCCCAAGCAATTACCTCTTCTTTAGCAATTAAATCAATGCAGCCATAGAGCAGCCTCTTGCATCTGGCTTAATGGTTTCTGTATCAGGATATGTCCATCTGAAGCCTCTGGAAATTCTCCTGACACTCATCCTGGTCACACTCATGGCCAGAGGAGGCTTTCCCACAGCATCACAACCCAGACCCTGTGGGCGGGAGGCTTCTGGCACCAATTTCTGCTTTAATGCAGCATACGTTTTTCCCTTCTTTCTTTCTACTTGCCAAAAATTTAAATAAATTCTAAATTGCCAGGTGAAGTCACCTGCATGAATGATCAAAAGGTTTTTATTGCAACATCCTCCTCCCAGGGTGTCCCCAGTCTGCAGCCCTTGGATCTTCCAGGCACATCCATTGCCAGCTGCATCCTCTTCATGGCATGAGCCTGCGACTCAGCAGGAGCAGGAAACATTTCCCAGGTGCTGTATAATTCTCCTACAACCATAAAACAAGTGGCTGGGCCCGTTTGCCCATTTATCCTGGATCAGATGCAATCCCCCACATGGGCTCCTGCGCCCCTGTTGCTCAGCAGGCCTGTTAAGTGTTTTTGCTGCAAGGCTGTAAGAAGAATGATTTATAGCCCAGGGATTTAGTGACATCTTTTTCTTGTTAAATCATCCCTTTCTCACCCAAGGTGTAGGACTCGGTGTCTTTCCGACAAGAAAAAAGAAATTTGCTTTTTGTCTTGCTTTTTCCAGTGGCATCTTAGAAGGCTCTTTTTCTTTTTTTTTTCTCTCCTTTTTTTTTTTTTTCTGTTGCATCTTCAGCACAGATTTTGCCTGTGCAGGTCCAGGGAGACCTGTTCCTCAGAGCTGAAGGGGAAAGAAAGCCTGGGCCCTTCAGGTGACTTTTGCTGCCAACCTACTCAGCTCCCTTCAAGGCTAGGAGCTGGCAGGGGAGGACCTGAGTGACCTCGTTTTTCACAACATCTCCTCTCCTTTGGTGGTGTCTGTGCCAGGCAGGGGGGGGAGCAGTGGTGGCCAGAGCCAGCAGCTCCCGTGGGAGCAGCTCAGGTCACCTGCAGCCACCTGTGGCACCTCAGAGGGGAGGGAAGCCTCACTGCCCTGTCTCTGCTTCAGAGAAACCCCAGGCAGAAAGAGCCCAGCCCAGCCCCGCTCCTGCTGTGCCACGAGCTGAACCTGCCTCCAGCCTCTGCAGCTGGTGCCTGCTCCTTGCCTGCAAAAAAAAGGCTTTGGAGAAAGAAACCAACCCAACCCACAAAGAAATAAAGCCTGCTTTGCCTTTCTGTCCCAGTTCCAAGCCACCTTTATTGCCAAGAGCAAAAATGAATCTGTATTTTTCCCCTGGGAAAGGCTTTCTGCCTCGCCCTGGTGCCAGTCCCAGAGGGGATGGTTCCAGCCCCTGACCCATTGCTGGGATTGCTCTTGTCCTGCTGTCTGTCTGTGCCCTGTGGAGGTGTTGGGGGAGCAGCTGCGGGGCCTGTGGGGGTGCTGGGGGTTACAGCCACTTCTCTCCATGGCCGAGGTATTTTACACTGGCTCGGTCTGTACTTGCTGGGTTCTGTGCTATATATTTTCATTACTGGGAAGAGCTGAGGGCTAGGGATGCTTAAACTGTAATAAATACATAAATTGTTCCTGAGGACTCCCAAACACCCTGATGGAGGCCTGGGGAAGACACAATTACCTTCCAGTGTAATTGAAGCCCTCGGAGAGGTCACTTTATTTTCATAGCCCTGAATTTTTTATGATGAATGGTTCCTAATATGCAGCTGACAAAGATGCTCATATGGTGTTGCTAAGTGAGAATATGAGAAAAGGGAGGGAATGTGATTATGGGGCTGCAGAGCTGTCTTTCACAGCACCACTGCCCCTGCTCCCAGTGCCAAAGGCACAGCAGGGCTGGAGGGGAGAGGGGCAGGCTGGACAGGGGGCCAGCAGCACGATTGAACCCTAAACACTGGGGATCTTTAGTCTTCCCTCTTGGACCCTCAGGAGGACCTGGATATGGGCTGGCTCTCCCCAGGGCCACCACTGGCTGCCCTGGGTGCCTGTTGGGTGGCTCCCAGGCAATCCCCTGACACAGAACCATGGAACAGTTTGGGTTGGAAAGGACCTGAAAGATCATCTTGTTCCAACCCCCTGCCATGGCAGGGACCCCTTCCACTATCCGAGGCTGCTACAAGCCCCATCCAACCTAGCCTTGAACACTTCCAGGGATGGGACACCCACACTTTTTCAGGGCAACCTTTTCCAGTGCCTCACCATCCCCACAGTCAAGAATTTTTTTCCTCTATTTCACCTAAATTTTTCCTGGTTCAGTTTGAACCCTTTACTCCTCGTCCTATGACTACAGACCCTGATGGAGAGGCCCTCTTTGGTTTCCTTGGAGGTTGCCTTCAGACAGTGCAGCTCTGGCAGGAGGTCAGGGAGCCCCTTTGCTGCCTGTGCCCTGCAGGAGGTGATGCTCTGGGAGAGGAAACCTCATCCCTTGCCAATGCTTTAGCTGTGGGGCTTTGTCTGCTGCATTAACTCCCTGGGACTACAACTTCTTTAGCTTTGAAATGGAGCTGGGACTCTGGATGGAAGGGACTGACAGCTCAGTTTTTCAGGAATTTATTGTCCCCAGTATTAATTCTATGACCCACTTTGGTTGCAGGATTTTATCTCTGCCTGCCACTCGTTTTACTGTAAATCTCTGTCCAGGCATTTTGGCTCCTGGGGTACCCCATCATTTGGTTCTGTGTATTCATTAGCACTTTCTGATGCTGCAGTAAAACCTTTTTGCATAAAAGTGGCTATTCATTTTCTGGCAGTAAGCGTAAAAGCCAGCCAATGTTACCCATAAAAATAGCAGTTTATTCCTGCAGCAAGTGTCTCCGTGGGAAGCAGAAGGATCACTGCCAGGCCAGCTGCATGGGGTGCTCAGAAAGTGCCCACTCAGAAGGAAAAAGCGGAGCCCTGGGTGGGCACTGCTCTGTCCTCCTGCAAAGGGGACTGGCATGGGCTGTGAGGGCACCCTGGGGACCCTGGTGGTGGGAGCTCCTCTCAGACTGGCACAAAATGCCAAATTCTGTTTGTTCTCCCCCCCCAGCCCCGGCACATACAAGCTGGTGTGTCTTTGGCTGCTCTTCACACTCCTTGCTGCTGTCTCCCCCAGCACAACAAGCACTTCTGCCACCATGATATTTTCTGAAAAATCCCTTTGCCAAGATTTCTTCTCCTGGCAAGATGAGAAGCCTCAGCTTCTCCATGTTTTGCTGCTCTGGAGTGTGATTTGAAGCATTTTTTTGTCCAGCATGTGGATTGTTTTAATTTAATGACCAATCACAGCCAGTTGTGTTAGACTCTGAGTCAGTCACGGGTTTTTACTCTCATTTTTTTCTAGCCTTCTGATGTATCATTTCTCTTTCTTTAGTATAGTTTCAGTATAGCATTTTATTTTAATATTATGCACTATTATAAAATAATAAATCAGCCTTCTGAGAACTTGGAGACAAATTCTCATCTCTCACCTCATCCTGGGGACCCTCACAGCAGCACAACACACCTCCCATTTTATCCCAGCTAATAATGACAGGCTCTTTTACTGGGCTCATTCCCGAGGCAACAGGCTTGTGTTCTCAGGCCTGGGCTGCCCCTCCTCAGGGATGCTGCCAGGGCGGGTCCTGCTGCTCCTGGGGGCAAGCAGCCTCCCTGCTGCCCAGCCCCAATTAGGCATTCAGGAAGGGTTCATATCAGAGGATGTAATTCCACTCCCACACGTTCCCCAGAGAAACGAGAGTTAAACAATGAAAAGATTGATTTTCCAATGAATGTCAATTTGTTTTCTAACTGAAATATCAAATTACGGAGGGCTGGGAGGAGGGGAGCACGGCACAGTGCAAGAGGGGACTTGTTTTAAATGGGCAAACAATTAATTCCCAGATTCATTACAACGATTGTAAGTGAGGGTACATGAAACAGTAAATGCATTTAATTTGGAGCCCAGCATTTCCCCTGATGAGCTCGGCAGCCACAATATGCTCTCGCCATTGGAGAAGCTTCCCTTCCACTGCAAAATTTAATTACCTCTTCATTACTCCAGGAAATTGATGGGAGACTGACGCAGGGCTGGACTCTTCACAGGATGCTCCCGGAGCTGCCTCCTGCACCATGCTGCAAGGGCTGCTGAGACAAGGCTGAATGGGAGCTCACACCCCAAATAAGCACCAGGATCCCTCCTGTCCCTGCAGTGTGTGTCCCTTTCTGCAGGAGGAGTGTCCCCTGGGTGTCCTGGCCGCCCTGCAGGGATGGAGACCCCGGGCAGAGCAGGGCTGGATGCCCCATGCCAGCTCCCCAGTGTGCCCAGATGTGGCAGCAGGCAGCCAGGATGGGGCTGCTGCTAGAAACAGCAGCAGCAGCTGGAGGACAGGACAAGGCTCCTGCACAGATGCTACCCTGCCAAAGGGCACAGAGAGGGTGGGTGCTGCTTTCTGCTCCACCAGAGCAGCTCAGTGTCTCCTGATGCAGACCCTGAGGATGCCAGCTCTTGCATCAGTGCCTGGGAGCAGCTCTTCACAGCTCGTGGGCCTGGGAGAAATCAGCAGGATGGCTGTGCAGTAAATAAATGGATCCAGGCAGGCCCAATTGACTTCCCAGGTCATTACCTAATGACTAGCTGAGAGAAACACAGCAGGAGAACAGCACAGCCTCCAGGAGGGCTGCTCCAGAGCCCCTGCACATCGCAGGCATGGCAAGGAGGACAGGTTTGGATTCAGCTGGTGTGAACCCTGATGCTCAGTGGGGATCATCGTGGCCCTGGGCACCCCTGCCACCCAGCCCTGCTGATGGCTGGGGAGGATCCAGCTGGCAGGCACTGCTCCCAGAGCAGGCAGCACCCCAGGGGGACCCCCTGGCACTGGTCAGCAGAGACAGTTTTTGTTCAGCAAGGAAAAGGAGAGCAGTGTCCCTTGACTCAGGTGCTGGTTCATGGGTTTCAAGTGCATGCAGCTGCTGTCTCCCTTCCACACTGCCTCCAGCACTTTTGAGGTGCTTCCCCTGGAAAATCAGCTGCAGACAGAGCTGTCAGCAGTGCCAATGTGATAACAGCTTCTGCTGGCAGTGCTGGTAAACAAGTGCCTTGGAAACCACTGAAAATAGAGTTGTGGCTGTCTCCTGCTCTCCTAAGGAGAAAGGAGCATTTCCCCCCACCCAGGCACTTTCTCCGAAAAGCCCCCAGATCCCTCAGCCTGCTGGTGAAAAATGCAGCAGTGACAGGCCCAGATGGAGCCCAGGACGTGGAGCCTCCCCCGGGTGTTCCCGGGCTCCCCAGCCTGCAGCAGGGCACGAGGCAGAGCTCACCTGCCCTTCTCTTTTGAGACAGATGATCCATTTTATGGGCTGCCATAAAAGCACGAGGAAACTCACACAAATCAGGCAAAACTGCCATTTCCCCAGAATGAGCCTTCCTTCTCCCAGCAGCAGGGACCCACGTGGAGCCCATCAGCAGCACTCCTAGATGCTGGCCGATGCTGGGGAAGCACACACCCACCTCGGGAGAGGTCCCAGGGGTCAGCCCACCTGGCAGGGCTGAGCAGGCATCACAGGCAGCCTGGATGCTCCCAGGAGCACCTGGCCACCACAAGAGCCTTTGGACAAACTTTGGCTTCCCACAAACAGATCCATGTCCTGCAGGCTGCCCCTCTGGCTTCCAAACTGCTCTTTCTGGTACAATATATTGCAGTTGTGTACAGCAAGGTGATTTGAGGTGTGGGAAATTGCCCGGGGCTTGGGGAAAAGGCATTTTCGAAATTATTTGTTTTACTGCAGAGTGAATGGTGAAATGGCCCCTGAGGCTCCTGCCCTGGCTCCCCCAGCTTTGCTTTTACCTTCCAACACTGCAGGCATGTTGAAAGCCTCAGATTTGAGAGGGAGATATGATTCAGCAAGAACACTACAGCACCTTTTGGGTATGAAATTAACGGTCTCTAATTAGGGTGGCAATAATGAGAAGTTATTTAATAATTAATTTCTTCCTATGAATTATTCGCTGTGTTCTTAACTCCAGGGCTCTGTTATTTGGCAGAGAACACCTCTGAGCCCTCATGGGGCATCCCCTGGGTGCTGCTGGCAGCAGAACCCCCTCCCCACCAGCTCCCCAGGGGCCAGGGGGGCAAACTGGGGAGCTCTGAGCTGCTTCCCCAAATGCAGCCCCGAATGCAAATCCCTCCAACCACAGAAAATCTCGCTTCAGGCAATATTTCAGCCACAAGAGGCTTCTGCTTCTGCAGAGGGAGGAGAGGCCTGTCAACCTCGTGCTGGTGTTCATGGTTTGAGCCTGTTTGCTCCCCTTAACTCCGAGTCACTACATTTATAGGGGAGCATGGAAACCAGCCTTGGCCCTTCACAGGCCTTGAGATGTTATCTGGGTAATCGACAGAGGGTCTGAGCTCAGCTTGCAGAATAAATGAGTTTTGGCTGTAGCTGTGGAGCCCTCTGTGCTGCCAGGCTCCAAACCTGGGGAAGGCTTGTGCTAGGGGCTCGTGGGTGTGGGTGCTGGTGCTGGTGCCAGCCACCCCCCTGCCAGCCACCACCCTGCCCACAGCCTGGGCTGCCACTGTGCCCTGCAGCCCTGTGAGCCCGGGCACCGCAGTCCCCTGGGGTTGTATTGCACTAAATAGTTATTCAGTTGTTTGCACTGGGTCTTTTCGTAATTTGCACTGCTCACATGATTTGTATCCTATAACTGATTTATTAAAAATATGGATATTGATCTAGTACTGATATCCAACTATGATGGACAAGAACTCTCTAACAGTTTAAAGTTAGAAAGTGTGTGTTTATTGTGGGATAGCTCCCAAACACACACCACAATTTACAGGTGATTCCAGAGTCCTTTTATCTATACAAGTATTGAATACCCAAAATACAAATGCATATTCATAACTTTGGCACATCCCATTCCCTGCTTCCCATGGTAATTAGTTCAAAAGCCATTAAGCATGAGCAGTTTGTTCCTTGAAATGGGTCGGTGGTCCCTTTCATGGGGAGGGGTCCCAAAATGAGGAAGTAAATGAAGTCTTCGTCGTTCTGACCTTTCTACCTTTTCAATGCAAATATGACAAATGAACCCTTGGTAGAACTCCCATTCCCTGCCTTCAGTTGGTTTCAGAACAGAGGAGGCCCACAACTGTCTTATGTTGCTAAAAGCTATTTATCAGTTTCCATATTCTTCATTAGAAACCCAGCAAACCAAACATTGTGCTGACAAGCAATCAATTATTAGTTAACTACTAACTCCTAACTCCATCAAGGCCTGCCCATTTATTTTGATTAACCCTAATAAAGCTTATCTCTAACTAAAACCTCAGCTCTTCTAAAATCCAAAAATTCCTTCAAGTTTACATCTCATAACCTCATGGTCATGGTCATGGTCATGGTCATGGTCATAGTCATCCCCATCCCCTTCCCCTTCCCCATCCCCATCCCCATCCCCTTCCCCATCCCCTTCCCCATCCCCATCCCCATCCCCATCCCCTTCCCCATCCCCTTCCCCATCCCCATCCCCATGCCCATCCCCTTCCCCATCCCCATCCCCTTCCCCATCCCCATCCCCATCCCCATCCCCATCCCCATCCCCATCCCCTTCCCCATCCCCATCCCCTTCCCCATCCCCATCCCATCCCCTTCCCCATCCCCATCCCCATCCCCATCCCCATCCCCATCCCCATCCCCATCCCCTTCCCCTTCCCCATCCCCTTCCCCTTCCCCATCCCCATCCCATCCCCTTCCCCATCCCCATCCCCTTCCCCATCCCCATCCCCATCCCCATCCCCATCCCCATCCCCATCCCCATCCCCATCCCCATCCCCATCCCATCCCCATCCCCATCCCCATCCCCATCCCCATCCCCATCCCCATCCCCATCCCCATCCCCATCCCCATCCCCATCCCCTTCCCCATCCCCTTCCCCTTCCCCTTCCCCTTCCCCTTCCCCTTCCCCTTCCCCTTCCCCTTCCCCTTCCCCTTTCCCCCTTCCTCCCCCCCAGCATTAGCCCCAGTGGTCTCTTCCCAGGCCAGTCCCTCCCTCCACCCCTCCCCATTGGTTGTGGCCCTCATGCTCCGCCCCCCTTCCCCCATATAAAAGGCTCCCGCCAGGCGCCCTCAGGGCTTTTTTCCATGTGGGTCTTTTTGTGTGGTGGTTCTCAAGTCAGTAAACAGAGGACATCTGTTCTCACGTGGAGAAGGGAGCTCCTGATCTTTTGCTTTTTTCTGTGTAAGACCGTGGGGAATGGGGTCCATAGCTAGCTGGAGTGGGCCCAAACAGCCCAGCTAGACGGTCTTACCCTGGGCTTCCCAAGCCCCTCAGCCCTGCTGCCTTTGGCACCTCACCCGGGTGAGGTGCTGACACCAGCAGGACCATCTCTGATGGCATTTCTGGCTGTGCTGTTTTGCCTGGCCTGGTCAGAGCCCCGTGTCAAGGCTCATCTTCTGTGAGGCAGAGCAGCTTCTCCCGTGGGGCTGGAGCTCAGTTAAATTCATCACCCGCCTCGGACTCCACAATGCCAGCCCTGTTGCCATGGCAGGCTCTGCCTGCTCTTTTCACTCCCCTCACCCTTCAGAAAGACAGCTCCGGAGATTCCTCCCTTCGAGCCCTGAGTTCCCTGGCCAGAGGGCACTGTGCCCAGCAGCACGGGCACATCTCAGCTCTGCACTGGGCACGCAGCCTTCCTGTGCAGGCTGACACCCTCAGCTGGGCTCCTGGCACCCCGGGCTGGCTCAGGCCACAGAGACACTGAAGCTGTCTGACATTGACACACTTTGGTGGCCACCTGAGCATGGAGCTTGCTCCACTGGCATCTCCATCCTCATCACATTTCCTGCTTCACTTTAGCTGAGCCTCGCTGTAAGTTTTGGGGAATATTGGGAACACTTGCTGGCTCCTTCCCTCTCTCTCCTCCCTGGCTCTGTCTCCATGGTTGTTTCTCCCCACGGCTCTCTGTGGCAAGGGAAGGGTGATGTGCCAGGACCTTGTGCAGCTCACACATCCTCTTAAGCTGCTTGGTTGCCACGTGGCTCATTCTCAGTCAACCCTGAAAGCCTCAGCATCTGCCACCCCCTCCTTTAACCCAGCCCTTCCAGGACCTCTGCAGCTCTGCAGAGGTGTTCTTGGTGGCTGGAGAGTTTTCACCCTCACATTCCTCTGCTCTTTCATGCATTATGTGACTGTGATCTGCAGCACAGGGCCCTGTGCTTAAACCTGATGCACGGAGGGCTGGTTCTGCCCTGGCACTGGGAGCTGCTCACAAGCACACCCCTCCTGCAGGACACTCCTCCTCCCTGGTCTCTCTGGCCTCTGCTGCTGCTGAAGGAGCAAGGGACCTGCCTGTCACAGCTGTACCCACCTGAAGATCCACCCTGGCACAAGGAGCTCAGTGTTTCAATCACAAATAATTTAAAATTCTTGAATTTGGAGCAGGGAAGTGCTCTTGTGGCCGCCAGTGGGATGGCCAGCATGGCCCAGCTGATGGCTGCTGGAAATGCACAGCTACAAGGTTCCCATGATGTCCCAGGCAGCCTTTCTCTCTCACACAGACATGACTAACTTGCAAAGCAGCCAAAATAGGCTCAATCTGTTCCTGGGATTCCCTCATTCAGGTGTCTCTCCTTTTTTTGGAGTTTTTACAGGGACTGCAGAGAGACCGTTCACCTCCTGGCTTTGCAAAATGATTTGTGTTGGACATTTACACTGTCATTACATTTTCTTTTTCGGACACATTTTAATTACACAAATTTTCCTTTCATTTTGTCCTTTTTCTGGCGGATCAAGAATAGCATAGAGATTTTAGATAAACCCAAGAGAAAAAGGTCATTTGCAAAGCAATAATTTTATTTTTTCCACCTTCTTCCCCACTGGCAAGGATTCAAGCAACCACCCACAGGCTGGTTTCAGTTTGAATTCAACCAAGTGCCAGTGAAGTGCTTCCTCCTCCCACTGAAGGATTGCTCCTGCTGCTCTAGCAGGCATCTATGCAGTGATAAAAATGATGCTGCCAAGGTGGGATGCTGATTCTGGGATGGGCACGTGGTCCCAGATGGGCACTCTGGGGCTGCCACAGCCAGCTTCAGCTCTTGGCATGTTTTGCTCCGTTTTGTCCCACAGAGCTGGCACATGGCACCTGGCAGTAATGCTGCCAATACCAGCAGAAGCATGGATTTTTGATAGCCAGCAGTGCATTCCCTCTCTCCAAGGGGTGCAAAGGGCAGTGCAACCCACAGGAGCTGAGGCAGCAGCTGAACCCACTCCAGGTGCAATCAGCTCTTTTGCTCCTGCCAGCCCTTGCACAACACCCGCTGCTGTGCCCTGCTGCTCCTGGCCCCTCTCTTCTGCTCTGCCATGCACTTTCTTCCCTTCAGGATTGCCTCCCAGCAGTGTCCTTGCAAATTTCTCTTCATGCTGGCATGGCTCCTCAACAGCACTGCCTTACAATGAGCTTTTCTGAGCTATTAGATGCCAAGGGTTTAATTTTCCTGCCTTTTTCCCTCTGCCTTCTCTACCTTTACCTGCAGTATCCTCTCGTTCCCTTCCTCCCGAGTTTACGACTCAGTGACTGTAATAAGTTGCAATGGTAATAATGCTCTGTATTTCCAGGAACTAATCAAGCATGATTGGGCAGCAGCAAAAAGCCAGGGCAGCTGCTCAAAGGAGCAGATCCCAAGGGAAGGAGGGATTTAAATCCCTGTCTGGCCAGGAGAGCAGGGAGGATGGAGGGGGAATGCTGGCTCCCCTGCCCCTGTCCTTCCCCCACTGGTGGGGATCAAACCCAGCACTTTGAAGCATTAGGCATTGAGAAAAAAAGTTGCCTCTCATTTTACTTGCCATTGGTTTGGTGGAGCTGGTTACAGTTCAGGCATGCCATACATAGGAGAAGTCTTCCCATGGAGAGGCTCTGCAAAGATTTTGGGAGCAGAGAACTGCTAATATCGGCAGCAAGATGAAAAGATCTTGTGAGTTATGTACACCCATGCCAATCACACTTCCCCTTGGTGCTTCCCTTCCTGCAGGGAGGTGCAATGAATCACACACATTTCCTCAGTGCAATCCTCTTCTGCTTGGCCTTGGAGGCAGAAGATGAAGCCTGAGCAGCATGTGGGTGGGGAAAAGCAAGGACTCCCATGAACATCAAGGAAAACACCCGCAGCTGGGGTGAGCCAGCCATGCCTAAGCCAGCCCAAGGCCCCAGACAGCCAAAGAGAGGCTTTAAAATGTCCTGGGGAAGAAGCAGCTCTGTCTAAACCTATGCATGATGTATTTCTGCCCAGTTTGCAAGAGATCAAGGAGGCTGCATCCCTCGGCAGGCAGCTCTTTGATGGATCCTGGGCAGTGCCTGGTGGTGGGATGGGCAGGGAGCAGCTCCAAGGCAGGAGGAGCAGAGGCAGAAGATAAGGAGAAGGAGGAGGGTGTACCTCAAAGCTCAGGGAGGTCACCTGGACATTGGGATGCTGCTCTGGGTTAGGGCACAGAGCTGTCTCTCTGCAGCTTCTGAATTCTTTGCTGTTATTTATGGACTCTTCTCTCCATGCTCTTATTTATACTCCCCAAGGAGAGCTGGGCAGTGACCCACTGCCTTGTGAAAAATCCTGTCATACTCATGGTACCTGATTTAGTGCCTGCTAAGTAATAGTCTGAAGACAGGCTTGGGGCTGCTTCACATCTCTCTTTTTGAGAAATACAACACTTTCCTGGACCACAGCAAACTCTCTTCCCTCCAGCTTTCCTTCTGCCACAGGGAATGAGTTTCAGAGCTTTTCTCAGCTCATTATTCTAAACACTTCCTGTTAGGTGTCTGATTAGCGTCTCACAGGCTGTGTTGTGATATAACATCTGCTTCTGATGGGGCTGTGGCAGGCAGAAGAGAAATCCCTCACATTTTAGATGGAGATAACAGATAAATCTGGGCTGCACTGGGGAAAGGAAAACCTGCTGGGGAAAGCCCAGGCAGAGGCGCTGCTGGCTCCCAACACCACCCATGCAGAGAGGTGGCAGAGGTGACCTGCTCCCTCAGAAAGCACTGAGGAGCACCTCAGGTCTGCCTTGATGCACATTTTTCAAGCTGACTTTAAGCCTGCACTAAGACCCATGAGGAGGCCATGTAAGTGGAGAGAAATTGAAGCTTTCCCTGGTTTTGTGTACAAAACATAGAGAACCTCTGGGACTTTGCAAATGATGCAGGAGGAGCAGCAGAAGAGGGTTATGCTTGAGGTAAAAATCAGCCCATAGTCTGAAAACAGGGCAAGAACCCCTGCTTGGTCAGGACTCTCCCCTTGTATGCCACATCAAGGGCTCACGCTCTGCTTGTCTCAGGTGTTACCATACCTATGACAGCCTTGAAACCTCAAAGTTGGATTTAATTTTGAGAAGAGGTTAGCCAAGAGCAGCAAACAGGTCTGTTCAGGTTTGTACTCAAAATTTTTTAAGCTTATTCCTTCTTTGGTGGGTTTTTTGGTTTGGGGTTTTTTTTCCCTGCTGCCTGTAGTTGCATAAAAAAATCTAAACCTAAAGCCCAAGCAAAGTTTCTGATTAATCATTTCTTATGTTTGAAGAAGAAAGGCTTTGGTTTGGAATTCTTCTGAAAACAGAGTCCTTCCATGCTGGGCAAACAGAGTTACCTGGCAACAAGACAGGGGAAAATAAAGGGAGCAGGAGGCAAGGGGGGAGAGGAGCAGAGCCTGTGCCCTCCCCTGTGTTCCCCCCATGTCCTAGTGGGCTCAGGTGCAGGTGCAAGGGTGGCTGTCCTGCTGGTGCCTCTCCTGGGCCATCAGCACCACCTCCTCCTCCCCAGCACTCATCTGGAGGCTGAGGCTGTTGTGCAAGGAGCCCCCTCCTTGGCAGGATGTGGGGACAGTCCCCAGCCACCCATCTTGTTCCATTCCAAGAGACCCTGCACAGGACACTGCTCAGAGCAGCCCAGAGCACCATTTCCAGCTTGTTCCAGACAGTTTGTTCCAGCTACACCCTGGCTCTTTGAAGAGTCATCAAAATCTGTCTTTGAAATGCCACATGATGAAACAGCTTGATTGGAGTTGTGGTGGAACATCTGAGGGTCAATTACACTCCCTGCATAAAAAACACTAGGGCATCCTGTCCTTAATCTTTTTTATGGCTTTGCCTGCTTTAAAAGGTCTGTATATAAACAAGCCTTTAAATAAATAGACTTGGAAGCATAATCTCCTCACACAGATTTTTACAAAACTCTGTTCAAACCCTCTCAATCTTCAGGACAAACTAAATGGGTTGAAACCATTACGTTTCTCCCTGTAAAGTGGCTTTTAGAAATGACCCTTCTTTGAGCTCTCTGGGTTTTCCTACCTGTGGTTTTAGATGTGTAGGCAGATCAGTAAATGCCAATACCAGCCATATCTCTCCTCGGCTTTTTCCTTTTTATTCATCCAAAGATCTCAGCAGTCCATTTGTGCACAGCATTAAACTTCTCATGAGCACTCATAATTCCTCTGCATCCTGACAGAGCCTTCATCCCCAGCTGCACAGCACTTTAGAAGAATTACACTGTATTTGCTACCTGGCTGGTCAGCACAGTCCTCGGTCATTAATAAAAGCCTGCATGATCAATGCCCTGTTGAATCACCAGGGGGTAATTTTTAAAGGGATAAGCCTCTAAGAGGGGCTTAGGGCTCACCTGTGCTCACCCAAGCACCAGCTGGAAGCTGTGAGCTGCTTGTTCCTGAGCAGGACAAAGTGCTGCCTCTTCCCTTCCACTCTTTTGCACAATAGAGAAGTTGTAGCCAAGCCGTGGTGGAGAGAGGGGTCGGGCACAAAATCGATGGTCCAAGTAAAGTTCATTGTAGCTCCAGCTGGCAGCTTCACAGGGAGAACATAACTCACCTTCCCATGTGCTGGCTGATGGGAATGCTCTTTCCAAGGAAAGAGATTGCACCAGGAGGGGGTAGAAGCAAAAATCCCTGTGAGATACTCTGCCAGCTCAGGAGGGGCAGGAGAAAGGGAGCACAGAGATGCAGAGATGATGGAAAGCACTCATTTCCTTTGGATCTTTTCCTTGGAAAGCTTTACTCTGAATTTCTTCATGTGGCATTCATCTGTTCCCTCAATAACCCTCCCATTTTGCAGTTCCAGGCAGCAGTAGCATCCCCCAGGCCTTCCAGTGGTCTTGGCCTCTCCTCACCTGTGCTCAGTCCACCTCAAAGTCTTGCTGGCCTCCACTGGACTGGCTCCAGTATATCCCCAGCCTTCCTGTTCTGCTCCTTCTCCTTGTGTGCCCAGGGCAGAACTGCTTCTCTCAGAGCCTGCAGCCATGCAGCCAGGCCCAGTTTGGAAATGAAAGGCTTTCCTGAGAGCCTGCCTGCAACTGCTGCTCCTTATTGATGTGCTTCCTTGTGTTTGAGTCAGTGTCAATGAGCAGCCAAACACACACAGAGGAAAATCCTTGCAGTGCCCAGTTCCTCCTCTCTCACTTCATGAGGAAAGGATCCCACAGGCAGCAGAGCTGGAAGCAGCATCCTGTGCTTGCAGGCAGAGACAGCTGAGTCCTTCCTGGGCTGAGAACAGCCCTGAGCACCCCAGGGCCCACAGCCCAACCAGGGAGCTCCAGGCTCTGCAGGGACAGGGCTCACAGAGGCCCCTTGGAGGACTCTGGCAGGAACAGGACAGTCCAGGCTGCTGGGCCACCAACCTGGAGGGTCTGGGCCACCAACCTGCCTGAGTCTGGGCCACCACCTGCCTGGGTCTGTGTCACCAACCTGGTGGGTCTGGGCCACCAACCTGGGAGGTCTGGGCCACCAACCTCACCTGTGGCAATGTGCCTCTGGGGGCTCACCAAATGTGGAATTTTTCTTCACTCGGGGTACCAAATGTGGAGGTGTTTGCAGGGGTCCCAGGATGAGGGAAGAGATGAGAATCTTGGCTCCATGTTTCAGAAGGCTGATTTATTATTTTATGATATATATTATATTAAAATGATATATTAAAACTATACTAAAATAATAGAAGGAAGGATTTCATCAGAAGGCTAAGAAGGAATAGAAAGGAATGGAGTTATAATAAAATCTTGTGACTGACCAGACAGTCCAAGACAGCTAGACTTTGATTGGCCATTAATTACAAACAACCACATGGACCAATCAAAGATGCACCTGTTGCATCCTACAGCAGCAGATAATTATTGTTCTTCTTTTCCTCTGAGGCTTCTCAGCTTCTCAGGAGAAAAATCCTAATGAAAGGATTTTTATAAAATATGTCCGTGACACTCACCAACCTGGTGGGTCTGGGTCACAGCCTGTGGCTGCTGGGCCACCAGCCTGCCTGGGTCTGGGCCACCAACCTGGTGGGTCAGGGCCACAGCCCGTGGCCAGCTGTGCCAGGATGTCAATGGTTAAATGCTCCAGAAGCTGCCTTGGTGCAGAGCATGCAGCTTTATCCAAGTGCTCTTCCAGCAGGACCTGGAGCCACCAGAGCTCCTCTCCTCAGCCTCCCAGTCCCAGGCTCTGTCTCCTGCATTTATTCTCCTGCTGGACCCCCACAGATCCTTCTTTCTCCCTCTCCCTCCCAAAAGGCAGCAGCCCCTCCCTTTGTGCCTCCCTGGAGCAGCATCAGCCTGCTGTTCTGGGGTCCATCAGCTGCAGAGCTCTCTGGGGACAGCCAGGAACCACCAGTGCTGCTGACACAGCAGCACATCTCCAGCTCCTTCCAGCCACCGTGCATCTCATCCTCCTCCCAGCCTGCCTCAAGGGAAAGGGAAATCATCTTTTCAGTCCCATGGAGGATGCTAAACATCTGTATGGAAGCCTCTATCCAACTCAAAAGTCATTATTAGTCTTGTTCATTAGGCCATTAATGATGCTAAAGCATGCAAAGTACATTAAAAACCTCTTAAACAGCAAATACACCCTGTGGCTGTGAGGGTCAGTGCAGACTGATATTTATGGCATTAGTGCTGCTGCAGTGCTTCTTCTTTTTCCCAGTGCATGAAGTTACACAGATCTGACCATCCCAGTGAATAAACAGGTTCTTATCAAATGAGTCATCTGGCAAAACAACCTGAGAAATTCACTTTTATGGAAATAATCAGTGTATCCCACCAAGCTCCCTTTGGGGTCCTCTGTCCCCAACAGACTCTGGAGAGATTCTGAGGCACCTTGTCCCGTTTTCTCACCCCCGGGATTTGAAAAGGAGATCAAGTGGTGACTTTGCTCTGACTGGGAGCTGCAGATGAGGATGTCTTCAGCACGTGGGGAGGCAGCACAGCCTGGCAGGGCTGCCACCACCAGAGAATTTGGTGCTCTCTGTTGCTGCCTTCCCCTTGTTCTTTGGAGCAAGTGACAGGAGGCAAAAGGGCAGTGTGGCCTCTGCCACTTGTTCCACTGCCAGGTGATGCCAAGGTTGTTTCTGTGGCACTTACAGCACCCCTGGCAGCTGTGACACCCCTCTGCCCTTTCAGGCAGCACCAGCTCCCTCCTGGAGGCTCAGCCCTTGTGCACAGTGCTGGGCAGCCAGCAGCAGCTGCTTTCAGGTCTGCCCCAGCTTTCAGTGCCATGTGGTGTCAGTGAGGCCTCGCTGCCTTCTCCCAGCACGGGATAAAGGTGCTGTATTGCACAGTGCTAACAGTGGGGCTGGTTCACACATTACCCAGAGGTGGCACAGTCTGGACTGGCTAAAGGGAAATGTTAAACCTGTCACTTCAGCAGGAGACATCAGAATGGGCTGAATGGGTCCCGCTGTGAGAACAAATATTCCCAGGGTAAATTGATGAAGGGCTGCAAAGGGGCAGATGTGGGAATGCTGCAGCATCCACAGCCTCTCTGTCACTGGCAGCTGCAGCATCAGGTGCCAGAGCAAACACAAACTCCTGTGCAGGGCAACAAGCACACTGGCAAGGCAGGTGGTGTTCCCAGAGGCCCTCAGCAGTGGCCAAATCAGCCTGTTTGGTGCCAGCTGGGGGCTGACCCAGCCCCTCAGGAGTGCAGGTGCCCCCTGCCCAGCACTGGGTGAGCGTGTCCAGGGCTGAGGAGAGCACACTGGCTGTGGGGCTCACCCTGCAGGCACAGCAGAGCTGTGTGCTGGCAGGGCAGGCTCTTGTGATGCTCTGCACGTTCCCAGGGTGGCAGAGATGCTCTCCTGAGACAGGGGATGGCTTTGTCTGCAGCTCAGAAAAGGCCCAAAGGAGCCTCTGAGCAAAGGGAGAGTGTCTCACCAACCCTGCCCAAATCACTCTGCAGGGAGCTGGGCTTGCACAAATGGTCTCCTTCTCAGCCAGCACACACATGGGAAGGGGCTGGGCCCAGAATTTCCCCTTCCCCACCTGTTTCACAGGAGATAAAACATGGGAACCAGTGTCAGGTACTGGCCTGGCCCATGCTGTGTCTTGCTGGAGGAGAGCAGAGGTGCAGCCCAGAGCCTGTGTGAGCCACAACTTGCCTTCCCCTCCTGGCTGTGAGGGGCTGATGGTCTGTGGAGATCTCAGGCTGCTGTTTCCTCGCCCAGGTCAGTTCAGCCTGAGTGCTCTGGCATTTAGCCCTTGCTGCCCATGCCCTCCCTGCTGCCTGTGGGAGAGATCCTGATGGTGCTTCAGCCAGCAGGGCTCAGTAATTATGTGGAAAGATACAGCAAAAGGCAAATCCTGCTGTTGCTGAGATAAAAGAGTCCTCAAGGGTGCTGCAGTCTTCCTGCTTGCACAGCCCCCTGCATCTGAGCGAGGTACTTGTGCTCTGCCATCCCCATCAGGTGCCTGCTTTGCTTAGATTAAAAGGGAAAAACAGCAGCCTCATGACCCAGCACTCCAAGGACTGTGGCTTTTTTCTCTTTGCTCTACAGCCAAGGGGTTTGCTTCCTTGTCTGGTGTAGCAAAGACTGGGAACTTTGGTTCTTAGCCCCCTCAGTCCATGCTGGACCCCAACAAGCTTTGTGCTCTCTGATGCTGGGGAAGGAGACACTTGGAGCTCTGGGCACCCTAGCACCATCCAAGGACCCAGGGATATTTCTTCAATATCTTCATCTACCAGATGGTGTAGCTGAACTTGTACATCTCCCCACCTCCTTCCTTTTCCTGTGGTACAGCTCTGCTATCTGTGTATCTCCTCTTCTGTGGACGTGCCAGTGAAAGGAATGGAGGTGCTGCCTGCTCTGTGATTGGAACACACTCAAGTGCATGCAGCTGTGGGTATCTTGCAGTAACTCTTTCAGGCTCTCTGCAAACCCCAGCAGCTGTCTCCAATTCAATTACACACGTTTTCCATGCTGAAACCAATAGCTGCAAAGCAAGAAGCATTGTTTTGGCTAACAGGGAAGGTCAGGGGATGAGGAAGAATTCCTGCTTCCCTAAGCAGCCTGTTTCCAATGCTTGACAACCAGGGAAGAAAGTTTTTATTGTGTCCAGTCTAAGCCTCCTCCTCCAACTTGAGGCCATTTCCTTTTGTCCTGTCACTTATTACCTGAGAGAAAAGCCTGACTTCACCTGGCTACAACCTCCTTTCAAGAATTTGTAGAGTGATAGGTTTCCCTCCTGAGCCTCCTTTTCTCCAGGCCAAATACCCCCTCAGTCACTCCTCCTCACACTTATGCTCCAGACCCTTCCCCAGATGTGTTGCCCTTTGCTGGACACTATCCCACCCCTCCGTGTCTCCTGTCCCTCCTCGCGGGATTGGCCGGGTCCCCCTGCATGGCATTCCTTCCTTTTGTTGAGTCATGCACTGCTTGGCTTTGTGTCATCTGCCAGCTCACTGAGGTGCACTCCAGCTCACTGTCTCTGCCATTGATAAGGATATTAAAGAGCACTGTTCCCAAGGCAGAGCCTGAAGGGCTCTTAATATAATAGAAAGCAATCAACAGCAATAGAAAAGTATCTTAAAACTAGGTATTGATTTCTTGTCCAACATGATATATCTCAGCCATTTCCCAGCCTCCTGAAGCCACACTGGGGGGCTGTGGACCCAAGATTAGGCTGAGCAAGGAGACCCCTGACCTCCAGCCAGGCCCTGGCTCACCCCACTGTCTCCCAGGGAGTTATATCAGAGTAAAACAGGAAAAATGAGATGAGGTCAGCTTCAAAAGTGTCAGGAGGAGAAGTCCCACACCAATAGCCACAGTCTGGAAACAGTATTTTAAATTAAGAGTCATTGTCCGCATAGTCCCCCGGTGCTTTCTCATCTACATTTGCAGTGCCCTGATCTGTTAGTCTGCAGCAGCCATCCCCACACTCCTGCCTGTCACAGAGTCCTGCAGCTGGAGGATCCACAGGAGGTGTGCAAGGCTCTGGACAGGATTCTTTTCCATGACTTGCTTAGTAAGATTTCAGAGCCGTGCAGATGCTCAGCACTCACTGCACCCTATGCTGGGGCCCAGGGCTTCAGTACCCACCGTGGAGAAAGGAGCCAGCACATCCAACATGCAGGGATTTGTCCTGCCCTTCCCTCCCTCCCCAGCACAGCCTCCTGGGACCATGCTGGCACATGCAGTAGAGTGCTTTATTCAGAGGATCTCAGGATTGCAACCCTGCCCAAGCAGAGCACAGAGTCCCTCCAGACCTATTTATTATTGCCATACCAGTGCAAAAGAACTATTTTTTTGCTTGCTATTTTGGGAAATCAGGAAGTGACTAACAGACTGGCAGAAAATGCAAAGGGGCTCGTGTCTGCTGCCCATCATTTTCCTACTCCTGAGCAATCCCCCCAGTCTTGGCTGCTCAGGGTGGAAGCAGCCAGGGCCAAAGAGCAGAGCAGCCCTGCTGGGCTGCTTTGGTCATGCTCTGCTTTTCCTGGGATTTGCCAGCAAGGCCATTAAGCAAAGGAAGAGCTGGCATCCTCTCTGCTGCCCACCTGTCACTCCCACCCATGGAAAGGCCTGCCATTGCTGCAGATTTGCAGGCAAACTGGCAGGGATCTCTTCCTAGGCAGAGGGAAACATAATTGGCATAATTGACAGCATAAGGAAGGTCTTTATCAGTCCATTGATCAGAAAAGGATTTCTAGCAGTAACCTCTGGGTTGCCAGCATGCTAAAAAAACCCCAACCAAATGAGAGGGAACAGAGTATTCTGGTGTTTTAAATGTTACACTGAGTGTCACTAAATATGAATAATGCTGACCACTAGTTGCATACTAGGACCTAGGTGCATACCTGGGTTCAGTAAAGTAGAACACCATCAAAATATCTCAGAGGAGCTGGAGGCATGGGAGGAAAGCTGGGATTTCCTTTTTAGTTAAAACTGATCAAGGGCTATTAAACCTCGTGCTGGGGGTGATGTATCTCCCTCAAAACACTTTCCTGTGGACAGGTGCCCTGTGTTCTCCCTTGCACAGCAGGCATTTGTGTGTGTAAGTCAACATGTGACAGCCCAATGCAGCCATCTCGTTGCTGCTGTCTTGTTAGCAAACAGCCTCTGCTGCTCTTGCTGTGCACGACAGGGTCCCCGGAGCCCCCAGGGCCTTACTGTCACTGTAGGTCACAGGCAGCACAGCACAGCCAGGTGAGAAATAAAAAGGGTCAGTGGATGTTTTCCATGGGCTGCTGTCCCTGCAGAAGAGAAAGGCAGAGGCAGTAATGCTCCCACACAGCAGTGCCTGTGATCCTGCCCTGTGCCAGGAGGGTTTCTGCTCCCTGAGTGCAGGGCTGGGGCCTCGGCCAGCCCTCAGGCAAGCAGCCCCGAGGGACAGCAGAGCTCTTCACCTCCCGTGATCAGGAGGCAAATTGATTCCGAGGCTGCCTGAGGAACTTTATTTTTAGAGGAACCTCTGAATTATGCATGAGAGAAGGTGGCATTTTAGAGGAGATTGTAGCATGGGGTTGCATCAACCCCTTCTTAACACAGGCACTGGGGGTCCAGTCAGGTACCAGCAAAGTGTGGGAGTGCTCCTGCAGGAGCTGGAAGGAAAGATTTGCTGCAAGTACACCCTGCAGACCCATGCCAGCCCCAAAGCCAAGCCTAACTTCAAGCACAGAGAAGCTCAGAGGGGAACTATAAAGGATCATTGGGTGGGGATGCGAGGTTCCCTTTGCTCAGTGGCCCCCAGTCCTGTGTGGCACAGGGACAGTCCCAGCAAACTTGGATCCCACTCATCTGAGCCTGGTGCCTGCAGGCAGAAAACTGTGCCAAAAGCTATGCCTAACTAGGCATAGCTTGAAGCAGCACTCAGCAGGGATCCTGGCTCCATCCTCCAGTGCTCACACTGCCTCCTTGGCAGCCCCCCACAGCTGGGTGCAGAGGTCAGCTCCCAGGAGCTGCCAGAGGTGGCTCCAGCTGCTGCCCACCTGCACAGCCATCCAGCTGCAGCAGGTTTTCAGCAGTGGCCATGCAGGCTGCAGGGATGGAGATAGTGGCAGACTCTGTGGCTGGGAGACGCTGCAAAGCTCCTTCTCATCTGCTTTCCCAGGGAAATGACCAACCAAAAGAGTTTGCTAAAAGACAGAGGTGATTTTGGTGTCTTTTTTCCCCCTTCCAGCTACACTATTTGAAAAAGTTGAACCCTGCTGGTTTGTTTTCCTTGATCCTCCTTTCCCTGTTTTTCAAGAGGCAGAAAACTCCCAGAGGCAACTTCCAGATCCAGACACAGTGACCTGGGCTCTGGGAGCAGCTTTGGAGCAGTGGATCCAGATCAAGACAGCAGGAGCATCCCCTGTGGAGTGTAGCACTCACCCTTCCTGGAATGGCACAAAGCCCACGGGTTTTGCCCTTAGAAGAGAGTTTAACTTCAGAGCTTCAAGCAAACTCTTCCCACATCCCCTACAGAGGCAGAGAGAGGGGCTCAGCCACGCTGGGACACTGGCTTGGGGCAGGGGGAGCACGGGCAGCCACTGGAGAGGGGCCAGAGGCATCCCATGTGTCCAAGAGATGGACAAGGATGGCAGTGGAATAAGTAAACATGTTGCTAGGAGACACCAAATTTGAGATCAATAATTCATGAGATCTCTGCAATGAAGTGAATAATTTATGGGTGTGGGAGGCAGGGGGAGAAATGGGGAAGAGGTTTAAAGCCCTCCCCACGATGACTGGAGCCCTGCCTGCCCGCTTGCCAAACATCACCCAGCCTCTCATGGATGCAGAGAAAGACCTGGGACTTTTCCATGCTTGGGAGAAACATCTGGGGCAACAGCCCAACCTCAGTGTCAGTGGGCCCAAACAAGGCTCAGAAAACATGGCCATCTGTTCAGAGGCTGTTCACCATTTCAGGCTTGCCTGAATGACTGTACATTTGGCAAAGTGTTTTTCCTTTCACCAAATGTGGTAGTTGCTAAGTCATAATGTTAAATAGAAACAATCCTGAAAGGCTCCAGTGATCTATTAGAAATGTTTCATTTAGAAATCAAGCTAAATTTAAATGAGAAAGGGTTTGTTCTGCAGTACTTACCAACATGTTTGCTTATGAGTGGAATCAAGTGCTCCATTCAATGTGAAATAAGGATTTTATTTTTTTAAACACATCTCTAGTCACTGAAACAGTAAAAATTTCTTTTTTTCCAGAATGCTACTTGAAATTAATTTCTGCAAATGAGTTTAGGGAGGGAAGTTGTCTGATAACATATCCATGTTTGGATGCTTCCTGAATACAAGTTCAAGGTTTTACCCAGACTCTCAGGAGATAGGACCCAGCCTGACAACCAGTTCTTCCCCCAAGCACCCAGGCTCATGCTTCCCTGTACATCCCTCCCCAGCTTGGCAGTCACTGGAGGATGGACCAGCTTCTTTTTCTTGGGAAAGGCAAGGTGCCCTTGGGTGTCCCAGCACGATGTGCAGAATCATCAGGGAGTTGGGAGCTATCCTACTCACTGCTGGTTTGGAAAGGATGCCTAAGCTGGGAGAGCAAAAGAAAAATCTCTCCCCCATTCCTTTCAGGAAAGCCCGGTATGTCCAACCTTCAGTGAAGGTCTCTGATGGCTCTGTAAAACCCAGTGCTCATTGGCATTCAAGGGGAAGATCTCTGTTTGGAAATGCCTCTGCTCCTCACATGCCAGAAACACAATTGGGAGAAAACAGCCAGAGTTTGATTTGCTCTGAAGTGGAATGGACTTTGGACAAGAACTGGTTCCAGAATTGCCTGGTGCTACCCAAGCAGTAGCAGTGAGTGAGTCAGTGAGCTGTTCACCAAGTAATGAAGAGGGCATTCTCCCCCACAGAAATATCACTTTGCCACTAGCAAAGCCTCTGTGAGCAAAGAAGGTCAAACACAATTTCCAAACCCAGTTGTATCCTGCTGTCAGACTTGGGAGTGAGGCTTTTGCACCCTGCAGCTCTGAGTGGGGCAGTGGAGGTGCTGGGCACCCCCTGGGAAGTACTTTGGGAAGCACTTGAAATGGAGAGAAATTATTTACTCAGAGCCTGGCAAACAAGCCAGTGACCTGAGGGGTTTTCAGCAACAGAGAAACCAATTTTGCTCTATCTGCTCTATTATATTCCCTTACTGTGGGCTTTATAGAGTGCTGGGCCCTGAAGAGCTGACCTTTTCCTCTGAACATATTTTTGGGCATAGAACTGCAAGAAGCTCCGTGCAGGAAACTAAGCGTAAATTAAACAAAATAAGTACTGATGTGCTTCTGGCTCCAAGAAGCCTGGGAAATACTGTGGCAATAACTCCAATTTGTGCATCTGACAGGAAGGAGAGGGCTGGGCACGAGGAGCAAACCACAAACCCATCTCCTGCAGCCTCCTTGTGCGCTGCTGCCAGCACCAGGGCTTGTTCTCGGGTTTTGTGTTGCTGAAATGGCTCCCAAGGTATCAGAAAGTCTCTTTTTTCCCAGCCACACGACCGAAGAAGAAGTTGAGGTTCCTCGGCTCTGCTTTTCTGTCGAGGTTTTTGGCTCTGCTAAGGTTGTTTATTTTCTGTTGCCTGTTCCATTCTTTCTCTGCCCTGCTGAGGTCTGTCCAGCAGGTCGGGTTGTGGCACAGTCCCTGCCCTTGGGGTGGTGTTAACTTTTCATACTAAGAACTACGTGTACTTCATTTACAATAATTTCCCAACACCTCTCACCTATGTTAGACAGTCTGTCTGTACTCTAAACCAATCCAGAAGTGTCACCATCACAGCAGAAGATGGAGGACAAGAAGAAGGAGAAGAAGGATAGGACACGCCCAGATCCCTCCGTCCTGCCTCTTGAACCCCCATTTTAAATCCCCAAAATTCTACTTTTTCACCCTGTGACAAATTCACTATCACTCTACTCAAACTCTTGTGGCTTGTAACTCTTCACACAAAGTTGGTAATTGTTTCCATGGGCTAAAATTGAAGGCACAGATGTTTTTGACTCCGTGCCAAGGTCTCTCTGAGCCCCTTGCCCCTTGCCTGGATTCATTCAGAGCAGCCAGAGGAATGTCCTGGGTTCTGACACTTGTGAGCATCACCGCGCTGTCAGAGGCTTCCAGCAGGGAGATGGATCAGCTCCCAGCCCCGGGAAGGACAAAGCTCAGCTGGTCTGAACATCCCCTCCTGCCCGCACTGTGCAGTTGTAAGACACAGGCACATTGCCATGATCTGCAGGATCTCCTGCTGGAGCCCTGCCACATCCTGGCTGTGTTCCCGGAGGAGCTCGCGCGCCCTGCGGAGACAAAGGCTCCAACACTCCGTGGCCACACTTCCCTGTCCCATTAGCCCCGTGTGCCTCCTTCCCAAGGGCCCTCCTTGTGTCAGCCATCCCCTCTTGGAGCTGCTCCTCACCAAAGGCCCTCCTTGTGTCAGACATCCCCTCTTGGAGCTGCTCCTCCCCAAAGGCCTTCCTTGTGTCAGACATCCTGGTCCTGGAGCTGCTCCTCCCCAAAGGCCCTCCTTGTGTCAGACATCCTGGTCTTTGGAGCTGCTCCTCCCCAAAGGCCCTCCTTGTGTCAGACATCCCCCCTGTTGGAGCTGCTCCTCCCCAAAGGCCCTCCTTGTGTCAGACATCCTGGTCCTGGAGCTGCTCCTCCCCAAAGGCCTTCCTTGTGTCAGACATCCCCTGTTGGAGCTGCTCCTCCCCAAAGGCCCTCCTTGTGTCAGACATCCTGGTCCTGGAGCTGCTCCTCCCCAAAGGCCCTCCTTGTGTCAGACATCCTGGTCCTGGAGCTGCTCCTCCCCAAAGGCCCTCCTTGTGTCAGACATCCCCTCTTGGAGCTGCTCCTCCCCAAAGGCCTTCCTTGTGTCAGACATCCTGGTCCTGGAGCTGCTCCTCCCCAAAGGCCCTCCTTGTGTCAGCCATCCCCTCTTGGAGCTGCTCCTCCCCAAAGGCCCTCCTTGTGTCAGACATCCCCTCTTGGAGCTGCTCCTTCCCAAAGGCCTTCCTTGTGTCAGACATCCTGGTCCTGGAGCTGCTCCTCCCCAAAGGCCTTCCTTGTGTCAGACATCCCCTCTTGGAGCTGCTCCTCCCCAAAGGCCCTCCTTGTGTCAGCCATCCCCTCTTGGAGCTGCTCCTTCCCAAAGGCCCTCCTTGTGTCAGACATCCCCTCTTGGAGCTGCTCCTCCCCAAAGGCCCTCCTTGTGTCAGACATCCCCCCTCTTGGAGCTGCTCCTCCCCAAAGGCCCTCCTTGTGTCAGACATCCCCCCTCTTGGAGCTGCTCCTCCCCAAAGGCCCTCCTTGTGTCAGACATTCCCTCTTGGAGCTGCTCCTCCCCAAAGGCCCTCCTTGTGTCAGACATCCCCTCTTGGAGCTGCTCCTCCCCAAAGGCCCTCCTTGTGTCAGCCATCCTGGTCTTGGAGCTGCTCCTCCCCAAAGGCCCTCCTTGTGTCAGACATCCCCTCTTGGAGCTGCTCCTCCCCAGAGGCCCTCCTTGTGTCAGCCATCCTGGTCTTGGAGCTGCTCCTCCCCAAATGACCTCCTTGTGTCAGACATCCCCTGTTGGAGCTGCTCCTCCCCAAAGGCCCTCCTTGTGTCAGACATCCCCTCTTGGAGCTGCTCCTCCCCAAAGGCCCTCCTTGTGTCAGACATCCTGGTCTTGGAGCTGCTCCTCCCCAAAGGCCCTCCTTGTGTCAGCCATCCTGGTCTTGGAGCTGCTCCTCCCCAAATGCCCTCCTTGTGTCAGCCATCCCCTCTTGGAGCTGCTCCTCCCCAAAGGCCCTCCTTGTGTCAGACATCCTGGTCCTGGAGCTGCTCCTCCCCAAAGGCCCTCCTTGTGTCAGACATCCCCTCTTGGAGCTGCTCCTCCCCAAAGGCCCTCCTTGTGTCAGACATCCTGGTCTTGGAGCTGCTCCTCCCCAAAGGCCCTCCTTGTGTCAGCCATCCTGGTCTTGGAGCTGCTCCTTCCCAAAGGCCCTCCTTGTGTCAGACATCCTGGTCTTGGAGCTGCTCCTTCCCAAAGGCCCTCCTTGTGTCAGACATCCCCTGTTGGAGCTGCTCCTCCCCAAAGGCCCTCCTTGTGTCAGCCATCCCCTCTTGGAGCTGCTCCTCCCCAAAGGCCCTCCTTGTGTCAGACATCCCCTCTTGGAGCTGCTCCTCCCCAAAGGCCCTCCTTGTGTCACACATCCCCTCTTGGAGCTGCTCCTCCCCAAAAGCCCTCCTTGTGTCAGACATCCCCTCTTGGAGCTGCTCCTCCCCAAATGCCCTCCTTGTGTCAGACATCCTGGTCCTGGAGCTGCTCCTCCCCAAAGGCCCTCCTTGTGTCAGACATTCCCTCCTGGAGCTGCTCCTCCCCAAAGGCCCTCCTTGTGTCAGACATCCCCTCTTGGAGCTGCTCCTCCCCAAAGGCCCTCCTTGTGTCAGCCATCCCCTCTTGGAGCTGCTCCTCCCCAAAGGCCCTCCTTGTGTCAGACATCCTGGTCCTGGAGCTGCTCCTCCCCAAAGGCCCTCCTTGTGTCACACATCCCCTCCTGGAGCTGCTCCTCCCCAAAGGCCCTCCTTGTGTCACACATTCCCTCCTGGAGCTGCTCCTTCCCAAAGGCCCTCCTTGTGTCAGACATCCTGGTCCTGGAGCTGCTCCTCCCCAAATGCCCTCCTTGTGTCAGACATCCCCCCTCTTGGAGCTGCTCCTCCCCAAAGGCCCTCCTTGTGTCAGACATCCTGGTCTTGGAGCTGCTCCTTCCCAAAGGCCCTCCTTGTGTCAGCCATCCCCTGTTGGAGCTGCTCCTCCCCAAAGGCCCTCCTTGTGTCAGACATCCCCTCTTGGAGCTGCTCCTCCCCAAATGCCCTCCTTGTGTCAGACATCCCCTCTTGGAGCTGCTCCTCCCCAAAGGCCCTCCTTGTGTCAGACATCCTGGTCCTGGAGCTGCTCCTCCCCAAAGGCCCTCCTTGTGTCAGACATCCTGGTCTTGGAGCTGCTCCTCCCCAAATGCCCTCCTTGTGTCAGCCATCCCCTCTTGGAGCTGCTCCTCCCCAAAGGCCCTCCTTGTGTCAGACATCCTGGTCCTGGAGCTGCTCCTCCCCAAAGGCCCTCCTTGTGTCAGACATCCCCTCTTGGAGCTGCTCCTTCCCAAATGCCCTCCTTGTGTCAGACATTCCCTCCTGGAGCTGCTCCTCCCCAAAGGCCCTCCTTGTGTCAGACATTCCCTCTTGGAGCTGCTCCTTCCCAAATGCCCTCCTTGTGTCAGACATCCCCTGTTGGAGCTGCTCCTCCCCAAATGCCCTCCTTGTGTCAGCCATCCCCTCTTAGAGCTGCTCCTCCCCAAAGGCCCTCCTTGTGTCAGCCATCCCCTCTTGGAGCTGCTCCTCCCCAAAGGCCCTCCTTGTGTCAGACATTCCCTCTTGGAGCTGCTCCTCCCCAAAGGCCCTCCTTGTGTCAGCCATCCTGCTCCTGGAGCTGCTCCTCCCCAAAGGCCCTCCTTGTGTCAGCCATCCTGGTCTTGGAGCTGCTCCTCCCCAAATGCCCTCCTTGTGTCAGACATCCCCCCTCTTGGAGCTGCTCCTCCCCAAAGGCCCTCCTTGTGTCAGACATCCCCTCTTGGAGCTGCTCCTCCCCAAAGGCCCTCCTTGTGTCAGACATCCTGGTCCTGGAGCTGCTCCTCCCCAAAGGCCCTCCTTGTGTCAGACATCCCCTCTTGGAGCTGCTCCTCCCCAAAGGCCCTCCTTGTGTCACACATCCCCTGTTGGAGCTGCTCCTCCCCAAAGGCCCTCCTTGTGTCAGCCATCCCCTGTTGGAGCTGCTCCTCCCCAAAGGCCCTCCTTGTGTCAGCCATCCCCTGTTGGAGCTGCTCCTCGTGCTGACACAGCAGCTCGCAGCACGTGCGAAGGCCGGCGCTGCTGGTTTTCCTTTCACAACAATAATTACTCCACAAGGAGCTTGTCAGTTATTGCGCTCTGTGGTAATCAAAACCTCCACTTTGGAAGTGCAGGGTGGATTCCCGTCTGTTCCTGCTCTGCTCTGTGTGGGAAGATCACTCATTCACGGCTCTGTCTTGCAGCCAAGTCATGACAGATGGGTGGGATGGAGTGAAATTCGGGATGCAGTGACACATGAGATTGTTCCAGCAGCTCAGGGGTGCCCCTCTCTGTCCCAGCAGCCAAAATCGTGCTCTTTGTGCAGCATCCCCAGAGGTGGGGATGTCTCCCTTGCAGCAGCTGCCTGGCCCAAAGCTGCATCACGACCTTGTGGCACTTCACGAGGGGCTGTGGGGCTGCAGGAGCACTTTGCATTCCAACAGCAAGGAAAGGGAAGCCATCTCTGATGATTCATGCCCATTAAGGGAAGACAAGCAATCCTCACCTGTCTAAATCCACAGCCAGCTTCATTAACTCCCGGCTCCCTCTGCCTCTGGATCAATTGGAAGATAAAGCTGTGTGTCAGCACCTGGCAATCTGCTGGTCCTGAGTCCAGCCAGCTCCCACACACATGGCCTGGCAGAGCTGGCTGAGCTCAGCCACCCCAGCCAGGCCCTGGAGAGCCCTGTCCCAGCTGGGGAGGACTCTGCAGAGTCTGCAGGGTGCAGCACAGGTCCTGGGAGGGTCTGTGTGCAATTCCAGGGCTGCACAGGCAGCTTGGGATCTGCTGCCAGGGGCAGAAGGAAGCTCTGCACCGTGGTGGCAGGCAGGGACAAGAACCCCAGGGTCTGCAGGTGGCCACCTCAGAGCCCTGTCCACCCCAGGAACAAAGGGAGTGACTGGCCCTGCTCACAGCACTGCCCACCCTGACTCCTCACAGCCCTGGAGACGTTTGTGCAGCTGAGCATTCCCAATAAGACACACATCCCATGAATCCAACCTTTCCAGCCTCCCACCTCGGGGCTGGGGGTTCTAAAACCCCAACTTCCCTGAAAGCCTTGGCCACTGCCAGGGCTGTCTCAGTGGCCACTGAGTGTTTGCTGCCAGGGTGCTGACTGAAGATCTTTCTCGATCACCCAAAACTCTGGAGCACTTTGGCTGAAAGGTGCACGCAAAAGGTCAAGTTAATTTTTGTCCCTACTGGAAAATTGCTCTGCAGGGCTGTCCCTGACAAGGGCCCAGCGGGTGCAGAAGCCCAGTGAAGCAGAGCATCCCTCTGACACGGTGCCAGGAGGGAGAGCAGCACCACTGCCACCAGAGCCAAGGCACAGTACTGTGCTTGTTTGGCTACAGGTGCCTGAATCTAATTAGGTATCTCAGCACAACGATCATTTTAATTAAGTAAAGCCAACTGCCTCTGCTGGATGTGCTAGTGTCCAAAATTCCCAGGCAAGTTTCCATTGCATATCCCCCACTCCGTTCATTTCCTCCTTGTAAACACTGAGCTTGAGCAAAAATCTGATTTTTCCCTCAGGTATGACACAACAAAACCAGGCTCCAGAAGCAGGCAGGAGGCTCCTGAGGCAGCAGGAATGGGGCACGAACTGCAGATCAGGGGCTGTGCACACTGTGCAGAGTTTGTGCAGGGCTTTGGTCCAGGCTGGATCCACTGATCAGAGGATGAGATCAGAAGGGCAGCCTTTAACCAACAGCATCAGCTGCAGTGGGTTTCCAGCTGCAAAGAGACTGACAGGAGCCTTAACCAGAGCAGTCTTTCTGTGACAGTGAAAAGCAGCAGCAGGAGTAAGAAGCATAAAACACAGACCAAAAGCACAGTTCCTTTAAAAAAGTCTCACCTTTAGAATTGATGTAAAAAACCAGAAAGAAATTGTGAAAGAAACAGCTTTAAGGATGCAGTCCAATTTCATTAGGGGGCTAAGCCTTTCTAAGATCTGAGGTACATCTCATTTAACACATGTTCTTCCATGACATGCAGGGATCCTCTCCATCACTAGAAGCACACTGCAAGGGACCCCAGGAGCTGCCCTGGCCTTTGGGCTGGACCAGTGGAATTTGCTGACTGTCCCACACAGCCCTTCTCCAGGAGCATCCTCACCTGTGGGCTCAGCCCAGTGGGGCTCCAAGAGGCTCCATCCCTTGGTTCTCTCCCAGGGAGAGGGGCTGTCCCTGCAGGCTGCTTAACCCACAGATAGCATCAGAAGTAGCAAAACATCATTTTTTCAGCCGGAGAGCAGCTGCTGATTCTTCCTGAGAGCCTGAGCTACCTCCCCAACCCAACTCCCATCACAAAAATGTCCCCTGAGCCTGGAGCTGCCTTTTCTCCCCCAGCAGAGCTGCCCCATACCAATTCCCATCACTTGGGCTGCCCCTGGGACATTTCCAGTGCCTCCCAGTGCCTCCCAGATGTGCTCAGCAGCCACAGCCCAGGCTCCAGAATGTGGCAGGCTCGTGGCAGAGAGGACAGCCTGCAAGGGCAGCAGCTGTTTGAGCTCATCATTCCCAACCTTGGGAAACCCCTGGGAGCCAAGTTTGGATCTGACCATCCCAAGCTGGCCAAACAGTTGCTGGGCTCCTTCCCCTGCTGCTCTGCAGGCAATCTCCCAGGCAGGAGACATTTTTTTCCCCTAAATGGATGTGCCAAATGGCTCCTTCTGCAGATCCCTCCCTCCCCCTACAGGAACAGCAGCAGCACCTCTGGGAACTCCAGTCTGTCAGGTTCTGGGGGAACAAATGATCCACAAGTAACAGCTTCTTCAAGAAATAAAATAAAACTACAATGTATGGAAAGACCACATGCCTAAAAAGAATTCACTGGGGCTGCTGAATTTGTGAATCCAACCCTACTTAACTTTTTTAATTACTCCCATAAAGCCAGCAGTTTCGAGCACATATGCAATATTGTGAACAGATTCAAATCTAATTAGCTGTGTTCACGTTAATTAGATTCATTGTGTATTTGATGCTCAGCTCTTCCTTCAAGTTTTGTCTTGGAGCATGTGTTCATAATTAACCCAAATTTAGTGTGCAGCTAAGGCCAGTTCTCCAAGAAAGGCTTTGCTCTTGTTTTCCCTGTGGACAGTCCCTCTCATTTGTTGCCTGGGGTCTGTGAGGGCTGCAGAGGACTGGTCCTGCAGGGAATGTGGCACAGCCATGGCTCTTCCAGCCCTCACTGAGGTGTGCTTTGGGGCTGCAGAGAAACACGAAACACCAGGAGAAATCATCAAGTTTCACAGCCCAGTAAAGAAAACCCCAGGGGAGATCCTGGCCCCTCTGGGTGATGCTTGGGGCTGAGTGCCAGGACAGACCTCTTCTGGCCCTGCTCATGGCCTCTTGGGGCTGAGGCACTCTGGCTGTGGCAGCCCTGGAAAGGCTTGTGCTTCCCAGATGTCACCTCTGGTGATGCCTTTTGCTCTGGCCCTTCTACACTCTCCCCACTTAGGATGAGATCCAGGCCCTGTTCACAAATGTTTGTCTTGGAAAGCTGGATTCAGCCTGGGTTTCTGAGGAGAACCAAGATAGCATAGGGATCCTGGGATTTGTTTTGTCTTCCTGCCTAGGAAAGGGTTGAAACTAAGCTGAGATATGAAGCTACAAAGCCACATGTATATGTGTAAAGGTTACAGAGAATATATGAAAGAAAAAAAGGGCAAAACGAAACCAGCATCACTGACATGTGGGCCTAATTGGTCCTGCTCTGTGAGCACAAGGGTGCAGAGGTCCCTCATGGCTGAGGTACCTCACCAGCCAGGGGGGCCACGCTAGGGACACAACGTCTCCATCAGCTCAGAGAATGACATTGCTGTTGGGAAGGATGTCATTTGTGTAAAGCCTGGTCAGCTCTCTTTTAAACAAGGTCTTTTTTTCCTTACCTTAATTTCATTAGCTAAATATTTGCTCCAACAGGATGCTTATAATTAGATTAATGTGTATCCCTTTGCTTATGTGAGAGTGGGTTTGGTGGGCACAGAGGTTGCTGTGGTGTGCCTGCCTGTGACTGCAAAGGAGCAGCAGCATTTCCCCACAGCTGGCTGAGAGAGAGGAGGGAGAGGATGGAGGGGATGGAAGAGGTGGAAGGCAGCAGCAAAGCTCCTGGCATTGCTTCCCCAGCCAGGCTTCCTGAGCATTGCTGCCCAGGAGTGAGGGAAACCTTTGGCCAAAGGTCTTGGAAGAGAATTTAAAATGTTGGATTTGCCTCCTCTTGTCCAAGGAAGAGAAGAAAAGTGGTGATGCATTCAGTGACACCCTCCCTCCCCCCGCCCCCAATAATCTTTCCTTTTTTTTTTTTTTTTTTTTTTTAAGGGGAAGCAAGAGAATTCTGGGTCCATTCAAAGGAAGTCATTAAGGATAGTGACAAACTGGTCGCAATGGAAACCTCTTCCATTTAACAGTCACAGAAATGGTTTCTTGCATAATAGTATGACATTATTATTTGCTGTTTGCAAGCCACAGAAAAAGTGTTCTGTTTTGTTGACAATGACACAAAATAACCATGGCAGGTCACTCCTACCCTTCAAAACTATCAGAGGAGAAAAAGAGTGGAGATTTGTAGACTTGTCCAGCTCTGCACCAAGAGAAACCAAAGTGGTGCTGAGGCAGAGCCCTAGGTACCATCACTGGGTTGAGGGCAAAGCACCTCTCTAAAAGGCAGTTTTTAAGAACAGCAGTACCCAGACCAAACCAAAAAGCACTGACTTTTACATTTATTTAAACAGAAAAAAGGCTTGTGACTTTTCTTTTTAAGAAAATTTTATTTGAAAGGACAGCCCCTTTATTTTTCTTTAGTGTCCCTATCGACACCTTCCAGAGTTCAAGGTATTTTGCTGCTGACAGATTCAGGCTGTCAAAGGGAACTCCTGCCAGCTGGCAGAGTGCAGCTCAACCAGAGATGAACTGCACTGCAGGAGACACGGGGAGCTGGAAGGGTGGGCAGGGAAATAAATCTTAGCAGGCAAAGTCAACCCGTTTGCTAGGAAAGGATGAAGTTTTCTGGCATTGCTGATATTCTGCCTAAAGAGTCACAGAATCCTGGAGTATCCTGGGTTGGAAGGGACCCACAAGGACCATCAAGTCCAGCTCCTGGCCCTGCCTTGAGGGCTGAATTGTCCTGTTCCCCATCCCTTCACCCCTCCAGCCCCTGAGCCATGTCTTGCTGCTTCCTTCACCCCCAGAGCACCTGCTAAGTTCAGTACAGCTTCTTCTATGAAGTTCAAACAGATGAGTTTGACCTTTTCTAGTTCCAGAAAGGAAAAATAAGAAAAAAGGGAAGTGGAAAGAACATCCTTGGTCTGTGTTCACAGATAAAACAGGTGTGGTAAAGCAGAATAGAGTTGGTTGGACACCTTTTAACGCAGTCATTCAATTCAAAATTTGCTACTTCATCAAAAGCTTCTGGAGGAAGATGTGAATTTGGGTATAATTTCCCTTCAGAAGAAAGAAGAAACATGTAGCCTGCAAAACTCTTTATCTCCCCATTTGTGCCTTTTAGAGCAGAGTACTTTCCTCCTCCTCAGTGGCTTTTCCAGTTTCTCGTCGATTTTCAGAAAACCCTTCAGCAGTTCAAGCCATCCCTGCAGTTTTCCATCACCGTGTGCTGCTCAGCTCCCTAATAAAGAATTTCAGCAGAGCTATAGAAATCAATATGAAATTCATCTTTGCAGCTGAGTTCCCTGGCACGCTGCATGTGGAGGGGGAAGCTCAGAGAGCACATCATCTGCAATGCCATCCCCCTTCCAGTCCCTCTGGGGGCAGGGGAAACCTGCCCCTAGAAACAGCCTCACCTGGGACTGGCCTGCAGCACACAGCAGCTATCCCACTGCAGATTATTTTGTCAGAAATCACCTGGCACTGGGGCCAGAGGGGCACAGCTCCAGGGAGGTGGGCTGGGGGAAGTGCAGGAACCTGGCAGGGAGCCTGAGTGCCCCAGGGACTGCTCGGATGCTGTGCCATCCAACACATCTGCTGGGGAGGTTTCATGGTTTTTCCCCTTCCTGATGGATTGCTGGGTGATTTTTCTTTGCTCTGGAACGAGATGCAGAAAGCTTGACAAATGGGGAGGAGGGAAACTTCTCGCGCCAGAATAATTCAATTTTATTGCATTCTTCACTGCACAGCACGCTGCCTCGAACTTACTGGGGGTGAAAATCACTTGACAGAGAGTATAACGTGCAGAAAGTGTCAGAAAGCTCACTAGATGTGCCTGTGCTTTTGTCCTCCCCTCTCCAGCCTCACCTGCACCGTCAGGGTGGGAAATGCAAAGTAAGAGGACTCTGGGTAGTGTGATATTGGCTCCTGCTCCCCAAAATCTTGGTCTGGTGGTGGGCCCAGAAGGAAGCCCCACATGTCTCTGACAGGCAAGCATTTCCTTGGAAAATTCCCAGCTGGTCCCTGCTCTCCATCTCCAGCCACAGCCACTGCCCCTCCCAGGTAATGGCATTTTCTTCTTCAAAATTCTGCTGAAATTTCAGGTGAATGAAGATTTTCCCATCTCCCCAGTTTAGGAGCTGAGATGCAGGACAGACACTGTTCCCCTGTGCCATGGGGAGGGGCTTGTTAAGCCCTTTGCAGGGCTCTGCCATGAAGAGGGAAACAAAAATGGCAAACCCCATCAGCCTTTTTGGGGTTTTGTGGGTTTTTTTGATCTCTTTATCACTTAAAAGCCCAAGGGACACTCCATCAGAGAAGTATAAAAGTTGCTTGGAGAGAAAAGTCAGCCACCGTTCCTTTTTGTGACTCTTTTCAGCCCTTTGGACCCAAAAGTCCGTGCTGGAGAGTGGAAGCTCAGTGTGGGAGCTCAGCAGAGCCCTGTCCCATAGGGCTTCTCATTTTGGGAGGAATTCAGCATCTCTGACTGCTTTTTGGGATTTTTGGGAAGAGGAGCTGCTGCCTGCTCACTGCAGGGAATGTGCTACTTTGAAGGTGTCTTGGTGCTGCTGCACTTTTAAAAGCCTCATGGGCTAGTGCTGTTGGACAGGAGGAAGAGCAGGGGGTGAGTTAGCCCCGAGAAATCCAAAGTATCTCAGTGACTTCTGCTAGCAGGACTTGCAGAGAGGGCAGGAAGCTCCTGTGGTGGAATGGGCAGCACAAGACAGGAGAGGCTGTGCACAGGAGCCCTCCCTGTGCCTCCTGGAGTGAAACTGCAGCCTTGTCCATCCAGCAGCTGAGTGTGTGTGTGTGTGTGAGGGTCTGTGCCTGCCCACAGGACCACCCTGGGCACTGCTCACCACCTGGCATTGCTCCCTGCCCCTGCCATGGGACATCCTGGGGCCTCCCTGGGCCAGGGGCAGCAGCCACGGGTGATGACTCCCTCCCTGCTCGTGGCAGTTTCCAGCCTGGCCAATTTTTCTGCCTCTTGACTTAAGCTTCATTGATGTTAGGCAGCATTATTATTTAAAAATAGACATGTCATGCTATGCTTGAATCAAGTGTCTTGCAAAAACCTGGGGGGCTAAATATAGTTAATTTGCACAGTAACCTTCACCTGCCAAGGCAATGTTAGCAGGAGAGCCATGCTTGATGGGGGAGCCTGGGGCTGGATTTTAGCTCCTCTACATATAAAGACACTCGTGGAGGGAGGAGCAGGCAGAGGAGCCTGGGGAATGCTGTCAGGAGGTGGATGGTATGGGCAGTCCCAGCGAGGATGCTGGGTACCACAGAGGTCAGGCAGCTTCAGAAGGGTGCAGGCTGCACCAGGTCAGCTGCCTGAGGGAGAAAGAACCATCAGCCTTGCTGCTCTGGGGTGGGAGAGGTGTGAGGAAGGTGATGCTGCCCTTCCCTGGCTGTCACAGCTGGGCTCTGCCTTGCCTCAGGTCATTCCCAGTGGTTCTCTCCTCTGCACTAATAGGATTTGGGAGCTTAGCTACCTTTGTGCAGTAATGACAGCTCACCCCAGAGTCGTTCAGCCATGGCTGCTTGGCTGCCTAAAAGCCTGGAAAACTGCTAATGAAAACTAATTCCTGGCCGAGCCCGTGGCACCCCTGGGAGGACAACTGGGCCACAAGCTCAGCCATCCCTGCTGGACACGCTGCCCACAGGAGCTGCCAGCCCCACTGTCCCATGGCATGGGGGTCCTCTGGGGAACACAGCTGCCCACCCCGTGCCTGTGTCACCCACCCTGCTCCCCAGGGCTCATGGCTGCAGAGCCCTACCTGGCAAGGGGGGCATCTCTAGCAGCAGGGCTGCTTTGCATCTCACAGGAAAACCTTAACAAAATTCAGAGTCTGGAGCAGTTTTGGCTGGAAATGGGGAAGATGTGAGTCTTCAAAAGCCTTTGGCTTTCCTACACCCAGGGCCTGGCATCCATCCTGACCTCCTCACAGGTGCCTAGGGAAAGGCTCATGTTTTATTTAGCCCTCTTGGCCTTCTGAAGCCGTATTTCCTCTCCCTCCTTCCCACCCAGCTGTTCCTTTCTCTTCTTCTTTGACATAGCCTGATGCTTCCTCAGGTGCCTGCCCCTGGTACCCAGTCTCCACCACAGGAACACAGCTTGGCTCTGCCCTGCAAATGCTGCCGAGTCTAGGAATGATTTTAATTTTTTTTTTTCCCCAAAAAAAGATGAACTGTGCAATTGTTCTCCTAATGGATGTGACACGTTCTCCACATAGTGACACGTAACATATGGCACAAGATTACATCCTTCTAAATGATTCATGCAGTTCATCAGCACCACGATTATCTGCTGCTTTCCAGAGCCATGTCTTCCCAAGCAGCTAAAATTCCCAGCCCCCTCCCTCTGGCCCCTCACGGCTCCTGCTGCTGGGGTATTTTCAGCCTCCAGTGGACACTGGGCAGGTCTGCCCATCAGAGAAGTTATCTCCAACCCAGCCCCTTGTGCAGTGCAGTCAGAGCACAGAGCAGGCCAGGGCTTCCCAGCCAGCACCTCTGGGATGAGGCTGCAGCCTCTGGGAAAACACATCCCACAGGTGAGGTGGCTGGAGCAGTTTACCCACGAGAAGAATTTATTTCTTCTATAATGAAAAATTCTTTCAAGGAAAAAGCATTCATTGAGATGCAAATTCACCATGCTCTGTGCAGAAAATAAACCCATTTTTCCCTGCACAAGGCTCCAGGAACCTATTTGTGATAGCCCTGCTCAACAGTGATATCTCCAGCTCCCCAGGAAAATTAGTGCACATTAGCACAGAGCAGGGCATGGATCCCAGAGCGGCGTCCTGGCCTTGCTCATCCCTGGGACATTCCAGACAGAATTAACACAATTTAGCTTTTCTGACTCATGCACTTTGCCAGGGAACTTTAAATGAGTTTTTAATGCAGAAGCCTGGTCTGCAGCATGTGAATCAGGAGCCTCTTGGGGCATTTACCAGCCAGACTGCTTTAATAGAAAAGCCCCACCACACGCAAAGCCTCGCACTGGGGGAGGCAAGGTAGCAATGCCATGTGCCGCTCATTTACAGCCAGGAGCTGATTATCCACTGACTTCAGTGGGACTGCAACTGATACCAAATCATTTAAGATCCTACAGACAAAAAAGCTCTGCTAAAAATGGCATGGCTCAGGCAGCAAGGTAAGTACTCAGACGTTGGGAAAGGCCAGGCTTGTGGTTCCCGCGCAATTTAATTTTGCTCCATGTGCACTGAAATGAGAGAAAAGCCCCAGGAGGAAGGAGTAAGTGATCATTTAACTAAACACTGCATGGCAGTGTGGATGGGGGCAGAACAGAGGTCAAACCAACTACCATAAAGCTAGCCCTGCCTAATTTTTGATGCTTGAGCTTGCAACCTTCTAACAGAGAGTTTGGCGAGATTTCCCAACCTCTTTTCTTTAAGTTTCTAGTGGCTGCAAAGCGCCCAAGGGGCAGGAGCACGGATGTGCAGAGCCCTCCTGGGCCTGGGCCTGGGCAAGCCCAGCGAGGAGCAAGGCCAGCAGCTCCAGGGTTTGGCTGGCTGACAGCTTCGGCCAGGGTTTTGGAATAATAAACTAATGGATCTACCTCGCAAAAGAGAAGTTCTTGTGATCCAGACATCTCTGGGCCTGAATCCTTTGTCTCTTCCTAAAGTGCATCAAAAGGCCACTGGTTGCCTCCAAGGCTGTCCCTGGGCATTTTGTCTTGCCAGGACTGATGCCTGCCCACGGCCCTGCCTGGGGCTTGTGTGGTGCTGGAGTCACCCTGGCCTGTGCCATCTGCCTTCCCCTGGCATTGCTCCTGCCTGGGACTCCTCGCTGAGCAGAGAAATCAGCACCACCCCAGCTTCCCCTGAAAAGCTCAGCAGGTGCCTGTACGCTGTTTGCAAAGAGCCTTAGATGTTCCTCAGCTATATCCCTATTAGCTCTCAGCCTGAAATCCTCCCAGAAATCAAACAGGAACCCTCCAGGCATTTGAAATTAAATATAGCCCAACTTTGCAGCTGCCTGGGCTTCTGCAGGGAGCTTTTGTCTCTCCCGCAGTCCCCAGCCATGCATTCCCTACACAGCCATTTGGTCTCCAAACCATAAATTGCACAGTGAGACTGCGCCTTGTCTCAGCCCTGACAGGTTTGGGTACAAGAGAGTATTTCAGGGCATCACTAGCCTCTGACAAGAGCTGCAAGCCAAAGCAGCCTGTTCAAACTGACTGATTTAAAAATGTTTATCTCTAGTAAATATTGTCTAATGCCCTAATGTCAGTTCAAAATGGACTGGGAAGTATTTCCCCCAGCAGAGAAGCAAGAAGAGTAATTAGCAAAAAAAACCCCAAATCCAGCAACAGGCAGAGTGGGAAAATAGACAGCAATCAATGGGAAAAGCAGCAAATTGGTCTGGGAAGCAGAAGCGATGAGCAGAACAAATCTCTTGTCCAAGGGGGCAAGAAAGCAGCAAAAGGGATTTTCCCCCTCTGAAGGAAGCTGAGCCCTGGGGTGCTGGGGACTGGAACCAGAGCTGTACTGAGGTGGGAAAGGCAGCGATGGGCACCGACTAGTCCTGCTTTTTCTCCGGACTGCAGCCAGCCAGCTGCTGGGGCATGGCCCCTCAGGGACAGCCTTGCCCTCCATGCCAGTGTGTGCTCCCAGCCCCTATCCCACTGCTGGGTGACTGCCTGCACAGCCAGCAGGCTGCCAGCTCCTCCACACAGCTCCCTGGAACTGCTCCTGCAGCTATAAATAATCCTCCTCTCCCTCTCTGCTCTTCCCATGGCGTCCCTGGGATGCAGAGGCACGGCGTGCCCGGGACAGCCCCTGCCCCGGGGGGTGGCACCTCTCCAGGGGTGGCTGAGCTGCGAGGACAGCCTGGGGACAACCGGGAGGTGGCTTTGTCTTGTCCCTACAGCTGTGCAGAGCTGCGAACTGGCCACAGGCTGCATCCCACAGGGTTGGGTTTGGAGCAGGTGGAAGGAGTTCCAGGGAGGGAGACCCTGGTAAGTGAGATTTTGCAAAGGGGAAGAACAGGGAGGGAGGGAGGGAATGAGGAAGGAAGGAAGTGGCGGAAGGAAGGAAGTGGTGGAAGGAAGGAAGGAAGGAAGGAAGGGGCGGAAGGAAGGAAGTGGCGGAAGGAAGTGGCGGAAGGAAGGAAGGAAGGAAGGAAGGAAGGAAGGAAGGAAGGAAGGAAGGAAGGCAAGGAAGGAAGGAAGGAAGGAAGGAAGGAAGGAAGGAAGGAAGGAAGGAAGGAAGGAAGGAAGGAAGGAAGGAAGGAAGGAAGTGGTGGAAGGAAGGAAGTGCGGAAGGAAGTGGCGGAAGGAAGGAAGGAAGTGGCGGAAGGAAGGAAGGAAGGAAGGAAGGAAGGAAGGAAGGAAGGAAGGAAGTGGCGGAAGGAAGGAAGGAAGGAAGGAAGGAAGGAAGGAAGGAAGGAAGGAAGGAAGGAAGGAAGGAAGGAAGGAAGGAAGGAAGGAAGGAAGGAAGGAAGGAAGGAAGGAAGTGGTGGAAGGAAGGAAGTGCGGAAGGAAGGAAGTGCGGAAGTGCAGAAGTGCGGAAGTGCGGAAGGAAGTGGCGGAAGGAAGGAAGTGGCGGAAGGAAGGCAGGCAAATGAGCATTTTCTTGTCCCTCCTACTGATGGAAGCCAGGAGAGCTTGCAGTGATTTTTTTTCTCTATGTTTTGCTTGTGTAGAGCGGAGCACTAAGAAGCGGCGGCGTTCCCACCGACTCCTTGCCTTGCCATAAGAAGGCATCGCTTGACCCCAGTGGCTGGAGGGATGCTGTGGGAGCTGTGTTGGCCTCCCTCCAGCACCATTCCTTGCCTATCCCTCCACTACCTTGCCTTATTAATTCATCCCTTGCCTTGCCTTGCCTTGCCTTGCCTTGCCTACCCCTCCCTGCTGTGCTCTGACTCTCCCCTATTCTTGCCCTTGTTTCCACAAGACAAGCCAGGCCTTGCCATCTCCAGGGGCATTTCTCAGCCGTGGCTGCAGCAGCAAGGTGCATCACTGGCACGAGCACAGCACCTCCTTGTCCCTGTCCTGGCTTGGGACAGGTTTGGATATGGTTGCCCTCTGAGAAAAGCCATGGGGACAGGCAGATGTTAACAGGCACGAAGAAATCTCTCAGTGGAAACACTGCTCTCCAGAGAACCTCCTTTTCAGCAGCAGCTGTGAGATTCAAAGTAATTTTTTCCCCCTCCATTTAAGGAGATGCCAATAAAAAGCACAAAACCACATTGTGGCTCCATTTTTCTGTGTAGAGGAAAGCAGAAAATACACCATTTTCTAGGAAAGTCACGATCCAAATGCCCAGGGTTTGAAAAAGAATTTTCCCTCTGACAACAATCATTTTGATCATTATCAGCTGGACTTAAAACCCACAAAGCTTTCCACAGTTTCCTGGCTCTTTGGGAGCACCAGCTCCTTACTGGGTGCCCATGTGGGCTCGGTGTCACCCCACTGGAGGACACCAGTCGATGTGCCCTGTCCCTGGGCACCCAGCCCTGCCTGCTGCCCACCCACCAGAGCCAAAGCTGGCTGATAATTGGGAACTAACTGAATCCATTGCAATTACCTTTTCCCCAGTTCTGTTCCCCCCTGGAAGGCTGAGCTCTTTTGGGCTGAGAGCAACAACTGAAATTGTCAGTTCTAATTCCCTATGGCTCCGTTTATTCGGCCAGAGGACTTCCCCAGAGTAATCAAACCCAGCCAGAAAATGCATTAAACTCACAAAACAAACACTGGTGTTTGCAGCACAAAGCCCTTCCTGTCTCATTAAGATCAATTAGGTTGTCTTGAGCAAACTTTCCCCTTTCTTTCTGCTTAGCCTGGACCATTAAGCCCATCCTCCACCTAAACAAGCTCAACGGCAAATCTGAAGGTGAAAAATGCCCACGCATCAGTGCTTTGCTTCCAGGCAAGCTCTCTCCGAAGCGCTGCAAAGATAAAGGCGGCGAGGCAGGCTGGGCATTCAGGACATGTCTCCCAGAGCCCTTTATCCCGCAGGAAGGATTCGCACACAAGACAGCTCCTCTCCATCGCTCTGGGGACCACCCTGGCACAGGCAGCAGGCTCCCCTCCGGTGAGCGGGCTGTGCTGGCAGGCAGCTGCCGCCCTCCCTGCTCAGCCCGGGTGGATGTCCTGGTGCGTTTACTGGAGGCCACAGCAAAGCCTTCCAGGGCCAGGAGTCCCAGCTGGTGCAGAAGGACACGGCTCATCTGCGGCGCTGATTTCCACCGAGCATCTGCAGCCAGGGGAAGGGAGGAATCCATTCAAGCAGCGTCAGTCCAGGCGGCGGAGTGGCCCCGGCAGCCCCAGTCCGCAGCAGCCTGGGCTGAACACCCCTGGGAGCAAGGAGGGGGAGAGAACAGCCCCGAGAGAGAGAAGGAAGGAAGTGGCGGAAGGAAGGAAGAAAGGAAGTGGCGGAAGAAAGGAAGTAGCAGAAGGAAGTGGCGGAAGGAAGTGGCGGAAGGAAGGAAGTGGCGGAAGGAAGGAAGGAAGGAAGGAAGTGGCGGAAGGAAGGAAGGAAGGAAGGAAGAAAGGAAGGAAGGAAGGAAGGAAGGAAGGAAGGAAGGAAGGAAGGAAGGAAGGAAGGAAGGAAGGAAGGAAGGAAGGAAGGAAGGAAGGAAGGAAGGAAGGAAGGAAGGAAGTAAGTGGCGGAAGGAAGGAAGTGGCAGAAGGAAGGAAGTGGCGGAAGGAAGTGGCGGAAGTGGCGGAAGTGGCGGAAGGAAGGAAGTGGCGGAAGTGGCGGAAGGAAGGAAGTGGCGGAAGGAAGGAAGTGGCGGAAGGAAGGAAGTGGCGGAAGGAAGTGGCGGAAGGAAGTGGCGGAAGTGGCGGAAGTGGCGGAAGGAAGGAAGGAAGGAAGGAAGGAAGGAAGGAAGGAAGGAAGGAAGGAAGGAAGGAAGGAAGGAAGGAAGGAAGGAAGGAAGGAAGGAAGGAAGGAAGTGGTGGAAGTGGCGGAAGGAAGTGGCGGAAGTAGCGGATGGAAGTGCGGAAGAAAGTGCGGAAGGAAGTGTAGAAGTGCGGAAGTGCGGAAATGCGGAAGTGCGGAAGGAAGGAAGTGGCGGAAGGAAGGAAGGAAGAGAAAGGGGTACCTGCTGTGAGTGGGGTGCATCCGGGCTGCACCCTGAGCCTTGAGGGCTGCTGACAGCAGCAGAGCTGCTGGGCTCGGGGCACACTCCGAGGGAGCTGCAGCAGGGACACACGGGGACACGTCCCCTCTCTCCGGGTCACAGTGACCACATGCGAATTCCCAGTTTGGCAACAGCGATCAGTGACGGGGTAGGCACCCGAAGCAGGGACTGCAGCCGCAAAGTCCCTTGGATGTGCAGCCTCCGTCCCCCCCTCCCCGCTGTGCCACACAGCCCCGCTTTCTCACAGGTACCGCACAGAGCAGAGCAGGCGTGACTTTATTGAGAGCCAGCAAGGAGAGGAAACACATAATTAAACTCCTGACTCTGGCTCCAAATATTGCATAATGAAATTAGCCCCTCGGTGCCAGGCCGTGAACTTCCCACCGAGCGGGCACGGCCCTCCGAGGCTCCCTGAGAGCCAGCTCAGCTCCCAGGGCATTCAGCAGCCCTGCTCCAGGCTGGGCACTGCCGAGCTCCCACTAAAATCACTCCCCAAAGCACACAAGGCTTGCGGATGCTGGCACAAACTCGTGCGGTTCCCACAGGGAGGGAGCTCTCCCCGCCCCGTCAGGGACCGCTCAAGGGCTCTTCAGTATCCTATTCTCGTTGAGCTTAAACACAGCAGGACTTCTGCAGGGGTTCCTGCATCGGCCCCGGCCCCACGGGAACAGGACATTCTGAGATTCTCCTTCCCAAACTAGCGCAGCTTGGCACAGGATTGCACACACTCCCGGCAGGTCCTGACTCCTGCTGCTCGGAATCCCCAGCACGAGAGAGAACAAATTTGCAACTGTGAGCCAAGAAAGTCACTCCCAGACGGTATTGCAGAGGAAAGATGGTGTTAATTCAACGGGGAGGGTGTCTGCGTGTTGCTTAGGGGTGAAAAAAGAGGAGGGAGGGGAGCTGCCCCCACCACATCTGAGAACTACAGAAGAAGCTGATAGGATTTCTGCTAGGAGGCAAATAACATCAAGAAGCCTCTGGAGATTGTTTGTTTTCTCAGAAATCTTAACATGCAAAAACTGGCAAATAAACAGCAATTTTAGAGAAACCAGTCTCTCTCTCTCTCTCTCTCTCTCTCTTTTTTCTTTTTTTCTTTTTTTTTTTTTTTTTTTTTTTACACCCAGAAGAGGCAGCCATGCAGGTCTTCTCTGGTTACTGTGCCAGGTGCTGCAAGAATGCCTGCAAAGGGAGAACCAGGACTCGTGCAGATACAGGAAACATGACATGCTTGTGTGGCCTGCTTAAGTTAGAAAAGGAATTAGGGCTTGGCTGGTGTAGGATGTTGTGCCTGTCCCAACCCCGTGCTCTGTCCCTTAGCTGGCCCAGCTGTGTGAGAGGCAGCACCTCTGCTCCAAAGGTTGGATTCATGGGTCCCACCTTGTGTGGGACTCATCCAGGACAGCAAAACTGCAGCGCAGAAGAGCCAGGAGCTGGTGCTGTCACAGCTGATGGTGTCACAGACCTTTGCACCTGCATCCTCCCCTTCTGGCAAAACTGCTCAATGCCTTGATCTCAAGTGGAGGGTGTCATTGGAGCCCCTCTTGGAAAGCTCTCTGCAGCCTGGAGGATCTGTACCTGCGAAGACACGGGAGGAAAAGGGAGCTGTGCAGTGTGAACTGTGAAGGGTGGATGGACAGAACAGCCATGGTGAAGTCCTCAGGCTGCTTTGAAGAGCAGCCTCTGCCTGCACAGAGCCCGGGAGAAACCCGTGGGGACACACTCTGGAGGGTGGGAAGTGCGAGGTGCTCTTGCCAACGAACAAAGCCATTGGCTGAAAAATTGAGTGTTTGCAACTAATTATTTTCAGTAACTGACCAGCTTTACGGATGGTTGAGGAATATTCATCAAATAAATTATTCATGATTTCTTTCCACTGATCAGCAAATCAATTAGCCACAAACCTCTCTCCAATTATTCATCCAGCTCGAGCGGGATAAATGGGGAGATTTATGACACAGACAACCAACTAATGTGTATTTCCAAACAGGGACCCTTGAGATCCATGAACCTTGTTCTGCACTGGCTCAAATGACCCCGTGCTGACTCACAGTTAAGCTCTCCGAGCTCATGCTTGTGTGCTGCCAGCTCTGTAAAGTCTCCTGTCACTCAGCACTCTTGGGAGGTGAGGCAGTGCACACCTGTGGTTTGGAGAGAGACGGTCTCAGGGGGCTCAGCAGGGCTCACAGGTGATCTGGAAACACCCCTCGACGAATAAATTAGTTGATATGGCCAAGACGAACACAAGAGCTGATGCAGAAATAACCAGTGGTGTCCATAAGGATTTGTACATTGTCAAATGTGACAATGTACAAATCTCTTCAGCTATAAACTCCACAGGTATGGACCTGTTGGCAAGTTGCATTTGTGCAATTTAGCCTCTACTGTTATAATTCCCCATAAAAGCACTCTCACACCAAAATTAAGTCACGTTGACAATATTAAGCGGCACAATAAATGTAAGTAAGGGTTATGAGACTAACAAATAGTCAAATTAGCATAAGAGCTGGCTTTGCCTCACTGGAATAACACCATTAGAGTTTGTAAAAGCAAAGCATAATTCAGCATAAGTGTGATAAGTGACCAGAACTGCACAGAGATATCTCCAAATTGCCCTGCTCTGCAAGACTTCCCATGCCAGCCACACTGGTGCTCCAGCTCAGAAGTGAGGCCTGCCTGCCATACTTGGCATGGACACAGGTCTCTCATGGCAATCTACAGTACTGCTTGTTGACATGGTTGGAAATTAGGGTTGTGGCTGGCTTGCACAGATAGAGTGAGTCCAGATGTAGGAGGGCAGCTGCTGTACATGCCAGGCAGAGCTTCTTTTCCTGCAGTAAACAGGCACAGGAACAGCAATACACTCCAGGGGAAAAGCATCACTTGCAGCTTTGATTGATCTGGTTAGTGGATTAAGCTCATATTTGTCTAAATAAACTCACAGCCTTAATCTGCTTTCATCCCACTGCCTGGGAGGGCTCCCTTCTCACAAAGCCCCATCCATAACTCCACAGGGTTCTTTCAGTTGGAGAAGCGTTGGCTACAGGCAAGAGGCAGTGAAAACACCCACTTCTGCATGGTGACCTGGTGCAGAGCAACCTCCAGGCTTGGCCTCCAGAAGCGCTTGGTTTCTCTGGCTTTGCTAACTCTCCCACAGTTAGCATCCCAGTGCATCCCAGTGCATCCCAGAACTGTAGCCACATCAGGGAGCTGAGGCAGCCAGCCCTGACAGGGGCAGCTGCAGCTTGGGAGGAGTGGGAGCCCCTGGGCCAGACAATTCTGCACCACAGAAGGGTCCCCCATTCCTGCACAGGGACAGTTCTTCCCCTCGCAGGGTGTGGAGGTGAAGTGGTTCCCACTCGGTGAAGCGCTGTGAGCCTGCCTGCGGGTGAGGCTGCGAGCAGGGCTCAGCCTGGTGTCCCTCTGCCCCGCGGTTCTCAGTGCTGCACATCCTCGCTGAGGAGGACAGCCAGAAGGAGTCACTTCTCCTGGATCACCGGTTCTGCGCCCCAGGAAAACTCTCAGTCTGAGGCTAGATGTCTGGGACAGAGCTCGCCACTCTTCAGATGCTACTGTCAAAAGCCAAAATCTGTGGAGTTAAGAGATTTCCTGCAATATCCGTTCCCATGCCGGTCACCCACATGCAAAGCCCACCTGCGACAGGGTGGTTTCAGTGCCGCTGGGGCTGGAGCTGCTGCAGCAATGTTCCCGGAGAAGCATCGTACCTGTGCCTGGGCAGGGCTGGGAGAGGTAGGAAGTTCAGAGCTGCGGCAGGAGGGGCCCTGCGAAATGGGTACTGAGGCAGGGCATGAGCCTGACGTGTGCCACCGGCGGGATGGTGCGCGACCTCTGCTGTGGGGGACGTGGGGCAGGCTGCGCGGGTCGGGAGAACACTGGGCAGCCCCTTTCCCATTTCCCCTCGGAGCTGCCGAGCCACTCCGGGGCACAGCCAGGAGAGCTCCAGTGTCCTGGGCTCTGGGGCTGACCAGAGGGCTCCTCAGGGTAGGGGCAGGGAGTCCTGGGCTCTGGCAGCGGCATCGGCTCCAGAGGTCGGCACTGAGGACTCCGGGGCTCGGGGTCTGACCGCAGCCCGCAGGGATGGAGGCGGGGGGAAAGGAGGCGAAGGCTCTGGATTCTGATGCCGCTCTTCGGTCCCAGGGATGGGTTCGACTGTGCCGAGGTCTTGGACAAGTCCCCGACCCAGCGACAAAGGGATGGGATCCCGGAGGACGGGTTGCTCCCGGACGCCGAGAGCGGCGATGGGGGACCCAGGCTGCAGGATGGCGGTGGAGGAACCCCCGGAACCCCCGGGGGACGGGGCTGCGGCCGGGGCGGCGGGCTCGGGGGTGTCGCCGGCCCCTCCCGGCGGCGGCCGACGCCCGCAGCGCCGGCGGCGCGGGGCGGAGGGGCGGTGGGCACGGCCCCCTCGCCGCGCCGCCCCCCGCCCGCCCCCAGCGCCTCCCGCGGACGGCGGAGCGCGGCGCGGGGCCGCGGGGCCGGCGCGGGGCGGCGAGCGGCGGCGGGGCGGCCGCAGCCCCCGACGGCAGCGGCGGCGATGCGGCGAGGCGGGGCGGCGGGCGGCGAGGCGGGGCGGCGGGCAGCGCGGCGGGGGCGGCGGGGCTGAGCGCCGGGCGGCCGGGGCTCCTCGGCCCCGGGGGGGGGCACCCGCCCGCCCGCCCGGCGCCGCACCCGGCTCCGCACCCGGCACACGGATTTACGGCGCGGACTGCAGCCTCCGGAGCGGCCCGGCAGGTAAGGCACGGCCGGCGGCACCTGGGGGCCTCGCCGTGCCCGCCGCGCATCCCCCCTCATCCGCCGCGGTATCGTCTCGCCGGGCTCCGGACGCGGCGCAAGTTTCCCGCATCGCGGTCCCAGCGGGCACTGTAGGACCCTGTATGTCCCTGCAGGACCGCGGCGGATGCTGCGGCGATGGGGCTGCCCCGGCTGCGAGCCCCCGCCCGCCCCTCGCCCTCCCCACCGCTCCCCGCTGCGCCCGCAGCCCCGAGCCCCCGGCCGGACAGCGGCGGGGCCGGGGTCCCGCTCGGGACCGGCCGCAGTGCCGAGGGGCCAGGGGGAGAGCGGGGTCGGCTGCTCGGGCTGCTGCGGGAGAAGGTTCTGTTGCTCTTGGACCAAACTTGGCTTCGGGGAACGTGGCCTCGGGGTGGGAGCCCCGGGAGGGACCGGTGGCACGGAGGAGCCCCGAAGGACATGCCCGGAGCCCGCTGCTGCTCAGGGTGCGGGTGTCTCGCCCCGCGGGGCCCGTCCCGCTCCTGGGGATGCTCCCTGCTAGGCCTCGGCTGGAGGCTGAGCCCGGTTTTGGAGCTCGCTTCTCCACAGGGAACGCGGACTCCTTCCAGCCTTGTGGCAGGCCTGAGTGCCGGGAGGCTCGGGATGCTCCCGTTTCCGCCTCGGGAACGCGTTCCCTTCGCAGCCGACCTCAGAAAGCGAGTGTGGGAGAGGGGACATGGCCCGCGGGAGAGGCAGCGCAGCCGGGGACATGAGGAGGGGGTCGGGTTTCCCCGAGAGTGCTGAACACGTTGTGAGTGGGACTTTCCCCCTCCTACCCCGGCCGCGGAGGCGCTGCCCACCGGCACAGCTGACGTGCCCCAAGGGCCGGGGGTGCTGCTGCGGTCCTGCCTTGCCGGTGCCATCGGGTGCGGATTTTACCGGGGAAGATCCCTGTTTGCAGCCTTTTCCCTCTTTTCCCTGCACGGTGGCAGACTGTCGCCATCGACCGTGCAGACGGGCTGTGCGGCTGAGCTGTGACTTCCCGGGGGCGTGGGGTATCGATCTGTGGCTCTGCCCTGCGGAAGGGAAGGTGTGCTCAGCCCAGCGCATCGCCCGGCGAGTCTGCTCCTGTGCTCCTGCTCCGGGGACTCGTCAGATCTGGAGTCCTCCCCCTGGACATGCCGCTGGCACACTTCTCCTTGGGCAGCCGGGCAGCTGGCACGAGGATTTAGGTGTCCCGTGGTGGTTTGTGCGGGGAAGCTGGGTGGCTCTAGCTGTGAGCCACCTTCACGTGGGCTGCCCGGTCCCAGCAGGATCCCCTCCACACCTCCCACGCTTGCTGTGCCCCGCGGGTCCTGCACGGCTCCTCGGTCTGCCTGGGGCTGCATCCCGGCTGCGGGATGTCTGCCCTGGGGGAATGGATCGCAGGTGGCACCGGGCTTCCCCCAGCTGCCTGTTGTGTACCTAAGGGCGCCCTGGCTTTATCTGCTAGAACGGATGTGAGTACGGGGGTCTGATCACTGCGTGCAAAAATCCTCCTTCAGAAATCCCCGTCTCCTGAGCATCGCTGACATAAGGTGAAACAAGCACAGATTCTGCAATTTTAGGGCTCTCTCCCGGTTTTGCTGCAACCAACAGTAGACGGGACTGAATATAAACTGGGTTTTTATCGGTTTCCCCGGGTTTTTATCTGTTTCCCGACACAAAGCTCTTGCTGTCAGAATGAAAGCAGATGTTTGGCTGCCTGTTTAAGCTAGAAACGCCTCTGGTTAGGACGCTAGCAGTTCTAGGATCTCCAGCCCATCCCCTTTACCTCGGTGGCTTCAAAGGCTGCCCGAGCAAAACTGTTCTTAAACTGCTCTGGTTGCTGCCAGAGAGGCATCCCCTGCTCCCTTTAAAAAATAATAAAGGGAATATGTACAAAAAGCCGTGGAAATGGTGGAGGAGGGTCTCGGAGCGATGTGCTGAGGGAAGTGAGCACAGCTTGGCACAGCAGCTCAGCTGGAGCTCGATCTGGCACCGAGTCCCCAGTGCTGCTTCCCTGTATCCTGGTGGGGCTCTGGGGCTTGCTGTGCCCTGCAGGCGCTCTAAGGGCTCTGCAGAGATGGATCTGGGCCCTTGCTGTGGAGAGGCAGCAGCAGCAGGGGGGTGAATATCCATGCCCAGGAGTGCCGTGCACACACCAACCTGCGAGACAGCCCTGCTCCTTCTCTGGCTCATGGATCCAGAGAGAGACAGTGCTTTCCTGTGTCTGCTTCTCAGCTTCCACAAATGGAGAGCTTGCTGTTTTGCTGTGGGACACCTAAAAGCACAGCCCGTGCACTGGGCTGGAGCTCCTCAGCTTGGTTTTCTTGTAGTTGGCAGCAGTGCTGCCCGGGGGCGGTGCAGGAGGGTCCTGCTGCTGCTGCTGCAGCCTCGGGGTGTGCCCAGGGGGACAGAGCAAGGTGGCACTTGCCCAAAAGGCCGTGGCAGGGCTCTGCTGAATCCCAGCTCCCGGGATGCTCCTTTTGCCTGGGCAGCTTGCCGCCGGTGCCCTGACAAGTAGCTTTGTGTGTAAATGGGGATTTCTTCAAAACTCCTGGGAGGAGCAGCTGACAACAAACAGCTCAGTGGCGAAAATGTGTTTGTGTGTGTGAACTACAGTCTAAATGGGAGAGGGAAAACATCCAGTTACAGAACTAATGCAAATGGAGTTGGCTTTCATCTCTCCCTGCAGCATCCTTTGTGGAAAGCATTTGCATTTCCCCAAAGTCAGTTTGCTACCTATCCTTCAAGCAAATCCAGAGCCAGAGAGCAGAGGAAAGCCTGTTTACAAGGTGTGGGGTGGCTTGCCAAATCTGGAGAGAACTGAACTCAAAATATTTGATAATGAAAAGTCTTATTTTAAGGTAGCAGCACTGAGGACAGCAGAGGATGGCCCTCACAGGCTGCGGTGTGTGCTCCACTGCTGAGTGCAGGGTCGGGGGATCATTCCTGAGCTCCTGCTGCACCAGTTCTTGCAGGTGACCCATCCAGAAGGCTGATGGGGAGGAGGGGGGCTCATAAATTCCTCTGACCTCCCCTGGCACTACTCTGAAATGCTGGTGAGATGTGGCATTCCTGCTGGGGGATCCTGGAGCTGTCCAGCATCACCCTGCTGTGGGTGTGGGAAGGCTCCCGTGGCTCCCAGCAGAGATCCACCAGCCTTGGGGTCTTCAGTGGTGTGGGGCCTCTGGGTCTGGCAGCTGCAAACAGCTCTAAAGTGGACTGCTGCCATTGTGGAGGAGCCTCCAGCCCGGCAGACAGAAACAAAACAGGATTTCAGGAGCACTCCAGCAACAGCTATTAGCTATGCTAAAAGGATTACCAGCTCTGCAGGACTCATCAAGTGTTTAAAACATAACTCAAGCATCAAAGGCGACTCTTAAAGGCTCACATTTTCACATCAAGTCACTGTGAAAATTTCGATCCAACTTAATTAAAACATTCACAAGGCTTGTTAAAAACATAAAGAGAAAAAACAAAGGCCTTTTTTCCTTAAGTACCAAGACATTTGAAGAGAGGAGTTTACAGCAAAGTATGCATATTTTTTGTTATAGAATCACCTTTGTGAAAGTCTCCTGTCTCTAGATCACTGTGTCTGACTAAGCTCAAGCTCTCCAAAAAGGAAACAAATATGTTGGTATTGTTTTTGTTGTTTTGTTTTTTCCCTGGCTAGGGACCACAGAAGAGAGATGAAAAAGTGAGAAGAGCTTTGTAGAGAAAGTTAGATAAGAGGGTGGGGGAGTGTCAAAACCAGACCTATAATAGGAAACAAGCCACTGAAGTGCTGGTGAAAGTACCTTTTATCTTGAAGGCTCCAAGTGCTGTGCAGTGCATTAATACACATAAGAGCTGAAAAGCAGTCGACAACAACTGGCACCACCACCTTTGCTGGCAGCAGAGTCACCCCAGGTGGGTCACAGGCTCACTCACCATCAGTCCCTGACTGCCTCTCTGCTTTGTCTGAGCTCATTTTTGGGCCACTCACTGGAAGAAGGACACTGAGGTGCTGGAGAAAATCCAGAGAAGGGCAACCAAGGTGGTGAAGGGTCTGGAGCACAAATCTGATGAGGAGTGGCTGAGGGAGCTGGGGGACTCAGGCTGGAGAAAGGGAGGCTCACTGGGGACCTTACAGCTCTCTACAGCCACCTGAAAAGAGGCCCTAAAAAGGTGGGAGTTGCCCAGTTCTTCCAGGTAATAAGGTAGGGCAAGAGGAAATGGTCTCAAGGTTCACCAGGGGAGGTTTGGGATGGATATTAGGGAAAACTTCTTCATAGAAAGGATTGTCAAGGACTGGAACGTGCTGCCCAGGGAAGTGGTTGAGTCACCATCCCTGGAGGGATTTAAATGATGTGCCACTTAGGGATGTCATTCAGTGGTGAATTTGGAAGTGCTAGGTTAGTGGTTGAACTCCACAGTCTTAGCAGCTTTTTCCAGTCTTAATGATTCTACGATTCTGTGTTTTGGCTGAGGTGGGATGTTGCTGATCAGCCCCATCCTAAGCCCCTCCCCATGTGTGCTTGGTCCTGGTCAGCCCCACCATCATCTTCCACAGGGCTGTGATTTAATTCTCCTTGCCTGTGATTTAATTCTCCTTGCCTGTGATGTGCCCTGTCTCGGGGACATGGGGTCATCCCAGGCTTCAGCATGTGTTCACCCTGACCACTCTCACCCTCCTCAGGGGCCCCAGTTGTTTCCAGTGCCCTGGGGAGATGTAAAACAGGTAGTCTGTTTCACACAGAGTGAAACTACTGTTTCCCTCTGCACAAGGAATTATGCCACTGGAATTATGGCTGCATTAAACACAGTATTTAAACTTAGTGAATGAGTTTTTTGGCATTCATGTAGGATTTTATCCCATTATGTTAATTTTCTTGGTTTTGATTAATATTGAATCAGCATCCCCAAAAATGGAATAAACACATCCTCTCCTTCCTCTTGTTTACATAGGAGTTTAATTTCTTCCTCTCCACACTGTCCTGCCTGGTGCTCAGAGGGGCAGTGCTGAGAAATGCCTTGAGGAGCAGAGCTGCTCCTGCTGCATCTTCCCAAGGGGATTTGCAGCCTCTCTTCCTCCTTTCCTTCTCACTTGGCCATTTTCTTGAGGCAGAATGTAGGAGCAAACATCCTCCTGTAGGGCCTGAGCAAAGAGCCTCCTGTAGGATCTGAGCAAAGAGCCTCCTGTAGGATCTGAGCAAAGAGCCTCCTGTAGGATCTGAGCAAAGAGCCTCCTGTAGGATCTGAGCAAACATCCTCCTGTAGGATCTGAGCAAAGAGCCTCCTGTAGGATCTGAGCAAAGAGCCTCCTGTAGGATCTGAGCAAACATCCTCCTGTAGGATCTGAGCAAAGAGCCTCCTGTAGGATCTGAGCAAACATCCTCCTGTAGGATCTGAGCAAACATCCTCCTGTAGGATCTGAGCAAAGAGCCTCCTGTAGGATCTGAGCAAACATCCTCCTGTAGGGCCTGAGCAAACATCCTCCTGTAGGATCTGAGCAAAGAGCCTCCTGCAGGATCTGAGCAAACATCCTCCTGTAGGATCTGAGCAAAGAGCCTCCTGTAGGATCTGAGCAAACATCCTCCTGTAGGATCTGAGCAAACATCCTCCTGTAGGATCTGAGCAAAGAGCCTCCTGTAGGATCTGAGCAAAGAGCCTCCTGTAGGATCTGAGCAAACATCCTCCTGTAGGATCTGAGCAAAGAGCCTCCTGTAGGATCTGAGCAAACATCCTCCTGTAGGATCTGAGCAAACATCCTCCTGTAGGATCTGAGCAAAGAGCCTCCTGTAGGATCTGAGCAAACATCCTCCTGTAGGGCCTGAGCAAACATCCTCCTGTAGGATCTGAGCAAAGAGCCTCCTGCAGGATCTGAGCAAACATCCTCCTGTAGGATCTGAGCAAACATCCTCCTGTAGGATCTGAGCAAAGAGCCTCCTGTAGGATCTGAGCAAACATCCTCCTGTAGGGCCTGAGCAAACATCCTCCTGTAGGATCTGAGCAAAGAGCCTCCTGCAGGATCTGAGCAAACATCCTCCTGTAGGATCTGAGCAAACATCCTCCTGTAGGATCTGAGCAAACATCCTCCTGTAGGATCTGAGCAAAGAGCCTCCTGTAGGATCTGAGCAAAGAGCCTCCTGTAGGATCTGAGCAAACATCCTCCTGTAGGATCTGAGCAAAGAGCCTCCTGTAGGATCTGAGCAAACATCCTCCTGTAGGATCTGAGCAAACATCCTCCTGTAGGATCTGAGCAAAAAGCCTCCTGTAGGGCCTGAGCAAAGAGCCTCCTGTAGGATCTGAGCAAAGAGCCTCCTGTAGGATCTGAGCAAACATCCTCATGTAGGATCTGAGCAAACATCCTCCTGTAGGGCCTGAGCAAACATCCTCCTGTAGGATCTGAGCAAAGAGCCTCCTGTAGGATCTGAGCAAACATCCTCCTGTAGGATCTGAGCAAACATCCTCCTGTAGGATCTGAGCAAAGAGCCTCCTGTAGGATCTGAGCAAACATCCTCCTGTAGGATCTGAGCAAAGAGCCTCCTGTAGGGCCTGAGCAAAGAGCCTCCTGTAGGATCTGAGCAAACATCCTCCTGTAGGGCCTGAGCAAACATCCTCCTGTAGGATCTGAGCAAAGAGCCTCCTGCAGGATCTGAGCAAAGAGCCTCCTGTAGGATCTGAGCAAAGAGCCTCCTGTAGGATCTGAGCAAAGAGCCTCCTGTAGGATCTGAGCAAAGAGCCTCCTGTAGGATCTGAGCAAAGAGCCTCCTGCCCCTGCCACCCTCTGGGCTGGGCCAGCTGTGTCCCCGTGCCAGGGACAGCGAGCTGCTGTCACACAGGGCTGGGGGCATGGGGAGGTGTGTGAGCACAGCCTTTAAACCATGTGCTCTGTGCACGCTCAGGATGGGAAATGCAGGAATTAGGAGGTAGACAGGGTTTTTCCATCAAGCCTTTATAGCACCTTCCTCACCATGTGTCTAGACATAGCTATAAATGAGGGAGAGGGCTATTACCTGGGAATAAAACTACTGAAACCAGCCCTGGAGAGCTTGATGCTGTATTTCCAAGGAACTGGGAGATCCCTTATGATGAATGTAACAATATGAAAGGCTATAAACTCACCACAGCTGGGTACTGAGTCAGGGGACACACTTAAAATGTCCCTGCCACTTGCAGCTCAGACTCAGCATTGACTGCTCTCTCTTGCCAGTCCTTGGCCATTCCAAGGGCTGCCACTTGCTCACGGATCAGCGTTCAGCCCTGCTACTCCACCAGCTCCAGTGGCATCATAAAACAGCCCAGTGGTCGTCACCATCTGATTTCTCATTGCAGTGTGGACCAGTGGTGGTGGGGAGGAGAGCAGAGGTCATCAGTGGAGCCTGGGCTGAGCAGCTCACTGGGAAACTGCCTTCACACCTGAAAACTTGAAGCAGGGACAGCAGGAGCTCTGCTGAGTGCCTGGCAGTGCTTGTGTGGGTGGGAAATGCCTGGGAACTCATCCCAGAATGCCCAGTCTCCATCCCAAGCCTTTTGATAATGGTGGAAGAAGTTATACTGCAGAGATCTAATTTTTTTTGGATGCAAAATCTCTGGTCGTTCCTTCTGCCATGTCCAGCACAGCAGGGTCTCAGTCTGCCTAAGGCTTTGCCATGCTGTGATAGCATCAGCAAAAGTAATAAAGAAGAGAATGGACTCCCTAGAAAAATACTGTGAAGCAAACCCCTGACACACTCCTGACAGTGTCTGCAGCAAAAGCCCAGGGAATTATTTTGTTCAGCTAAGAGTAACCTACCAACACTAGTCTGAGTGACTGAGTGGAGTGGCAGGGGATGTCTCTTCTGATCCTTTGGTCGAATTAGAGGACGAAAAAGGGAAGTGAAAGGGTCACACGGGTGGCTGGGACCTTTTGGGATCTGCTGGCCCATGGCTGACCTGCCCTCTGAGGGAGGGGGGGTGAGAAACAGCAGCATGGCAAGTGGTCAGGGCAGGTGCAGGCAGTGGAGAATTTGGGTCAGCACCTTTGTGGCTGCAGGAGATGTTCCCCAGGCTGGGTTTCCTCTCCCAGTAGGGTTTCCTCCTCCAGATTAGCTTTCCTCTGCAGATGGTGCACTGTGACCAGGCCTTGTAACACCCCTGCAGAGTTTTCTCGTGTTGCATGGTCAGGATTAGGAGGCACTTGGGTATCATGGTCCTCTGAGTACCTAAGACCTATTAAAAATTGTTCTAATTTGACTCCACAAACTGTGCCATTGGGAATGCAGCAGTGCTTCTGGGATGTGAGTAAATACTGGCCTTGAATGAAGTTGTGGACAATGGGAGATAAGTTATCAACAGCTGTTTAACTTAATATTACTTCCATGCAAGATAACACTGAGCTTTTGCAAGAGTTAATAACCAGATGCAGAATCTGTCATTGCAAACACAGGCACCTGGCAAAGTGCATCCATAATTTTTCCACTGGAGTGTTATTACAGCTGAAGGAGCATGGTAGCAAGGAAATGTGCCAGTGGCCTGGCTCCAGTGGCACCCCAGGTGATGTTGCTGTGGCTCTGTGCAGTGACTGGGGGACAAGAGTGCTTTCCTGTGGGTCCAGCCCCTCCAGACTGAAGGGGCTAGGATGGCATCCTTAAGGAGTTGCATTAACAAAGCTTTGCTGCTGCTAATCAGGCGTGAATGCCTGTGCTGAGCAGGGCCTGTGCTGCACATCTGAGCACAGTGACCGTGGAGCCAAGAGTGAAGGAGGACAGGGAGGCATTAATACAGGCACTTAGAAGGTGGTGGTGAAACATGAAGTGTGCATCAGTTGTGGATCACAGGATCACCACAAAAAGGAATGCAGCTGGTGCTAATCAAGATTTTAACCCAGAGTTATTGGTCTGCATCACCTTAGGTGGCTACTGCTCCCTGGTATGGCTGTTCGAGCCCAAGGCTGGACCTGTAATTCCACGGAATTGTAATTCCAAGAACAGGCTGGCAAAGGCCAGAAGCACTCAGGGGACTGGAAGGGCTCTGCTGGCGAGCAGTGTTTGGTTCTGCAGCCACCAGGCTTCTCTGCAGAAGGACTCCTTCCCAGGCCTGTCCCAAAATGTGGAGCGGGGCCAGAGGAGGTATCTCAGCCACCTGCCCATCACCACAGGGTAGGCCCACCCTGGCTGTTTTAATTCCATTCCTGTCATTGATCCTGGCCATGGATGCTGTGGGCTTTCAGCATTGAGCTCAGGGAAGGGCTGGGGCAGGAGGAGTGGACCCTGCCTGCTCTCCCCTGCCTGCTGCCCCCACAGGGCTCCGCAGTGCTCTCCCTGATGATCAGGACAGAGGTCACAGTGTCAGTGCCTGGCTGGGACAGGCCTGGCAAGGCTCTGAGGACACTGATCAGTCTGACTGAGCCCTCAGTGGAGGCTCCTGGCAGAGCTGGGCTGGCTTTGCCTGCCCCTGGCTCCCAGCCCCTGCTTTATCCAGCAGACCACACTGCTGCTCAGCAGAGCTGGCTGCAGATGCTAGGACAGCAGCTGCAGTCCTGTTGATCCCCGTGGGGATGATAAGCCCAAATGGAGACCCTTGGGAAATCAGCACAGAATACAAAAATCTGGCTGCAAAGCAGAGTCTCAGACTGTGACAGCTCTGCAGACAAACCCATGTGAGAGTCCAGCTGTGCAGAGCATCCACAGAGGGCCTGCTTTGAATGTGGATTTGGTGCTTGGGATACATAAGGAAATATTTGTTGGTTTGCATGAGCCCATCGCCCCTTTTCCTTCTCCCAGAGGAAGCATCTGGAAGCAGGTCCAGGTCCTTGCATCCATGGAGGCAACAAATCCTCAGCTTCCCTGGGTTCCTCAAGTGGGTTCTTCAGATGATGAGGCTGGAGTGAACAAACAGATGAGCACCTTGGAAGGATCCAGACTTCTCACGGTCTCAGGGCTAGAAGGGTCAGAGGAACACTCTGGCCTTCCAAAAGAAAGCAGCCCCTCCATGTGCCACTGCTGCTCCGGCTGGTGCACACGCAGATGGGGATGTGTGTGTTTTCAGGCCATTCCTGGTGTTCACACCCTGCTGGAGGAGCTGGGAGCACGGGCTGAGTGTGCTGGGGGCTCTCTGGCCTTGCTCCCTCCCCAGCTGTTTCGGGCCCTGGTCGCTGCTTCTGGGCCAGCACCATGACACGGCCCAGAGCATCACCTGCTTAGGCAAGCACCACTCTGGAGCCTTTAGTAGCTGCAGTTCAGAAGAAAGCTGTGTTACTAATCCTCATATGTAGCTGCTTTTTTCCAGCTCAGGCATTCCAGATGAACTTTTCCCCCTGTGCTGTTTGCAAACCAGGCAGAGTGTGAGCGTGCCCTCACCCTTCCCACACACAGACACAGCAAGGCAGCAAGCAAATGGCAGGTCCCTGCTTGTCCTCAGCAATTAGCAAAGAGCTCCAGCTGCCACTGCTGCTGCCCTGGGATGACTTTTCTGTGTCCCATGGGCTGGTTGCTGCAGCAGCAGCAGAGGCAGGCGCTGCTGGTTCTCTTCTGTACAGCCGCGCCTTGCCCTGGCTGTCACTCACACGGCAAAGTCAAGCTGTAGTCTGAAATGAACTTTAGATTAAAGGTCCTGAGTTCTCGAGTTATTAAAGGTAGGACAGCCTGGGTTGACCCTTGTGGACGTGCCTGGCTGCCTTTAAAAAGCCAAGGAAATTCCTGTAGACGTGTCAGCAGCACCTTGTGCGGAGGCTGGTCAGGTTCCATGTCCAGGTGCTCCCTGCTGTGGATGGAAACCTTGTGATCCTCTGCTAGAACTGGGTTTAAGCTCCTGCTGAAGTTTGCCTCTGCGAGCAAGGTCCTGGCTGGCAGCAGCTTCCCTGTTTTTTTCCAGGAGAACCTGCTGCATGGTGGCTCTGCTGAGCAGCACTCCCCTTGCCCTCAGTCTCCCGGTACCGCTCGCCAGGGCTGCCCCTGGGGTTCGTGTTGCAGCTACACATCCTTCTCCTGGGGAGCTCCCACGAAGTCATCCACCTGTGGAGCTACGGGCTCCTGTTTTAAAGCTTTCTTTTAATCAGTTTGCAAAATACCCAGCTTCTTGTTTTCTCTTGTGTGAGCTCCCCTTATTTATCTTAAATTCCAGGGAGCATGACTGCTGGTTTTCAGTGTGCAGCACAGCAGCAAGCCACCCTGGGCTCCCTGGGAGTGGGAGCCTCTTCCTTCCACTCCTCACCATCCCTCTGCAAGGTACAGCAATATCATCACTGGTTTGTTCACTTCTTATTTCCCTGACAGAAATCAATCTCGTGTTGTCTTTGCTTCCTCCTTTGATTTCTTGGCTTTTCTGATCTTCCCACGTTTTCTGCAGCTACACAACTCCTCCAAACTAATAACCAGCACAGTTTTTCACCTCAGGTAGCACTGTGTGCCCTCAGACCTCGGGCAATGCTTGTGCCTCCCTTGCTCAGGGGGGAGGTCATGGTGGGGCTCATAACCTCGTAATTAATTCTGTCTTGTTGATAAGCAGGCTTTGGCAATGAATCCTTGCAGTCCTACACAGATCTTGTGTCAAATTCATGGGAGTTTCATGAGATTAGCATTGCTTTGAACTCCTTCTTCACGCCCAAGTCTAGCAGGGGGAGTACAGGAAATTTATAGTTGCAAAAGAACTTTGCAAAGTTGCATTATGCTCCATTTCCTTGGCAAAGGCAAATAAAGCTATGCAGGGAGAAGGGGATAAAAGAGTGGAGAAAAACGCTGCAGACATAAAAGGAGAAAATGCTGAATGGGAGGGGAGAACTGCCAGCCTTAATGTGGATTTGGGGGGAATTTATAAGCCTGAAGCCAAGTAATCACAGAGCGTGGGTAGCTTGGGTGGCTGTGGGGACTCATTGCTCTTCATTAACCTTGCAGCCACCTGGGGTCAGGTGTCAACTCAGCATCAAACCACAGCTGATCAAAACTTTCTCTGTTTGAAAAACTGTGGGGAAATTGGGTTTTCAAGTGGCTGAATGGGATTTCATGAGGCCCCTGCCTTCCTCAATATTGTTAAATCATTCAATGTCAAAAATCTAAAAATGGATATTTGTGCCTGAATCCAGTTCTGGGCTCCAGCCAAAAAGAGATGAAAAAAAAGTGCTGCTGTGTTTATTTGTAGGTGAGGAACCTGTATTTTTCCCCATGTGCCATGGGGGCTTTTTTGCCCCTGCCTCACAGAGAGCTCAGGCAGGATCCAGGCACTGCCTTGCCCAGAGAGCAGCACAGTAATTTCTACAGTGAATAATCTCTTTTTTTCCACCTGTGTCTGCTGGGAATTCTGTCCCCTGACCCAGAGGTACAGTGGTGTACAGGGAGAGCATAAGAAAGATGCTATCAAGCTGGGAAAATGGTCAGGCTGGAGTAGCTCTGGGATGAGGGCTGTTCATTTGTTTGGGCAAGAAAATGGAGAGTGAAAGAGGCTTTCCCAGGATAGCTGTGACTTGTCAGGGGCTGAGGGAGATGTGCCATGGCTCTTCTGTTGTAGATCTGTGTTGCTTATCTGGAATGTAGAAATTACTGCGGGGATGGCAGAGGGTCAGGTGAAAGTGCCAAGTGAAGCATTGCTTTTGGTGGTTGCTGGGTGAGGAGTGCCCATGCTGAAGAAGTGGTGGAAGCCTGGATGAGCAGCCAGGCTGCAGGAGGAATGAGTTTGGTGCTGATGCCACCAAAGCAGCCCCGAGCGAGGGCTTTCGGTTCCGTTCAAGGCTGCTGTCCTGCACAGGGGGGCCAGCACACTTTGGCATTCTACTGACAGTACTGTGACCTCCTCGGGTCGAGCTGTAGACCAGACTGGGAGCAACCAGGCTCCAGGGTGCTTGTAGCATCCTAGACACTCAGTGGGACCCTTGCCCTGAGTTCAAGAGCCCTCCTAAACTCCCAGCCTGGCGCAGCCTGGTGAGCTCTGCCCCTCTCCTCCACTGGGGTATTCTCCAGTGGCTGCTGCTGTAGAGGTTGTAGGGTAATACAGAATCACACCAGTAGCTTCCACTAGTCTTCTGCATCCTTTTATTTGGTTTAAAACCAAGTGTTTGCAAGTCATCACTGGGCATTCATCGTCAGGCGTCTGTCACGCTTAATTGGGTTGTCCTGTAAAATATCTTGCATATAAGTAAATCAAAAAGAGTGGGGCTCATAAAAGGGCCAGTGTGTGGCACACTGATGTTATTTATAGGCTTCTCTGTGGTGGTGCTCATCGCCATGGCAGCTGTGAAGGTCGATGCTGACACTTGTGAGGGAATGCCAGGGTGTTTTTAAAAGGCCACGTGTCTGGAATGAAGCGGTACTGATGTGTTCCAGTGCAGCTGGGAGCAAGGCTGCAGGGTCCTGCAGGGAGCCCTCGGCCCCAGGACAGCAGCAGGAGGGGAGGGGGCCATGGCAGGTGACAGCAGCTCCGTGGGCTAAGGCTTCTGGGGTTGTGGAGCCCACAGCTCCCGTGCCCTGGGTGCTGCATCCTGGCATCTCCTTGGAAAAGTGAGCAATAAGCCAAAGGGGAGAAAAGTGCTCACGTGGAAGAGGCTGGAGATCCCTTCATCCCTTTTCTCCTCTTCAGGATGAAGCCCTCACATTCCAGCCTGTTTTTCATACCTTTCTGTTGAGTTATACTGAAGCCAGTGGTGATTGCTCCACAAGTATCCAAGAGCAGCTTACTTTCTACTGCTGGCTTTTTTTGATCACATTCTTCCTTAAAAAGCAAACAAAACCAGTATGTCCTCGTGTCAGTTCTGTAACTAGCACATAAAAAGCCTTCTTCAGCCACATCCAAGCAGAGCTGGTTGGAGCATCTGCACCTCAGCTTCCACCTGGAAAGAAGCCTCTTGCAAGCTCTTCACTGTCCAGCAGCATTGCTGTCTCCAGCAGCAGTGCTCCAAAATGACTCTCAGGGAGATGCATAACAAACCCTCAGTGTGTCCTTTTGTGACAAAACTACCTGGTCTCTCAGGTGAGCCGGTGAGCCCAGTTCCTGAAAGGACCTGGCCAGGCTCTCTCAGTGAGTGCAGCTTCATCTTCTCACTGGCATCAGGCTGTCACAGCTCAGCCCTGACCTGAGCAACCCAGGGCTTAGCCAGTCCTTTCAATCTCTCTGCCCCTCTGAGAAAAGCTTTCCATAAACCTACAGCTTCCTTCTGCTGAGCTCACTGTGACTGTCCCATCTGCAGGCAGGTGTTTTTCCTCTGCAGGATGAGCAGAGGTCTCTGGAAGGGGCTGTTTCTCAGCAATGTCCTGGAGCACACTGTGCCTTTTCTCTCACCCCTGCTCCTCTGCAGCAGACACCAAACTCTGCCTGTTTTCCCTTCCTGTGCAGATAAGCAGGTGCTTTTTCCCAGCCTGCTCTCATCTCCTCTCCCTGCTCCCCAGGGCAGCCTCAGTCCCCTGGCTGCTGTTAGCAAAGGACCTTTTGTTCCCATGAGATAAACGCTGTGTCCCTGCCACCCCTGGGCTCTAACTGCTCCCCCACAGTGAGGGGAGGTTCCCCAGGAAAGCCCCAGTCATCAAATAAATAAAAAAAAGTCATTATTTAGCATTATTTGCCTGCTGGTGGTAGGTATTTCTATGGCTGTGGTAGCACGGGGCCCTCAAGCCCACGTCTGTAAGCATTCAATTCATTTCTTCACAACAGCAAACTGCCTTTGCCAAAGCCATTTGGTTAAACAGCTGAAGTAAACAAACTCAATGGATTTTTTTTTTTTTTTTCCTTAGGGCTGCCCTGCAGTTTAGGCAAGCACTCCACTAACATTTACTGTCCTGGCATCCACTGTTAGTCCCACAGACACCAGTTTGGGAATGAGTCCACATGGGCAGTGGGTGTGAGGGAGTTGGTGTGATGCTCTCCCTGCCTCCTCCAACTCTGTTCAAGAGCTCCTCTCGCAGAGCAAATACACGGGCTCTCTTTTTGCTCTAAGACTGATATGGTTATTAAGCTTTCTGCAGTGGAAAAAAGATTGCAAGGCAATTCAGCTTGCTGGGCCATGAATCCATGTAGATGTGAATGGAAACGATATGCATGTGCCCTGGGCTTTGCCCAATCATACCAGGCACTAATATAAGTCAGGATGAAAATAAATCTTAATACCAACATGCCCTACATGAAGCAAATACTTATATTACATAAAACCTAATTTTAGCACATCAAGACCGTAGCCAATCCACTTTGTCTCACCATGACTTAGCATGATGACATACATATAGGTATGAATATATAGATTTGTAAACACGCTCTTTCCCCCTCCCTATTTTTTGCTGAATGTGAGTGCCCCAAGAGGCAGAACTTGCTGTCTCAGTGAGGAGTCTCTCTGCAGACTCACAGCCCTTCTGTCCCTCGTCTGGGCATGGGGAAGGCAGCACGGGCACCCAGCTCTGCCATGTTATGCACAGAGTGATTTCTTTGAGCAGCAGCAGCAGCTAAGAAATGCCAAAGCGTGGCTTTAATGCTGACTGGGATCAACTGGCTGGAATGAAATGCTGATGGGTGTCAGGGCATGCTGCCTGCTGCCCTGCCTCCCACAGCACTGTAGTGATCTTAGTGCTGGCAAAAGAGCAGCATCAAAATGCTCTTCAGCATGGGATTCAACAGTGTGCATGCCCTTTGTCTGATACCATGGGGAGAATGCCAGAGGTTGTGAGAGAATGCCCTGAGGGAGTCATGATGTGCTCAGGTTTTCCAAGTGCTTTGGAAAAAGGAGTGGTGAGCTTTGCTTTTCAGAAAAAAACCCAGAAGTTTTTTCTGGCATTACGCTCTCCTGCATCCTCCCTGTGCGGTGTCAGAGCTGGTTTATGCAGCTATATTAACTTTCACTTCACCTTTCTGTGCTGCTTCCTTCCCTGGCACACTTAGTCCTAGGATAGCCCAGACTGCTGCACAGGCTGGTTTCTCAGAGGAGTCTGGATGTGCAGCAGCAGGGCAATGTCAGGAGGAGCCTGTCTCCTTCCTTCCCCACCACGCAGTGATTCTCAGTGCTCTGTGCCAGCCTTGGGGCACCCCACAACCACAGCCTCTCACAGGCTCACTCTGCTGCTCCCCGTGGTGCTTCTGCCTGCCCAGCTCCTCCGGGGCCCCCAGGGCTGCACCAGGAGCCCCGTGGTCCCTGCCCCTGGGAAGGCAAGGCTGGAGTGCAGCCACGGGAGGATTTTGGCTGGCAGCAGCAGCCAGCGAGGAGTGTCTGGCACTGGTGGCTGGAGACAGGCTCTGCCTGTGAGCCAAGCCAGGCTGGCAGGCTGGGGAGCCAGAAGCAGAGTGAAAGGCATGGCTGTGGATGCCTTGGTAGACTACTGCCCTGATGGTGAAGCTGCTCAGGACACGCCTGTCGTGGGGAGCACACTTGGGAGCAGCCACCGGTGCTTTGGTGAGGCGTGGTGGTGAGGAGCAGCTCTGGAGAAGCCAACACCCTCAGGAATGTGTAGGGGATGTGGATCCTCACAAGCTGCAGGGGAGGAGTGGGGCTGGGATGCTGCTGCCTTCCTGGGGAGGAGGAAAGGGAGTCACAGGCACCCTGCAAGGCTCAGAGAGGTGCTGGTGCTGGGAAGGCGCAGCCCTACCTCCCCAGCCGAGCAGCAGAGCAGGAACAGCAGATGAAATGACCTGCTGCTCTCTCCTTATTAAAAGAAAATAGCGTTTGCTGGCAGCACTACAGATCTGACACCTTGATCCATTGAAATGTTCTCAAAATATAAATCAGGAGGAAGCGATCAAAGCGCCCCGTGCAGGGAGAGTTTCTCCTCCTGCTGCTGCCCTCTCCCAGGGCATGAGAGCCCTGGCACCCCACGGCAGGTGGGTGTGGATGGGGGCTCCCACCACAGCACCAGTTTGTGGGGAGGTTTGACTGGGTGATGCATCACTGAGCCCGTCCCTTCTGGCTCAGCCCCAGCAGTTCTGGAAGGAGAAACTGATTGTGATTTAAAGGTGTCGGAATCAGGAAATCCATCATGTCCCTCGCTAATCTGCTGCTGTGATTGATTACCCTCACCATTAACTGCCCGTTACAGACACGCACCTTATTTCCAGCCTGACTTGGTCCCTGGGCATGGCAGAATGGCAGGCACAGTGATGCGTGGAGGAGTGTGCAGGGGCTGAGTGGCCCCGGGCCAGCACAGGCGGAAGACACGGCCACCTGCTGCCAGCCCCCAGAGGCCCTCCCAGAGGAACGGGGGGGACAGGAGTCCCCACGATGGATCCCCCAGAGCAGCTGGGGTTGGGGTCCCTGCCCAAGGGCTTGGGGACATTGCAAAGGGGGTGGGATGAGGGATGGCACCCCGCCCTGGCATCCCCAGGACCACATCACAGCGCAGTACATCATGTACTGGTCCCCTTCCCATGCAGAAAGATCTTCCAGCAAAGGAGTGGGAAGAGTCTCGCTTTGCTCTGAGCTAAATTGTGCAGTAAATTAAGCCTGATCTGCATGAAATTTCCTCTGCATGTATGTTCCAGGGTGAGCCTGGGAACAGATTCTATCCAAATTCTCCTGCCTTTTGTCTTTAATTTAAAAAGTTAGAATCTCCTGTAATTGCCTCTGTGCTTGTGGAGAATTGGGTAATACTAAGAAACCCTCTGGTGGCTAATTGAATGCCTTTTAAATGTTCTGACTGTAAGCAAAGTTCTCTGTCTTACATTATAAAGATATTTAGGTCCCATTCTGTAGTAGGGTGATAATTTTATGAGGGATTTTCATATCTTTTGGATGCAATATGGGATGGATCATTACCTTTTTTTACACTTAATTGCTTTTATCATCCAGAAATATTCAGTGCTTAATGATAATAAAGAGCCTCTGCAAAGGAAGCCAAACACCTAGCGTGTTATTGCCAGAGCACAACTCCTTGGTGTGTCATTTCATGTGTCACCCACCCCCGGGGAGAGAGGGCTGCTCACCCCAAACCCTCCAGGAGGGAAAAGAGCAAGGCCAGAGCCCTGTGAACCAGGAGTTGTCTTGTTTTCCATGCATCCATGTCCCCTGCCTTGCTGGTACCTTACCTGCGGCAGCCGGAGCACGGAGGATGCTCCTGGAGCAGGTGGGGATGAGGAGGCTGAGCTCCCTGGTGCAGGCTCCAGGCTCCAAGAGGGCACTGGGAACAGGCCATGCTTCTCTAGAATCTGCTTGAATGAGGGAAATCTGCTGCTCCTCAGGCAGCCAGGCTGCCTGCTGGGCCGGGCTGGCACCTCGCTGCCAGCTTTGCTCCTCGGAGGCAGGGTTACAAAACCAGGCCCAGATGTTTGCTTGCTGTGTCGTCTGTGGCTCTTCCAGGAATGCATTTTTCAATGGCCTTCTACAGCTCTTAATTAAAGGAGCACTTGCATCATTTATTAATTACTTGTTAACCCCTTAGAGCTGCCACAGGCCCATTACAGACGTCGGTGGTGTCCTACTGATGCTCAAAAGCTCATCAGAAGCCATTGTAACTGATGGATTTAAGCAATCTGCTGACCTGTTGGGCCCAGAAACAATCGATTAACTATTCATTAAAACATCTAGAAATTATTTATAAACCTTTTATCAACTATTTATAAGTGAGCAGGGACAGATTTAGTCATTGCTGTGTATGGGCTTGCAGCGAAGGGATAGAAGGAGCTCCAAGCTGAGATTCCAGCAGCCCAGCTCCAGGCAGCAGGAAACCTGCCCAATGTCACAGGAAAGCCTTTGTCACTCCACACATTTCTCCAGATCACACTGGCTTCCTGCAGGCCCCGTGGGGGGTCAGGTTCCCTGACAGGTGTGGGTCGTTCTCCCAAGGATCAGAAATAACACAGAATGGAGAATTTTCTGCTTTTCTGCAGAGTCAGGTAGTTTAGCTAAGTAGGGGCTGGCAAGAATCCAGTAGCAGCTTTTTAATACACTGTTGGGCTAAACTTAGAGGAGAGGATGAGCAGGCTTATGTGATGCTTTGCTTCTAGTGGCATAGGATTAAATTACCATCCCATTTTACTTCATATTTGTATGCAGGGATAGAGAGAGAGAAAGGCAGCAGCTGCCAGCAAAACCCTGTTGGCTGCTGGGTGCTCTCAGGCAATGAGCTGGCTCCTGGGTAAATTGGGGATGCAGTGTAAGAGCCCACAGCTGATTGTTTCATTTTTGGTTTTTTTTTCCCCAGCTTGATAATGAAAAAACAAAAATCTGTTTTCTATTACTTTCAGTGCAGTAGAGGAACGGAAGGTGGAGTGGCCTTGCTCAGTTTAGACTCCATGAATCATTCCCATGTTCCTGATCTGTAGTGTTTGTACCAAAAATGGAGACTTTTCCAGGGACTGCCCAAAATGAGTAATGCTGTTCCTTGCTGCAGGATCCCAAAACCCTCCCTGCTGTGGGGGGTTATCTCCACCCCACAGAAATGTGCATGGCTTGACACCGAGGGGCCTCCCTGGCTCTGGAGCTCACCATCCCCAAAGAGAAGCTGCAGGTATCAGCTCTGCACGTGCTGACACAAGAAATGACACCTGAGCTGGGATCTCAGGTGGGATTTTCGGGGTCCCCAGACGGAGGAGGAACGATGAATCTGACTCCATGTTCTTAGAGGGCTAATTTATTATTTTATGATATTATATTAAAGAATGCTATACTAAAACTACACTAAGGAATACAGAAAGGATGCAGACAGAAGGCTTCACAAGATACTCATTAAAAACCCGTGACTCTCCAGAGTCCTGACACAGCCTGCCCGTGATTGGTCATTAAGTCAAAACAATTCACATTTAATAAACAATCTCCAACCACACTCCAAAGCAGCAAAACACAGGAGAAGCAAATTAGATAAATGTTGTTTTCCTTTTTCTCTGAGGCTTCTCAGCTTCCCAGGAGAGAAACCCTGGCAAAGGGATTTTTCAGAAAACATGATGGTGACATCTCACCATCTAGGTTCCCTTCCTACAGGCTGTCCCTAATCCTGTTGTTGTCCAGCAGGACACAGGCAGAACTGATGGCTGCTCAGGAGCTGGGGTTGGTGTGGCAGGTCTGTCAGCTGGCAGGGAGGGGACAGATGTGCCCCGTGTTTCTTGTCCCAGGTTCCTTCTCTCCCTCCTGCTTCTCTGCATTATTCTCCTGCTGGTGGGCTCAGCTGGCTGCTGCAGGCCAAGCTGTGTAGGAGCTACAGGGCTGGCTTGCTGCTCAGCACAGGAGGGGAATCCCAGCACTCTGCAGTGGTGGATTTGTGTGGTGATGAATGGTTAGCTGTGTTTCAAGCCCCTGTTTGGATTTACAGGAGGAGTGTGTTTACACATGTGCAATTCATTCAGAAAAGCTGTATATAGTTACTATTTAAGCATAAACTGGAGTAATTCAGCATTGCACTGTGTGTGTCCTAATCAGTTTAAAGCTGAGCTGAAATTAGTGCAAGCCTGAATCTGGCTGTTCTCTCCCCGTGCTGCCATGGCCCAGGCCCCGAGGCTTACAGGGTGTCCTGCAGGGTGTAGCTCCCACAAACATCATGCAGAATTTCACTTGTGTTGCACCTCAGAGGAGAGAAAAGCCAGCTCTCTGCAGTCTCTCCTACAAGTGTACTTGAGCTGTTTTGGAGTGCAGCACAAGGAAACCAGCTTTCCATGGGAAGAGAATACAAAGATGGCTCAGTATTCTTGTAGGAACATTCCAACCAGTGTGCCCCTCATCCCCCCAGGACCAGGGAGGTTTGGAGGGTCAGAGGGCCCCCCACCCCAGCCACAGGGCAGGGCTGAGCACTGCAGAGGGGTTGTACCCCCCAGCTCACGCTGCAAGCTGGAGCTGCCCTCACTTCTTGTGGGCAAACAAGTCCAGGAGGTGGAAAGCATCTCCTGCCTGGGCAGCTCACCTGGCAGGACATCCCTCTGCTCCTCTGGCAGGACATCAGGGTTTGGTGATGTGGTTAGAAACCCCCAGCTGGCACCACAGGCCAGGGGCACAGCCACCAGCTCCTCCCCATCCCACAGGAGCAGGGTGATACCTGTGACACACAATGGGGCCAGTAAGAGGTGTTTGGAAAGGAGGGATTCAGGGGGCTCTGCAGGACACAGCACAAGGTGAAAGCAGGGTCCCACCATCCCCTCAGCAGTGCCCTGGAGGTGGGCTGTGTTTGGCTGGGGAGTGGGGCAGCTCCATCCCAAAAGCAGAACTGCCCCTGCAGAGCATCCAGAGCCCAGCCATGCTGGGGAGCCCCACAGCAGGAGCAGTGCCACCCCCAGACCAGGGCACCCTCAAACAACCCAGGAGCAAACACCCAGCTGGCATTCTCCACTCACTGGGTTCAGCAAAGCTGAAATAAGAGAAATCACACTGAAATCAGTCCCTGGGGGGTAGAGATGCTCCAAGTCTGGAGAGAGTAGAGAGCTGCTGGTGCTTGCCCTGGAAGAGCAGGGTTCATGCTGCAGAGCTGTTCCAGCTGCACAGCTCTGTTTCTGAGGTGGGAACACCTGGCAATGGGTTTTGTGGTGAGCTGGGTCCTTGGGCAGTGCCTGCACCTTTCCCCAGCCAGCCCCAGCCAGGCCCTGGGCAGGACCCGGGGCTGGAGGGTTCCCCTCAGCTGCACAATTCCTGCTGCACCCCACAGACCACAGAAACTCGTGATTTTCTGTCCCTCATTTGGCCTCTGTGCTCATCCCCAGCCCCTCTGGGCTTGCAGAGGACGTGGGGACGCCCCTGCAGGGAGGAGCTGAGCCTGCTGGTGGCTACAAGGTGCAGGAATTGTGTGGCACGGTGGCAGACATTGGCTGCCTAATTACAGAGCAATTAACCACCCAGAGCAGGGCCATCCTTACCTTGGGCCAATCTGTAATTACAGGGAACAGCTGTAAGGCACAGGGACAGAGCAGAGCCCCCCTGGAGGAGTGGTGGTGGAGGACCCCCGGGTCTCACCTGCTTCCAGGGGACCTGGGCTCCCAGGAAGCCTGAGGAGAAATGGTTGTTGCCTAATGGGGCCACAGGGATCCCATGGGAGGGACCCCAGACAGAGAGTGGGGAAGGCTGGGGCTGAGCAAGGCTGGGAGAGGGAAAATGGTGCTGCAGAATCAGTGCAAGATGCTGGCGTGGTGCTTAGGGAGGGCTTCCAGAGGCACTTTCAGAACGAAAATTAAAATGGCAGCTGCACTCACTGTGCCTCTGCAGCCAGTGGGTTTTTTGCCAGCCCAGCAGTGGCCCTGGCTGCCACAGCCCCCAGTCCCCCCCCAGTCTCCCCCAGATCTCACCACTTCCTCAGCTGGGATTCAGCACTGCCTGTTTTGTACAGGAGGGATGCTCTGCAAACATCAGTTTTCCTGTGCCTCGTGCAGTTGAAAATTCAGTGAGAAACACCTGCCATTTACCATGTTTGCCACCATCACATTTTCTGAAAAATCCTCTTTGCCCAGGATTCTTCTCCTGGGGAGCTGAGAAGCCTCTGAGAAAAAGGCAAACAATATCATCTAATTTACTTCTCCCATGTTTTGCTGCTTTGGAATGTGGTTGGAGATTGTTTATCCAACAGGTGATTGTTCCATTGGTTTAACATGAATTGTTTTGACTTAATGACCAATCATGGTCAGGCTGTGTCAGGGCTCTGAAGAGTCATGGGTTTTTCATTATTATCTTGCTAGGCCTTCTGCTCTATTCTTTCTGTATTCCTAAGTGTAGTTTTAGTATAGTATTCTTTACTATCATGTAATATCATAAAGTAATAAATTAGCCTTCTAAGAACATGGAGTCAGATTCATCATCTCCATCCCTCATCTGGGGACCCTGAAAATACCACACATGTTCTCTCTGGAAAACTGGGAAATGTCTGCTCCCCTCCACACTTCATCCCCCTATCCCAGGCAAGAGATTCCCTCCCAGTGGGGGAGAATATGTGTGATGACTTTGTGGCCATTAGTGGGTATAAAGGAATTTTACTGCTCTTCCCTTTGTTTGGCATCAGTTGGGAGTGAGGTTTGAATCCTCTTCCCCTGGATCTAAGTTTTCTAGCAAACCACATTCATTGTTCCTGAAAAGTCCAAGCCATCTGCTGCTGCAAATGCAATCTAAAGTTATCGGCAGAGGGGAGGGATGGAGGAGGGTAAAGTGACCCCAGAGAGAAAGGAAATATTTCTGAGGCTGAGCAAAGCATCCCAGGATTGCTCCTAGCCACTCTTTGTAGTTGTTTTATTTTGCTCAAAACCCCAAGTGAAAATAATTAAATGACTGCCAAACAGAAATAATTTGTATTGGATTTTCAGCCTGTCTGCCAGACCAGAACTAACTCGTCATTCTGACACCCCTGACCTCTGCCAAGGAGGGGAGATGCTCTGTGCTGCCCTGGGGACACCCCAGACCCCAGCTGTGAGGCACCCTCACGGCCCCATGGCTGTGACCTGGAGCTGGGGATGGGCTGCAGTGGCAGTTCCCAGGAGCCTGGGTGAGCCTGGGTGTTAGCCATGGCCTGGCTGCTTGGCTGGGATCAGCAGCAGGAGAGCTTCCCATGCACATTTTGATTTCAAATGCGGGAAAGGAGAATGAGAAATTAGTCTGTTCTGAGCAGAGGAATGACTTCAAAAATTAACAATTCCGGGCAAGTCTCATTTTTAAAAATTGCTTCCAAATTAGCCATTTTGGGTCAGTCTCTGCCTCTCATCCTCTGAATATCCCTTGTCCCTCCCATTTCATGGAAGGGAGGAAAACAGTTAGCAGCTCGTCACTCTCAAACAGCATCTTTCAGCAGCTGGCTGAGCTGCAAAATGGATTAGCTTTGCCTTACAGCTCTGTACACAGCAATTTCAGGCTTGCACAGCCTTTCCAAGCAAAACATTGCCCGTGAAGCCCCTTCTGGGGATGCCAGGAGATGGAAGTGAGCCTCTGGGGCAGCAGCATGCTGCTGGGGAGCAGGGATGGAGAGCGCCAGGAGCTGGGAGATCTGCTCCCACATGCTGAGCCAGCACTGAATGGGGACAGGGCACATTTTCCTGTCATCAGGAATGAGGAGGGAAGGAGTCAGCCCCAAGCCTGGTGGGGACCCTGCTGCTGGGAGCCTGGATCTGGGGTTGAGGAGACGGGCAGAGCTCTTGGGGGAGCATCTCCTCCAGCCCAGACAGCTGCAGCTGGGGGACAGGGGTGTGGGAAGGGCTGGTGGCCAGCAGTGACACTCTCACAGGGGTTGTTTCAGCCCTAGCAGTGGGTCAGGGCAGGGCAAGGGCTGCTGTGTCTGGGCACTCCATCCTGCTTTCTCCCTTGTCCAAGCACCAGCTTTTGAGCTCGCCAGCCTCCCCTTGTGCAGGGACCTCACCCAGCCACGTCCTTCTGGCAGGAGCTGACTTGCTCTTTTTATGGCAGGAATGCACTCCTGCTCTGGCTGCACTGCCCCATGCACAGCGTGGCTGCAGTGGGAGCCCTGGGGCTGTGCTGGCCGGGAGAAAGCTCAGAGAGACTGGGAGGCAGCCTTTGCCCTCCAGGGCCAGCCAGGGAGCCCGAGTGTGAGCAGCAGAGATAACCTCAGCCCCGGGGCCTCTGTGCCAGTGCACGTCAGGCAGAGATTTCATGGCCAAAGCACATTCAGCGTGCGCCCTCTCCCCACCTCCCCTCCTCCCTCTCCACAGAGAGACCCAAATAGCAAGAGCCTGCTTTTGAGGTTGGAAGTCAGGTTTAGAATTTTAATGATATCCTGTATCCCACAGCCTTTTATTTGGGGAGAAACCGCTGTAAATGACCCATTTTTCTTCATATAATGATAATCATTAGCAAGAGGAAAATGAGCACTGAAGCCGGGCACAACCGCAGTCACATACTGGATGGGGTGGCTGATTCTGACTGGCAAAATGCTCCATGGAGAAATACACCTTTTATACTTAGGAGGAACATAAAGATGTCTTTAAGCATGCATGTAAATTTGTAACAAATAAGTCACTGTGGCTTGAAACGGGAAGCTGGAGAGAGCAGCCGTAAATATTTGATCTCTTCGGCACAGCAAAGCCAGCTGTCACATCCTCCTGGGGGACAGGACCTGGCCGTGCTGTCAGGTGGAGAGCCCTTCTCCCCTCTGAGCTCCTCCTCACCCAGGACCTGGCAAGGAGGAATCTGGGAGCTCCCCACACCTCGGGCATAGCCCGGGCTCCTGGTTTCTTTAAAGGAAGGAAAGAATTTCATTAGCAAGGGAAGCCTGAAAAGCCAAGTTTGTGCAAACAAAAGCCTTAGTCCCAAGAAGCAGCACACACCTCTGAGGCGCTGTCTGACCCCTGGCTGGTCTGAGCTGCTCTGGTGGAATCGTCCTCACCTGGCTGGGGATGGATGTAGAGGAGAGGGAATGCTGGAATACACAAGTTATTACTTCAAATCCCCCAGGCCGTGCTCGTCTCAGCCCCCCAAGCCCTTCCTGCTGCATGCTGGCTGGCACATGCTCAAGGGGCTGAGGCAGCTCCCAGCACTGCTCCTGCCTGGCTCCCAGCTATGAACAGGAGGTGCTGTGGTGACTTTCCTTTGAGCTGACACTCAAAGCCCCTCATTTAGTTCCCAGACTTCAGCCTAGAAGTCACCGTCTGCCTCTGACCACGGTGTTGAAGCAGCTAAAAGCTCAATTAAGTGTGACCCAAGGAAAACCCATAAACATATAATTGATTGGGAGAGTGAGTCCTGGCCCCAGGTGGTTGCTCTCTTCTGGAGTGGCCTGCAGCAGCCCTTTGGCCTGGCTCATATGCCAAGGAGGGAGCTGGTTGGGTTTGTGAGGGATATAAGGAGCCTGGTCTCTGGGTGCTGGAATTGAGTTAGACATCAACAAGACAGATTTTATTAGATCTATTGGATGGCTGGTAGAGAGAAGGCTAGAAACCAGAGGAAGAGAAGTGTCTTCCCAGTGACCTCAGGGCTGCCATTATTTTTCTTGCACTGTGTCAGATGGGTGCAGTGTCATCTCCCAGGTGATGCCAGAGCAGCAGATGCCAGCACTGCCCCATCCCAGAGGCTGAGGCAGGGGCAGGATGAGGAGGGTGACCTCGAGCTTAGTGCAGAGAGCCTGTTCCAGAAGGGGCTGGCCCTGGCATGGACTTCATGGTGGAGAGCAAGGGCAGAGCAGAACACACTGAGGCCCACCTCCCCCCTGTGGCACCAGCAGCCCCAGCTGTGATTTCAAACAGGTTCCCAGCTGTCTGCTGGGGGTGCACCACCAGGAGTTCTCAGGCTGCTAAGGCTTCCTGACAACCAGCGTCGAGCTACTCTCATCAATAATTAACACTGGGCCAGCCTTGCCAAAATAAATTCAGCAGTTGTATGGCAAGGCAAAGGTCCTTTGATTTCACAAGCTACCCAGCACTTCTGTCTTGTGTGCTGTCCCTGCATTACAAGGCTTTGAGGTGAGCTTTCCATTCAGAAAAATGGCATGGTGTTAATGGTGAAGCTTTTACTGGGATACACCCTGCTTGTGCTCAAGAGTCACTGCCCTGGGGAGCAGAGGGAGCTGAGATGCCTTCTCCTCTCCTGGGGAGCTGGCTCAGCTGTCAGGGTGAGAGGCTGAGTAGCAGCATGCCTGCTCCCAGGGCAGATGGCTGCCCTGAACCCAGGGGAGCAGCAGAATGCCACAGGTCACCAGAGGACGAGACCTGTTGTCTCAGGAGAGGCTCTGCCTCAGGAGGGTCTCTGAGGGGCAGACTGAGAAATGAACCCTGTGGGATCCAGGCAGGCTTCACCAGCAGCTCCACCTCAGGGTGCCCTGGGAGGGCAGAGAGCAGCAAAAACACCCCAGGGATTGTCTGGCTGCCCCACATCTGCTGCTCCTGCAGAGGCTGACCCCTGGCAGTGCTGGGTCCCTCCCAGGGGCACATCCCACAGCCCAGGTGTGTGACTGGCCAGAGGATGGCCGTGCCAGGCTCAGTGGGAGCCAGCAGACACACTCTCCTTTCATCACAGCCCCTGGGCTCTGCTTCTCCATTCCTCCAGAACAGCCAGCAGCTGCCTCCTGTTAATTAGGAGCAGAGCAATCACTCTTAATCAAAGGCCAGACTGGTGGCAGCAGCAGCAGCCTGCTGAGCTCATCCCACCTCCACTAACCCTGTGCTGGGGGCAGAGGGAATAACAGGGGCACAGTTGTTTCTGTGCCACCACAGCCTGGCAGCAGGGACGAGCTGGATGCCACTCCCAGGGAGGGCAGAGATGCCACTTGCTTTGTGTGGCAGCTGACTGGGCTCTGCAGCACCTCCCCAGCTCTGTGATGCTGAGTGCTCCCCTCCTCGGGCAGCCAGGCCCTCTGCTCACCTCGGGCCCCAAGGGCAGGAAGAGTTCTTGTGAGAGCAGGACACCCCAGACACTCTGGCTGTCCTGCCACCCTGGCACAGGTGCTGGAGCAGCACCTCCCAAACGCTGTTTGAGTGCAGAAATGTGGGAGCTCAGCACATCACTCCTGATGTCCAGAGCTACCGAGAGAACCCTTGGGGGGCTCGGGAGTCCTGGAATGTTGCCAAAAGCACTTGGTGGCTTGATTTTGATCCATCTAGAGATGTGCCACCGATGTATGAGGAGATGGAACATGCGAGAACCACTCAGGTGTAAATGGTGAAGGGAAGATATTATTATAGGGTGAATTACAAATTTTGGGGTTTTGGTATAGGGGGGTTATGGAGACAAGATGGAGGAATCAGGGTGTGCCACCAGGCTCTTCCTTCTTCTTCCTGTCTTCCATCTTCTGGGGTGGTGTTGGCACTTGTGGATTGGTCTGGGATGAGGGTGTACTTGGTGACGAAGATGATAGGTATTGGGGATAAAAGGTAAATATGATATACGTAGTTTTTGTTATAAAAGATGTGACTGCCTTGGGGGTGGGCAGAGTGCCTTTGGCTGCCCTGCTGGTCAGATCCTTCAGGCAGAGAAGGGACTTTGTAGATAAGAAACAATAAACAAACTGAAGACCGAAAAAACCTAGCGTCCAGACTCATCTTTTGAAGCCCAGCGTGCAAGAGCCATCCTGAGCGTGTGTGGGGGCAGAGACAGACAGCCCACCCCAGACAGAAAGTCCTCAATGCCCTCACCATCGAGTAGAGCAGAGCTCTCCAGGACTGTAGTTTGGGAGTCAGACCTCCTTGTCCTCCCAGCTCTCCCTTTGCAGCTTGCCCTGCTTTCCTTGCACCAGGCACTTCCCCACAGCCTTTCCTTGCATGGTGTGGGGGACGAGGGGAGAGGGAGAGCTCCCTCTCCTGCTGCCTTCAGTCTGAGAGCCAGCCTGGCCCAGGCCAGAGGAGCCAGCAGTGACTCTGCCCAGGTCTGTACAGGAGCCTGCAAGCCAGCCCTGATCCTTCAGCCCGTGCTGCAGAGTCATCCCTGGCTGAGCCCCCTCTCACAGGCACGATGTGCCAGCAGCTCTCAGATGCACCTCCCCTGGTAGATCTCCAGAGTTCTGCCCCAGAGCTTCCAGCATCTCCTTCCCCACAAGCATGTTTTTAGCACCAGGAAACTCCCAGCACTCTCCTATTTATAGCTTCACACTCCAGTTTTTCATTTTATTTTAATTAGCTGATTCCCTCTCCCACCTGCTCTCAGGCACCCAGTGGATTGGGTGAGGGTGCTGGGAGCAGCACTCAGGAAAGTTTGTACCTCTCTGCCAGCACCCCAGGAGAGTGAGGACAAGGATGAGCAAGAGGAGGAAGCTTTCCATCCTCCATCTGTAGGGATTTCCAGCAGGCAGTGGGGGAGAGGACTCTGCTCTGGCTCCATGATTTCCTTTCCCCCAGCACTGACAGAGGGAGGTTATTTGAGGACATAGTTGTGAGTCACACACAAAAGTACATCCTCAGGCTACTGAAATCCAAGCTTTGTGCTCCTGGCCTGCCTTGCTCCTGGCTGTTTGAATTCATGCCTACTGATGGCACAGGAAAAATCCAAGCTGTGGTCCTTGTGTGCAGGTGAAACTTGTTGACCACTTGAGTGAGGCCTTTCTGTGCAGGAGGGCCTGGCCAGAAGGAGATGGAGACCCTTCTATCCAGCAGAGGTCAGAGCTGGTGGTGTGCTGCTGGATTTTAGTGGGGTGATTTGTTCAACTGCGAGCTGCAGGTGCACTCTCAGCCCTGCCATGCCTGGGGCAGGACTCCTTTTGTTCCCAGCCCAAGGATGGCACAGCTCCTTCAGAGGAAAGCCAAACGGTTCCTGGGCAGGGACAGGACCAGGGAGGGTGTTGCTTTTAGCTCAAACAGCTCCCACTGGAGTGAGCTGGGGCATGCTGGAGGAAACGTGTAAAATCCAACAGCATCTCCCAAAAAGTGAAGCATGAAAAACAAACAAACAAACAAAACCCCAAATAAAAACCCCAAACCAACAAACCAAAAAGAGAGTTTGGTTGGGTCAAATTCCCCCAGCAGGGGCAAGTCCTGCATTTGCAGGAGCACAGGCACTGGAGGGCAGCGGTGCAGGGAAAATGCTGATGGTTTGGCAGAGGAGCAGCAAGGCCAGGAGGACTCCCGAGGGAGCAGAGAGGGAAATGCCCCAGGAGCAGTGGGCAAAGCTCTGCTGAAGAGTGATAAAGAGTGCAAGGAGCCTGCAGTAGGGAGAGGAGGGTGGGGATAACTCTGAGAGCAGAACCTGCACTCCACTGAATTCCACGAGCATCTCTCACTGTGGCAAACAGACATTCAGACAGATGTTTGCCAAATGTGCCCTTTTTGGCAACAAACCAATGAACCGTGGGGGATTTAGATGCTTTTATATCTGGGGTTTGGTCCAGATTAGATCAAAATCTTGAAAATGCACCCAACTTGGAAATGCCAAGACATTCCTCTGCAGAAGCATTTTGCTGGGAAAATTGTAAATTTTTTTTGGTAGAGTCAAAATGTAGTGTTCCAATTTCACAATTTATGTACAAGTCAAAATAAATCATTTACCTTTAACTATTTTAAACGCCAGAAACATGTAAAAAAGCACTTTTTTTTTCTGACATGTCTGTCAAATATCATCAAACTCAGCATGGTTGTGAATGGGGAGATGTTCCCAGCAGCTGCCGCTGCCTGTGTCAGCAGGAGAGCCCTGACCAGGATGGCTGTGGGGGACAAAACTGGGAACAAAAAGGCCATCTGTCCATCCATCCATCTGTCAATGCAGCCAGCCTGTGCAGGGCTCTGCTTTGGGCAAGCAGCATTTCCCCACCCCGTCACCAAAGTGATGTGATTGAGAGGGTAGGTTTTTTTTTTTTTTTTCCTATTCAGGCAACAGTTCTGGTGCCTTCTGCTTGTGCTTGCTTTTGGGAAAGGGGGCTGAAATGAACCCCAAAGGGGACTGAGGGTGTTTGCAGCAGGAGAGCACAGTTCATGTGCTCACTGGTGTAAGCAGGAGCTGGTTTTCTCTAACATCGCATTGTTTATTTTGAGCGGGTTCTAGGAACAGTTTGCAGCTCTTTCTCCATCTCTTGATGGGCCTACACAGTAAATTATCTGCAGTCATTAGCAAGTGGGCTGCTTCCTCCTTCAGACACAATTAGTGGGCAGAGTCCGGAAGAATCTTCCTCAATCTCATTTCCTTGCCAGGATGTGCTGGAGAGGCCGGTGCTGCCTTGGAGGAGGCGGGGCACAGCCGCTGCCCAGAGCCACCTTCCCTGCTCCTCAGGGTAGGGCGTCCTGCCCTTGCTCAGGCACAAAGGGACCTGGGGCACTGGCTGACAGCCCGCTGGACACGAGCCAGCAGTGTGCCCTGGTGGCCAAGAAGGCCAATGGCTCCTGGCCTGGATCAGGAATGGCGTGGCCAGCAGGAGCAGGGAGGTCATCCTTCGCCTGTGCTCGGTGCTGGTGAGGCTGCACCTCGAGTGCTGTGCCCAGCTCTGGCCCCTCAGGCTGGGAAGGGTGTTGAGGCTCTGGAGCGTGTCCAGAGGAGGGCAGTGAGGCTGGTGGTGGGCTTGGAACACAGACCCTGAGAGGAGCAACTGAGCGAGCTGGGGCTGTTTACCCTGGAGAAAAGGAGGCTCAGAGGTGCCCTTATCACTCTCTGCAGCTTCCTGAAGGGAGGCTGTGGACAGGTGGGGTTGGTCTCTTTCTCCAGGCACTGACAGAGCCAGAGGACACAGTCTCCAGCTACGGCAGGGAAGGGATAGGTGGATATTGGGAAAAAATTTTCACTGAAAGAATAATAAAGTATTGGAATGCTCTTCCCAGGGAGGTGGTGGAATCACCATCTCTGGATGTGTTTAATAAAAGACTGGACATGGCACTGGGTGCTACAGTCTGGATGAGGTGTTAGGGCATGGGTTACCCTTGATGATCTTAGAGGTCTCTTCCAGCCTCATTATTCTGTGATTCTGTGATCCTCCCTCCCTCCCTCTGATGGTCCCCAGGGACTGCCCGGGGTGGGCAAGGTGAAACCTCAGCCTTCAGGTCAGTGAGGCTGAACCAGCAGCAGAAGCATCAAAGGCTCGAGGACAGGCTGGTTTGGAGTTTCTTCTTAGTCAACTGCAGAGCTTGCCCTGCTGCAAGCCCCATCCTAATGTGGTGCACAGTCACAGGAGGTTCAGGGAGTCACAAATGGTGTAAGCAATGAACAGCAGCTCCCTGTCCCCAGCCTCTGCCGAGAGCAGGGCCCCTGGCTGCGGCTCCCTGGAGCACAGCCTGCTGCCAGGGAGTGGTGCCATCGCTTGGTGGCTCTGCCACAGCTGCCAGGGAGTGGTGCCATCATTTGGTGGCTCTGCCACAGCTGCCAGGGAGTGGTGCCATCGCTGGGTGCCTCTGCCACAGCTGCCCTGGAGTCCAGAGCAGAGGTTGTTGTGCCCATCGCCTGCTCTTGGTCCATGCTGCCAGGTGGGGGAAGGCCCTGGTGGAGCAGCAGCTCTCCAGAGGGCTGAAGGGCCAAGTGAGGGGGAGCTTTGGATTCACACTCGGGAAAACTGAAATAAATCAAAGCAATTAAAGTGCAAATGAAGCTTTAAGCACTGCGGCATCCCAATTACCTGGGAAGCGCGTTGTGTACACTTCTGTCTCACTCCCTTTTTTAAAATAGACAGGATCCAAATTACATAAATAATTTAAATTAATTTGCCAGGTAGAGCTGGGCTTTGGGAAGCGTCGTTAATGACGATGTTTTGCAGGGGCTCCAGGAGCCCTGCAGGCTGTCTGCAGCTGTGGCTCCTGGGCTGGGAGAGGGGGTTGGAGTGGGATCCTGCATCCCTCAGCTCCGTCTGCTGTGCCGGGAGGGGCTGGGCAGAGGCAGGAGAGGAGGGCGCTGTGATGGGTGGCCTGAAAGGGCAGAGGCAGCGGTAATTAATCACCGCAATTAGCCACTGGCATCGCAGGCAAAAGCACACTTTGGTTTTCTTCCAGACTGCCTGGGCTGGTGGTGGAGCAAGGCTGTGGCCGCACGTCCTTGGGTAACCACGAGTGCTCTGCAGCATCCGGGAGAGCCAGGAAAAAGAAGTGCAAGACCAAGAAATAATTTCTGAGACAGATTAGAGGCGCCAGAGGAATAGGGCAAGGGCTGGCTGCACTAATGCTGCTCCTTCCCCTCAGTGCCAGAGGAAGCAGGGCAGCGGTGAGAGTGTAAACCCTGCCCTTCAGCCACGCTTGGACTCATCTGCAGGACCCCCGAGTCTCTCCAGGAAATCTGCAGCCCCCTCCATTCCCACTGGAGCCTCTCCCATCCTGCAGGGCAGCTGGGAAGGGGCAGGCTGGGCTGGGAAATGGGGTGTCCCCAAGCACACCCCAGAGATGGAGAGGGGACAGGCTGCTGCTCCCCATTGCCATTCCCTGCTGCTGGCCTTCACTGGTGGGGCTGGATGCTGGCCTTGGGCTCTGCCTTCTCAGCTGGTGACACACTGAGTGTCACTGAGGTCATTTGCTCACTCCAGTGCAATGAAGCTGTTTGAGTGGGGTAGAAGGAGAGGAGAAGAAGCAATTAGGGATTGAATTTTGTCCTGGTAAGGAGGCCTGTAGTGTCCAAGACTGAAGCATCGCTTCATCACCTGCTTGTGGGAGTCCTGACACCAAGAGGGATGCCAAAGCTGTTAGATCCCTTCTCTAGGAAGCTACCAGGCTGGCTCACTGACATCATAGCGCTCCAAGCCCATTATGTTCAGGTGGGCTGCCTTTTCTTTACAGGAATTCCTGCAGGAAGGAAGTGGTTATTGTCTTGCTTACTCGGCACAGTTCTCAGGCAGCTTCTGAATGTACTGTCCAATGCGGCCATTTAAAAGTTACCAAGAAATGGCTGTTTAAAAACGACCCTCTTTTCTCTAATAGTCCTGCCAGGAGAGTTTTATGTGCCCCCTCCCCGACAGGCTGGTCAGGCATCACTCACATTGGCAAGCTCTGCTCCATGGATCTGCAAAGGACTCTGTGTTTCTTTCCAGCATCAGGGCTGTGAGGGGTGGGGAAAACACCAGCTCTTGGGAAATCAGGAGAGGGGCTCACGCTGCAGCAAGTGCTTGGAAACAATTCGGGAAAGGCAAGAGAGGTGCTCACCCTGGCCAGTGCGTGATGTGACTGGGGAGGAAGCAGTGCCTGAGCCCAGTGACTCAGTCCTTCCTCCCCTCTGAAAGGTCACCACCACAAATGTTGTGGTGTGAAGTTATATCCTGTCCCTCAGCTGTGACTGCTTCCTCCTTCCCTTCCCCCTGCCCTCTTCCTAAGTGCTGTCTGTCCAGTTCCACATTCCAGCAAGGGCATCGTGTGATTGTCAGAAGTTCAAAAGATGCTTCTCAGACCTGGGGTCATTGGCCTGTCCAGGTGTCATTGTCCCCTGAGACCCTCCCCCTCCCACCTGGTCGGTGGCTCACCTATCCTCTCCCTCGCCCCTCCCTGTGAGTTTAAAAGGCACTGGAACCATGCGGTCGGGGTCTGCTGGAGTTGTTACCGAGATTCAGAACTGTGTCACCTTGGAATAAACTCTGGATTTAACTCTCTGGCAGAACCCGCTCTCTTTCTCTTCACCATCGCCTGAACTTTTTCCACTAGAGGTAAACTGAGTTTCTCCTTTGCTTGGGCTCATTCCGAGTGCCTAACTGCAACTGCCAGCGAGCCAAAGGTGTCTCTGAGGTGAAACATCCCCAGCAGTCACCTACAGCTCGGTGCACTAAGGCCGGACGAACCCAGGCACGCTCCACTCAGCAATAATACACAAATGTTTGTCAAGCACAGCCCGGGCTGCCCTGAGCCCTTCAGGAGCAGACACCGGGGAAGGATCTGTCATTTGAGCCTGTTTTTTTTTTGTTGAAAACTATCTGTTCATCAGTGGTGGTTAACGACCTGTGGGCTGCCGCTGTAAACGCTGTGAATTGACACCTTTGGGTGCCCTGGGTGCTCGCCTCCCAAGGGTTTCCTGCCTGGTTTCATGTAGGCATGAGGAGAGAGCTGTGCCTTCCCCCAGCTCCCCAGAGCACACCAGGAACTCCAGGGCACAGGGACAGGATTTACAAGCAAGCTGCTTCCAAACCTTACCGTGCTGTGATGCAACCCACTGCCCTTTAAATAACCGCTGTCTTTTGAAGGCATAAATACTTACAGGGTGGAAGAAAAAAAAAAAAAAGCCACCATTCCCTCCTGAAAGAGCTAATTTATCTGGAATTATCTATCCTTGGCTATAAATCCTCTGTGAAACTTGGCATGAGTTTTGAGGCAGTTACAGCAGTGACCGTATATTTTTATCCGAAACCTGAAGAAGGAGCAAACTGAAGCCCCAAATGGCAGCTCTGAGTTGTTGCAGAGAGCCACGCTGGTGAGTGGGGTTGCAGGAACTGCCTTGCCTGGGAAGCACCATGCAGCATTTCTCGTGAATTCCCACTACTTCTTTTTGGTTTCTCTCTGAGCAATTCCTGCGTGAGAAATAACATGCCAGTTTTTCTTGCTGGTGGCAGACTCAGAAGAGCATCCAGAGGGTCCTGGCTGGAGCAGCAGCCTTAAGGCCCCTTGCAAACGTTTGCTGAGCACCACATCCTTTGTAAAGCAGGGCACAGGTACATGCATCCCTGCTGTCCACCTACTCAGGCTCAAGGCAGGGCTGGCTCTGACTCATCTGGCTTCCCACTTTCTTTTCTTTGTTCTTCTTGTCTCCCTGAAGCCGGAGAGGATCCAGCTTTTATTTAAATGAGGCCCTATAAACATTAGCAGCTGCAAAGTAGGGCAGGTTTTTAATGGCTTACACCTCCTTGAGTTTGGCTTCTTCCCTTCAGCCTCTGTGGCTGTGACCAGGGTCTGTCTCCACAAGAGCAGTTCAATGACATTTTTGCATGCACTGGGACCTACCTGTTCATTCCTGGGAGTGCATTCCCTGCATAGAAAAGATTAACAAATTAATTAGGCAAGCACAGCATGACGAGGAGGAGCTGTGTCCACGAGCAGCTGAACCAGTCCAGAAAGCTGCTGGGACATGATGACACCCTGGGGACAGCTTTGCCCTGTTCCCCATGTGCCAGCCCTGATCTCAGCCCTGCTCGAGGAGAGATGTGCCCCACACCCTGAGAGCTGTTCAGTAACTGGTAGAATCCCATGGCTGTAGTTAAGCAAACTGTCCAGGCTGGGACCTCTGCAGTAACTTGTGGGTCTGTGTCCCTGCTGGAGCAGGGATACCTGGGGCTGGGAATGCTGTGAACCTGTGTGTCCCCACCAGGGTTGTGTTTTTGTGTCAGTGCTGCTGGAACAGCAGAAGCACACAGGCCGTGAGCTTGCTGAGGAATTCTGGACAGGCAGAGCCCATGGAAGGGCAGCAGGCTGCGATCCCTGCAGGACAGCCCGTGCTGTGCTTGTGCTCAGTGAAAAGCTGTTCTGCACCCTCACACACAGGCCCAGGGTGTGCTGGGTGCCCCCGTGGTGGGATGGCACCTGGTGGGAGCCCGGCTCTCGCTGTGGTGTGCTGGAGCTGTTGTCAATGCCGCCGTTCCGTGGTCAGCTCCCAGAGGGACCCTAACGCTCGCTCTTTGCTATCTTTTGCAGGAATGGAGGGATGCAGGTACAGCTGGGAGCAGCAGGACACCAGCACAGCCTTTTGGGGATAGGCGTGAAGGGGATTGCCTGTGAGGACACAGCAGGAGCCCCCCAGACCCCGGAGGAACCTGGGATCTCACTGGGACCAGGGAGAGCTCCCCTTCCACCCTGCCACCTGCCGTGTTTCCAGGGATCTATACCAGGATTTGGGGCTCGGAGCCTGGAAGCGTCTTAGTGCCATAGGACTGCCGGAGAGCCTGACAGCGATGGGGGACCCACCAGCGAGGAGGGACGTTCCTCCAGGAGGCCCTGCACAGCCGTGAGCCCTGGCTGCTGGTGGTGGAGGGTGCCTGGGGCTGGGCTGCTCAGCCAGCCCTGGGCTGGGGGCAGAACCACGGTGCCTGCAGGGCACGGCCCCTGAGGGGCGAAGGGCCGGCGTGGGGTCTGCAGGGGCAGCCCCGAGCCCCGGGACAGTGGGGCTGCCAGCCGAGCCACTGCTCCTGCAGGCACCTCTCCCTGGGGCGGCGGCGGGGGACAGAGCGGCGCTGGGCCCCTGGGCCGGCCGCGGATGCGCCCCTGCGCCGCGCCGGCGGGAGCACTCCCCTAGCGCCGAGGGCCGCAGGGCCGCCCGCCTCACCATGGTGCTGCCGCCGCCCGACAGGCGCCACGTCTGCCTCACCACCATCGTCATCATGACCAGCATGGCCTTCATGGACGCCTACCTGGTGGAGCAGAACCAGGGGCCCCGCAAGATCGGCGTCTGCATCATCGTGCTGGTGGGGGACATCTGCTTCCTCATCGTGCTGCGCTACGTGGCCGTGTGGGTGGGCGCCGAGGTGAAGACGGCCAAGCGGGGCTATGCCATGATCCTGTGGTTCCTCTACATCTTCGTGCTGGAGATCAAGCTGTATTTCATCTTTCAGAATTACAAAGCGGACAAGAAGAACCTGGAGACGGTGGCCCGGAAAGCTCTGACCCTGCTGCTCTCCATCTGTGTGCCGGGGCTCTACCTGGTGCTGGTGGCCTTGGACAGCATGGAGTACATACGGACCTTTCGGAAGAAGGAGGACTTGCGGGGACGCCTCTTCTGGGTGGCCCTCGACCTGCTGGATATCTTGGACATCCAGGCCAACCTGTGGGAGCCACACAGGACCGGCCTGCCCATCTGGGCAGAGGGGCTCATGTTCTTCTACTGCTACATACTCCTCCTGATCCTGCCTTGCGTGTCGCTCAGTGAGATCAGCATGCAAGGGGAGCACATTGCCCCGCAAAAAATGATGCTCTATCCCGTCCTCAGCCTGGTCACCATCAACATCGTCACCATCTTCATCCGGGCCATCAACATGATCTTGTTCCAGGACAGCAGGGTCTCCACCATCTTTATCGGCAAGAACATCATCGCCATCGCCACCAAGGCATGCACCTTCCTGGAGTACAAGCGGCAGGTGAAGGAGTTCCCGCAGAACGCCATCGCCCTGGAGCTGCAGCAGAACTCCCTCTCGCACAACCAGACGGTGCACAGCGCACAGGGCATCCCCCACGAGCCGTCGCCCACCAGCGAGATCCTGGACACATGAGGGGTGCCCCGGGCCGGCGTTGGTTCCGATGGCCCCGTGCCGAGCCGAGAGGGAGGGCGCTGCTTTCCTGCTGCCCACTGCACGCACGACAGACAAATCCTGGCAGCGAGGGCTCTCCTAGGCACAGAAACACCAACAGCGTTCTGATTGAGCTATGGAGTGTCCTCTAGACGTCTTCATCTCAGGTACAACCCTAGGAGTGCTCCAGACAAACCAAATGGACTTGCAAAGGACCTGAACCAGCTGACCCTCTCTCCCCCTCCTGCCACCATCTCCCCTCCCGAGCAAAGACTGCTAAGGCTGCAATGTCCCTTTTTACTCCCCGAGCACCTCACCTTTACTCCAAGCCTGGATCGAAGGTTTTGTTACTGGAGACATTTTTACGGGGTGGGGACAAGGGCATAGGGGTGTGGATGGGGGGGAGGGTGGGACGTTTCAAGCAGTAAACCCTGTGATCGTAGATGTCTCTTATCTCCAATGGTTGTGTTTACAGTTTCTTATTTATATCAGCTCCGGGGGCTCTCAGGCTGCCCTGTGGGGCAGTGTCCTCGGGGTGGGAGAGAGCAGAGAGCCCTGCAGTGGGAACGGGGCTGGGGCTGGCCTGCCTGCCCTGGCCCGGGCTGAGGAGCACTGAGCCTCCACCAGCAGCCTGCACCAACTCTGCCAGGAGCAATATCTGACAAGCTACAGCTAATCTAATGCTGGTGTTTTATGTATTCACTCCAAACGACTCAGCACAATATTTCTATTTTTAGAAGGGTCCCTCTCTCTCTCTCTCTCTCTCTCCCCCTGCCATGGAGAGCCTCCCTGCCTGCAGCAGCCCCAGCAGCCTCCCCAGCCCCCAGCACTGCTGCTGGCAGGCAGGGGCACCCAGGAGGGATTAGGAACAAGGACGGTGAGGATGCATTTCACTCTGGCATCAAGCATTTATAAAGAGGGCTGCTTTCCACAGCTACTATATTTTTAAAATAAATATTAAAAAAGAAAAAAAAACAAACAAACAAAAAACCCCAGCAAACCCCAGAAAAGAGCCGGGATGAATGTGCTGCCCCAGGCAGGTGGCTGGGCCTGGGGATGAGCTGGGCTGGGGTTTCCTCTGCAGGCGTGGGTGGTGCAGAGGGGCTCAGCCACGGGCAGCAGGGTGGGAGGCGAGGGCCAGCCGGACAATAAAAGCCCCGTGAGAGCAATGGCTTCTGGTGGTCTCTTTTCTGCCAGCATGGGGAGGGTGGGACTCAGCTCTCATTCAGCCCAAATCTCTTGTCTCTGCTTCTGTCTGCCTCCCCTGGACTCCCAAGTGCCATCCCGAGGTTCTGTGCCCTGCACTCACTGGGCAGTGGGCCCAGAAAGGAAAGAAATAATTTTTCCAGCTGCAGGGCTGCCCCAAGGCTGGGTGCGTCTCAGCTGCCTTACCCTGGGGGGAGGCACAAGGAGACAAGCAGAAAACCTGCATCTCAAACGTGTTGAAATGAGATATTTTTGCCTTTTCTAAACAAAATGTTGCGTTTTGAGGAGATGGAATAAAATGCCTGGTGCTGTTTACATTTCTCGCCCACATTTTCCCCTGGCTCTGCTTACTGAATTTGACCTAAATCCACAAATCATTTCAGTTTCCATCTTCTCAGCCCATCACAGTCTGTCCAAAACACTTCAACCATCCCTGATCCAGACTTCCAATTTTAGAACCAGGCAATCGCAGTCTTGCTTGGCCACCCTGTCACCCAGGGATAACTCTAATGTTAATTAAATCCACTGAGAAATAAAACAATATCTTTGCCAAAAAATAGTGAGTTTGTAACAGATTTAGCCAATTGGAAAAGTTTCTTCCCCCTTTCCCTCAGGAAATTAGGCAGGTGATTTAAAAGGTATTAGCAGAAATTAATTAAATTGCTAAATTATTCTGGAATACCTGTGGAATTACATATTACATCTCTGCTGGTTCCTTTAAAATACATGTGATTAGCATCAGTGCAATTAACTCCCAAGTATCTAATAACATTCTGCTGCTCTTTTAGGTAATTAATTTATGAGCCTTTGTTTTGTAGTTCTTCCCCAGAGCTGAGCAGAGGAAAACCTTCAGGGAAACCTCTGGCACGGTGCTGTGAACCCCGGAGGCTGGGACATGCCAGCTGAGGCAGTGCCCAGCATCAGACTGAACCCTGATGCAGAGATCCTTTATCCTGGGGATAAAATCAGTCATCTGGTGGGTTACTCTGATGGCTTGGGTGTATTTTTGTCCTGTTTCACCCTGACAGCTAGCCCTGTATCCTGGCCTTCTGTTGGAACACATGAATATTCCCTTGAGCCTGAGTTGTTGCTAAGATTGCTTGGGGGTGTCTGGCTGTGCTACCTGAAGGCGGCCTGCATGGGAAGGGAATATTGCTTTATCCTCCTAGTCCCATCACTTCCAAGAAGGTTTAGGAGTCCCCACAGGTTTTTCTTGAGGTTGCAAGACCCTGCTTTCTACTGCTGACGTGAGGTTTTGTCTTTGTGGAGGGGGGTGTCGCTGCGGAAGGGTGGCGTTAGGAGCAGGAGCGGAGGTCCTGGAGGTGATGCTCACCTGGGATGCACCACATCATTCCCAAAAAGCCACAGGTGCTCGAAGCCCACTCTGGTGAAGGGAGAGAGAAGAGGCTTTTCTCATTTTCTGCTGCTCAACATCCCCAGGGCTCCGTGTGCAGGGTGTTCTGTCTCAGCAGCACAGCAGCACCTTTCTCTTCAGAGCCACCTTGGAGCAGGAATGATGTGCTGGCCCCTCCTCAGCAGCTGCCAGAGGGGAGCAGGGAGGGCTGAGCTGGCTGGGAAAGCAGAGAGCCAGAGCAAAGCCCTTGGTGACAGCCCAGCAGCAGCAGCAGTGCAGCTGCTCTGCCCACTGCCTGTGGAGGGTGATGCCTCTTCCCCAAAATCCAGCCCTGCCAGCACAGACAGGACTCCCGGGAGCCACGGAACCAGCAGGAGCCTTGGCACAGTGGCTGGGCAGGGTGGCTGGCTCCCAGCCTGGCTGGTTGTTAGGGGAAGGTGATATTTTGCTGTGGGCAATGAGAACTAAAGGAAACAATTAAAACTAAATAGGCTGGAACCGAGCAATTTTTCAGCTTTCCGCTGAGAAGAAAAAGAGCTCTTTTGTGAACAGTGAAATCCTCCTGGCAAGCTGTAGGATCCCACCTGATGAAGCAGAAGCTGCACAATTACAATGCAGAAGGGATCCCTGTGCTCCAGTGGAAAATCCACAGGGGTGGTGTCCCTTGCTGCCATCAGAACCGGGCCACTAGCACAAGGCAGCCGTGCCCTTGGCAGGGAGGCTGGTGGTGCTTTGGGGACAAGGCTGGTGCTGAACTACCTATTACCAACCCACTGGTCAGTGCTGAGGCTGCTCCTCCTTCCACGTGACAACCCTGAGAGGAGCCAGGTCCACCCTGTGGCTTGCAGGGCACATCAGAGTCATGGCACCCTCTGGAGATGCAAAAGCTGAGCCTCTGAACCCTTCTGTCAGGCTGGTCCCAAGGGTCAGCAAACTGGCCAGTCCTGCACAGGCACAGAGGAGCTGATATCACCTGCTGGCCAGTGGCAAAGGGCTGGGCCAAGCCCACTCATGTCCCAGGCATTGTGGCACTGCAAAGCAGGAGCTCCCAGGTGCAGCAGAGCAAGCCATGCAGGCTGTTGGAATGCATCTAGCCCAGACAAGCCCACCTGGGTATTGTCTTGCTGTGCAAAATTTGGGCACAGGGGCAGCAAAGGGCTTGAACAGCTGCATGTCTGACACTGTGTGTGGAAAGAGCCCAGAGCCAGCTCCTGTGCCCCAGCAGGAGGTACCTGCAGTACCTCCTCGCTGCCTTGGGCTGACCCACAGGTTTTTACCCTCCTGGGGCTGGCACACAGCCCACGGCAGCCGAAGCCTTTGCTGCTGCATTCAGCTGTGTGCTGGGGGGTGCTGAGTGGGGCTCCAGCTTGCAGCTTTTCTTTCCCAAGGTCCTGGCAGCTCTCACATGTCCTGCTTGTCCTCACCTTCTTTTGGCAGGTGAAAATCTCTGATGCTGCAGCCTCCGTGCAAGGCTGGAGGAGGGTTCAGTCACTGAGCTGAAAGTGCCCCACGGTTCTGCCGCCAGATTCTCCGTGTGTGCACGGCTCTGGTGACTTTAGAGGGCCCAAAAGGGCTTGGCAGGATCTGGGAGAAGAAATCCACCCACCAGGGCCACACAGCACGAGGATGGACTCTCTGCTGTGCCACCCAGTGCAGCTCCATGCACTGTCACCTGCAACCATACATAAATAAGGATTTTTTTTTCCCTTTGGATCAGTCTGGGTTAATTTGATGAGCAGAGACAGACTGAACTTTCATGCCAATAACTGTTTTCTTCCCTCCTGCCCCAGATTTGCTTCACTTTTTTAGCTCAGGCCAATGCTGTGATAGAAAGCATAGGGCAGGTGTCAAGAGCACCGTGACAGCAACTCTTGTCCTCCCAAATTCCTCCTGCCCGGGAGCTGTGGCAAAAGTTTGAGTTTCACACCAATTTAATCCTAACTGAATGCCCTGAATTCTTCAGTTGTGTCTGGTTTTTAGGTCTGGCATCCTTGAAGAACAATATCCATTTAAATTGCTGATTTGGGCTTGCCCATTTAATTTCATCTTAATAAAGATTTTATGTGGTTTTGACATATTCAGTGTCTCGAGTGTATTGACACGGCAGCCTGAGGAAGCATTATGACCATAATGGCTCAAAAAGCATTAAAAAGACCCTGGCAAGGTTTATTGATTGCCCTCTTTTACAGCTGCTTGAAGACAAAGACCAGTCACAGGGAAGAGCGAATTCTGTGTTCTGATTTTTTGTGAGCTTCCCGATGTTACAACAAAAGGCAGTTGCAAACAAATGTCTACAAGCTCTTCATCAGGACATGGAGAAGCAGCAGTCCTGTTGCTGGGATGTTGTTAGGAGGGCAATTTTAAAGGAAAAATCCTGCAGATAGCAGAAAAGTCACCTCCAAGGAAGGGATGTCAAAGTATAAATAAATAAGTAAGTGATGAAGATGCTGTTAGGAAAATTAATCCACAAACACCAGAGATTTATGTCCAAAAAGGAGACAGAGGAGTCCTTTTTGGCTCTATTCGAATAAAGGCAGAGGCCATGGGGCCTTCCCCTGGGATCTCTCAGATTTTTGGAGGACGCAGCCTCCTTTTTATCCCAATTTCCCAGCCACATTTCCCTTCTCTCTTTCCCCATTTCTGAGGCACTTGAGAGGTTCAGACTTCCCCAATACACCTGATCCCAAAGATTCCCCTCTAATGCATAACCCTCCCTTTTAATTTTTAATTCTTACAGAATTCAGGGGTTTCTCTTCCCCATTGTTTCTTTCATCTCTCAATGTCTAATTTCGTTTATCAGCAGACCTCAAGTTTTTTTGTAAAAGCAAATATCTTTTTCCATTTATCAATCAGTGGAATCCTTCCCATTGTTTCTTTTATCTCCCAGTGCTGGTTTCATCTGTCAGCAGACCCACAGCTTGTCTGATAATCCTCTTGGGTCCTCCCCAGTGGTGTATCCCAGAGGAAAGGCCCTCATGCCTCACAGGGGACTTGCTGTAGCATGTTGATGGAAAGGATAAATCATCTGCCAAAATCTGTCCTCAGAGCTGTGGATTTCCACATGGGCTCTTCCCAGCTAATGTAGCTCAATGTCTGTGTGAAAACACAAATGCATTGTGGGCATTTTATGCTGAGTGCAACAGAGATAAAAATTAGTACAACGATCCATTGGCAAGGTAGGAACGTGCTCGAGATGGGAGAGCAGAATAATTATCTCCTCATGGCCGACATTTGCATACCAAGAGGCCTTTGCACAGCCACCTGCCCAACTGCTGATGGGAGGATTATTTTAAAGACAGTTTGCTAATTGCAACCCCTTTCCTCCAGCCCAGGTAGGGGTGCCCTCTGTTCAAGAGAGCCATGCACCAAGAAGAAAACCAGCAGCACCAGCCAGCCTGGCTGTGCCTGTGTGCCCGGGAGATGTGCTGGGAGTGCCAGCCTGGCTGTGCCTGTGTGCCCAGGAGATGTGCTGGGAGTGCCATCCTGGCTGTGCCTGTGTGCCCAGGAGCTGTGCTGCTGCTGGGGGTGCCAGCCTGGCTGTGCCTGTGTGCCCAGGAGATGTGCTGCTGCTGGGGGTGCCAGCCTGGCTGTGCCTGTGTGCCCAGGAGATGTGCTGGGGGTGCCAGCCTGGCTGTGCCTGTGTGCCCAGGAGATGTGCTGGGAGTGCCAGCCTGGCTGTGCCTGTGTGCCCAGGAGATGTGCTGGGGGTGCCAGCCTGGCTGTGCCTGTGTGCCCAGGAGATGTGCTGGGAGTGCCAGCCTGGCTGTGCCTGTGTGCCCAGGAGATGTGCTGGGGGTGCCAGCCTGGCTGTGCCTGTGTGCCCAGGAGCTGTGCTGCTGCTGGGGGTGCCAGCCTGGCTGTGCCTGTGTGCCCAGGAGCTGTGCTGGGGGTGCCAGCCTGGCTGTGCCTGTGTGCCCAGGAGATGTGCTGGGGGTGCCAGCCTGGCTGTGCCTGTGTGCCCAGGAGATGTGCTGGGGTGCCAGCCTGGCAGCAGGCAGCTAAAACCCCAGCATGGCAGCTCCCAGGGCTGCTCACATGAAGCTGCCTCTGCCCAGCAGAATAAGTACCTCAAAAAGGCAGTGTTTCCTTTCCTGTGCTGCTGCCAGGGAGAACTTAGTATTCAAAAACTGTTTTCGGATGTTTCACTTCACAGCTGGTGAATGAACTCGGAGAACTCAATAAACCTCTTTGTGAGACATTATCTCTGATTAATCTCTAAAATGAGGCTGGCACCTGGAATTGCATAAATCCCTACCTGCACATTGTAGGAAGCAGGGGAACGGGCCATCATCAGAAAGCGTGTTATGATGGGAGAGTCCCAGGCAGCAAATAAAGAAGAAATCCTTGTAAAATTTTCCTCTTGATCTCTTCCTGGCAAGAGGACATCAACTTTTGGAGGAGATGAGTCCTTGGAGGATTTTAGAAGGAGACAGGGCAGCACAAGGGCCTTCAGCAGCCGGCAGGTGTTCCAGGGGCACTGCCTTTCCATCGGACATCTCAGGACATGTCCAAAAACTTCAAAAGGTGCTGCCAGCTCAGGAGCAAACTGCTTCACAAGAGCTGCCAGCTTGCAGATCCCTGCCCGATCCCAGCTAGCTGCTCTGGACACGGTGTGGTTTCTGTCTCATCTTTCTCCTGGCAGAAAGCTGGACTGGCTGTGCTGCAGCCCCGTGAGCCTCCAGCATGTGCCATCACACTCCTACAAGTGGGACACAGCCACCAAAGCCACCTACCCGAGGCAAGACAGCTCTGAAAAATGATTGGAAAGGAGAGAGATGATTTAGCAAGGCTTGAACAGCTTGATGTAGAAATAGCATCCAGAGTGGTCTCCCTTGCAGGGGATTTTGAAATTTATTTGGGCATCCTTTGCTTTGGTGCAACAGATGGTAGGGAGGCATGGTGGCCTGGAACATTAATGCTTCCTTCAGCTTCCGTGTCCTCAGAGCAGCTGGCAGCTCCATGTTTTTGCTGAGCCTCATGCAGCCTCATCTCTCTCAGGGCTGGGCTCTCCCCACATCAGCTAGGAATTAAAATTTGTGGCTCTGTCAACAGTGGCCCCCTCAGGGGTGGGGCATTTTGTATCAGGAAAGCTTCAGGGCAAAGGCTGGGGCTGGGAAGCAGGGATGTGGTTATGGCAGAGATACCACCCACTTTACCCAAATGGGAAAGTTAGGAAAGAATAAAAATGCAGTGAAGCAAGTCTGTTCTGTGACTGTAACCACCACCATTGCTGGAAAGGGTATTCAGCCTGGGTTTTAAGAGTTGTCTTTTATTGATGCCTAATGTTCCATAACCAGTGTCCAACAAGGAGCAATTAAGCATTCCCTTAGATAAAATCTATGTCTTCAGGCAATAACCAGGCAAAGGATCTTCTACTACGCTGCCAAGATGTGGCTGTGTACCATGGAGCTGTGTGTCATAAAAATCCCTCTGCTGCCCTGCAATGGCTGCTTTCCCCCATTCCTGGGATGCTGCAGCAGCTCCCAGCATGCTGGAGCTGGGGAGCATTGCCTGACTCAGCTCCCCAGCTCCCAGCTGGTTGGTGACCAGTGCTGAGCTCAGCCTGCCCTGGTGCCTCAGACAGCTCCACCTGGCAGCTGTGAGCCCTTCGGGGAGGACACAGAGACACAGCTGCCCAGTTTAATAGCCCGAGCCCCAGCAATCACACAGATACCTTTCACGGTGCCCACTCAGAGCCCTGCTGCCTGAGCTGCAATATTTGATGGGGATGCTGAGCAGCACACCAGTCTTTCTCAGCCCCAGGGAGGCCTATAAAAGCCAGCAGGATGTGGACCAGCATTTCAGCTCCCTCCAGGGCTGTGTAGGGAGGAGCTGGCATGATGCTGCCATGAATCTTAGCCCTCCCAAGCATGATGCCTGGTGTTTTCTGCTGGGAGGACAATGCCATCAGTCTGGTGGCTTGTGCCATCTCTGCTTTGGCCTGCTGGGACTTCTGAGCATTGCTTCCCTGGCTGGCTGTGTCTGGCACGCTCATCCCTCTCATACCTCACACCTCTGCCAGGCACTTCCCAGGGGCTCTGCCTGCTGGAGCTCTTCCTTTATTCTTCTTACAAGTAGAAAATTACATCTATGCTATTAAGTGCAAAGAGCACCAGTGCTGTGGGGCTCAGGGTTTGAAAGGCAGTGTGTACTCATGGCTGCTGTGCCTGTGCCATCCTAACACTCACTCCTTGATTCTTTTGTGTTAAGAAGGGCAGCACCAGGCTCAGGGCACATGGACTATGTGCTTCAGTGCTGGCTCTGCTCTTCTTCCACGGGTTCCTGTGGGATCCTGGAAGCGCTGCCAATGCCCACAGTCAGCTAAAATCTGGGGCCTTGTGGAGACAGCAGCAGCAGTGCTGGGAATGCCCTGGCTGCAGTAGGTCTCCTTGCTTCCAAACCCAGCCTTTCCAAGAGACATACTCTGGGGATTTGATTTTGTCAGGATCACCCCTAAGACACATTTCTGCTTCTTTTTTCCCCAACATCCCACTGAATACTACCCAGTGGCCCTTATCACATTGCCAGTCTGGAAGAAATCCTGCCCTTCTCCTGCTTAAGCCTTGCCATGATGACCCTTTAATCCCTCCTTTCCTGGGCTGAGCAGCTTGCCATACCCATCTCCTTCAGCCCCAGCCTTTGCAAACACATGCCCAGGAGCACCACGGCCCCAGGAGGGGTGGGACCAACCCAGCCCAGTCTTCAGGAGCACAGGAATGAGCTGTAGCTCATTAATCTGCTGTAGCCCCAAGTAGGATTTAGCAAAGGATTGTCAGTGCCTAAAGGACCATTAAATATGTCCTTTAACTGGTTTCTGAAGGACTTGTACTATTTTAATAAGCATCTCAAGAAAGAAAAGCTCTCTGTGAAGCATTAGCTCTGAGATCCAAAAGCAATCTCACTAACATACAATATCAAGTGTGATTGACAAGGCCAATACCCATAAACTGTGCTGATTGACACTAATTAGCCTGCCAGCCTTTAATTGCTCCTGATCGTGTTCTACATCACTCTGATTAAAAAAATTAGTCCTATGCAAAAAAATCAATGCAGCAGGGGGTGGTTTGAGATCTTGGCTGGGCCCTGAGCCTTCACGCTGCCTCTGTTCACAGAGCATGGACACATCTTTTCAAAGGAGCAGGCAGGGAAGAAGCCTGTCAGAACAAACCCCCCTGCTCAGGTAGGTTTTCTTTGGAGGGCTCCAAATGCTGGGGGAAGCAGAGAGCAGCTCAGCAGGCAGGGTGAGGCCAAGGCTGAGCTGCAGCGTTATGGGCAGCAGGAGCAGGGGGCAGGCAGGACGGGGCTGAGGAGCTGATGGGATGATGGCCAGGCTTGTCCCCTTGCTCACTCACAGCTTTGGTTCCCCACAAGCCCTGAGACTGGACCTGGATCTCTTGCCACAGGGAGACAGCACACTTGGCAGAGAAGCCTTCTTTTCACCCCCTGATCCCCACGGGTCCCATGGCCCTGCAGCTGCCCCTTGTGCCCATGAGGGTGCACACCCACTGTGCCCTCCTCTGATCCTCAGAGAGTCTGCAGCTTCCCATCAGGCTTGGAACACCAACTGTGGCCAGGACCAAGCCCTGTTTTTCTCTCCTGTCTCTTCTTCCTTCCCCCGTGACTGCCTTGGAAGTGCCTCCTGCCCTGCTCCCTCTCTGCTGCTCCCAGGGTGGGTGTGGGGGCAAGCTCCAGCCCCTGCTGTCCCCTCCTGATGCTGCCCACCTCCCACCTGGCATTTCACCTGGCAGCTGCAGGACCCAGGAAATGCCTCCCCTGTGCTACTTCTCCTAGTCCCCTGGATCACTTTCAGGAAGCCTCTCTTTTCCACATCCCCCAGAGGTGCAGGGCAGCAGGATGGGCTCCTGTGGGCTGCTCAGCTGGGGACAGTGGGTTTGGTCCTGAGGACAGCCCAGCGTGGGGCAAATGCTGCTCCCTCCCACACTCACATGCAGGCTGCCAGTGTCCTCCCTTTTCTTTTCTGCTTTCCTTCTCTGCCACTCTTGGATTTGCCCAGCCTGGATGCAGTGAGGACGTTGATGAGCAGCAAGACTCAAGAGGGGAGGGCAGCAGGAGATGGACAGCAATGCTGAAGAGCAGCCCTGGCCAGGAAAGAGGGGCTGAAAACATCCCAGTGCATGAGTGTCTGAGGGGAACTCCCTCCTGGTTCTTTGTGAAGCCAAGGACATCCCAGGGGTTCACCACCTCTCCCCTGACCTCCTTTTGATGCCTACAAGCCAGAGCTGATGAGCTTTGTGAAAAACACTGTTCCCATGGCAGCCAGCAGCAGCTCTCAGACCAATAACAGCCAAGATATGATCACACTCTATTAGTTTGATAATATCATTTATAGTTGACTTAGAACTGCATCCTATCTAATTAAAAGGGAGCTGCTTGTGAAAAGCACAAGAGCAGAAAAAGGCAGAGAGGATCCTTGCCCTGAGCTCCGTGCCTGTGCAGATGTCTTGTTGGTGAATGGCTTTTTATTTCCCCTTCCACACTGGAGCTAATTTCATCCCTCACCAGAACCAATGTGACTCATGCCCCCAGCAAGAGACAGATGCAGTCAGTGAGCACTGAGAGGGAGGGGAAGCACTGCTCTCCAGAGCCAGTGTCATCTGGGGCTCCTCTCTTCCTTAATTACACTCCTCTGTCTCCTGCGCTTTTCAGAGCCTCGTTTTCTGCAAAGTCAGGGAAAAGCAGCAGCAAAACCACAAAATCCAGCCCAAATCCTCCTCCTCTTCCTCACTGAAAGCAGACAAGCAAAGGGAGGATGGTACAGGGCTGGCTCAGCACTCTGCTTGGAAGTGTTCAGCTGGAGGCATAGGAGAGGGCATGGATTCCTCACGGAGATATGTCTTGGCAAACCACCAATACCTGTGGAAAACAAAATGCTGCATATTCTCTTACAGCCATAATGTCAGAATTCCCCAGAATGCCCCCAAATTAGGAGAGGAAAAGAAGAACTTGTGTGCTCAAAGTAAGGTTGGAACAGGACTGTGTGCTATTTTCCACCTGGGGGCTGTATGCTGAGGCAGTTCTCAGCTGCTGGAGCAGTCTGATGGTGGGTTTGCTCCCTGGACTTACGATGAACAGAGCCCAGAGCAGTGTGTGGGCTGGAAAAGAACCACCCACCCCCACCTAGATCATGGCTGGTCTCCTCTGCTGCAGCTGGCAAGGAGCTAAAACACATCTGGGAGCTACCTGGAGCTCGCCTTAGCTGGGAAGAGAGATGAGGATCTCCCAAATTTCACAGCAGGGCTCTGCAAATCTTTGTCAGTGTGGAGCATCCCAGCTGCCCTAATACAAAAGTCATCCTGGGCACGAGCACTGCTGCTTTCACAGGCGACTGATTGCCAGAGCTGGAGAAGGGCTGGAAAAGATTTGGAGGATGCAGGTGATGCTGGTGAGGGAAATGCAGCTGGGAAGTCCCTGGCAGCTCATGGCCCCATGGAGCTGCCGCCGCCGCCGTGGCCTTGTGAGGGGAAGGAGGGACAGCAGGGTCTGGAGCCTGCTCAGGCCCCACCACCTGTCACTGGTGCTGGGAAGTGTTTGTGGCACTGGGGACATCACAAACTCCTGGGCTGTTGAGGTTGTCTTGGAAGATTTGCCCTCTGTCCCTGGGCAAAGGCACTGAAAGAACGTCCAGCCTGAAGGATGCAGAGGGGCTGTGGCTGAGTTCCCTCTTGCGTGCACCAGCAAGGAGCTCCTGCCCTGCTCCCCCCTGCCAGTCCAGGACAAGCCCTCTGGCCACAGCACTCACAGCACAAGCTGCTGTCCCAGCCTGCCCCCGAGGGGTGGCAAAGACCTGGCAGCACTAATCACAACTACTTCCAAGGGAATACGAGCTGCTGCTTTTCTTCAAGATGTGTTTGCTGGAGCACTTTCCAAGGGGAAAGGGGTGCAGAATGCTGAAGGCAGAAGGGCAGCTTGACAGGGCTCAGGGACTCAGGGGAGAGGGGAAACAGCAAACCCCCCCATGCAGTGTCCACCCAGTGCAGGGAGCTGTGCAGGCCACACTCCCTGCAGCATGGGGACAAGCTCTGCCCTGTTCCCCCCCAGGCTGCCTCCCAGGGCACGGGGATTTCCTCTGAGCAGAGCTTTTCCCAGATAAATCAGGGAGTGCAGCATCCTGCTGTCTATCTTTCATGCTATCACCAGTGTCTCACATCCTCATGGCCTGGCTGCTTCTGCTGCACCTGCCCCGACAGGTGAGATTTTCTGGGCCATCAAAGCACGCAGGGCTGGCCAGGGGTCCTCATTTGGAGAGCAGAGACCTGCTTGCCTTTCAGAGAGTGATAATAGAGCTGTGAAATTTCATCTGCTTTATTCTGCAGGCAGCCTCCAGCACACTGGTGCTCCCACAGACTGCCAAGCTGTCTGTTCTCACACCACACTAGCTGTGCTCGCTGCAGGCTCTCACCTCTCCCTGTGAGCACCAGCATCTCTCTGATGGCTGCAGGTTCTGCTTCTCAGAAGTCAAGCTGCCAGGCCTCAGTTCTCACACAAAATGCAGTTTTCTAGGTGCTAAATCCTACTCTTGCAGGCTTTGCACTGCCTGAAATTCAGGTCCCAATGAGCCTTTCCCTGTCAGAAGGATGCTAGTGGCAGCCTGTGGCTTGTCCCCCACTGAGGAGCGTGGGGACCAGCTCCCAGCAGAGCTTCCCAGCCCTTGGCACAGGGACATTGCCACAGGAGCCTTCCCTGCTTGCCTGGGCTGGTGCTTCTCACCCTAAACTCAGAACTTCGATGTTGCATTAAAATTCTTCTCCATTTACCATCCCAGCTCATCCACGGAGGATCTCTTATCCAGACCCAGGGCCACCTTTTCATGTCGTTTGAGGCCACCACCAGACTTCATCTCGCAGTTTCCAAACGCAGCCATTTGTTCCCTCTGCAAAGCACTCCCTTTCCTTGGCTCTCAGCTGGGTGTGCCCCTGTCCTGCCAGGGAGCAGAGCTGCAGGAGCTGCCTCCAGGAGAGCTGCCTGCTGTGTCTCACCCTGCACAGGCTGCACTTGCTGGGGGTTGCATTCTCCAAGCCTGCTGCTCTTGCAGCTGCCTCTGCTGGCTCCATCCTGACACTTTCAGGGACACACCAAGATCCTGGCTCGTACCAGGAACAAACCCTGTGAGTTATTGCAGCTCTGTCCCTACCAGCTGCTTTCCCTGGAGCCTGGTGGCAGCTCTGCTGATGGGGCAGAGGCCACTGATGCCTTAAGGTGTAGCTTTCATATTTCCCAGATTCTGCACTGCATTAGTTTATAACTCTGAACTTCATATAAAGCGTTGGCAGCTTCTCCTCACAGCTCAGTCACTCAGAACAATCCTTTTCCAGCCCCAGAACCCAGGGCACCACTGCAGCTTCAGGCCCAAAAAGTGCAAACAACAAAAAGGTCCAAAAGGCCCAAAAAGTGCAAACAACAGGGAATTGAGGAGAGCAGACTGGGAGGATGGGACTGCATCACCTGGAGCTGGAATTGGACAATGAACCCCAAGATGGAAATGGACCAAAACTTATAAAAGTGTGAGAATTCATCGCACACCATCCATCTTGGGTCCATCTCAGGCAGAGCCACAGCTGGGCTCTTGTACTGCCCAAGGTGTATCCTTTGAAGGCCTTTTTAATAAATATCTACTTTATTCCTTCAACACTGTCTAGCCCCTGTTCTAGCAGCCTCTTTAGGCATCACTGCGTGTGGGATTTTGCAGCTTGGTCTCTGCTTCCCCTGTCAAACACTGACACAAGGAGCACAGTCAATAACTGGAGCTGATGAACTGCTTAAAGCAGAGACTCTCACCCCATGTTAACACACACCACCAGGATGCAGGAAAATTAAGCAAACTCATGAAGCAGAAGCCAAATTATCTCCAAATGGGTTTTCTTTCCAGAGGTGTCAGTCACTTTTCAAAGTATTTTCCCCAGCTGGGGATGATGAGGGAAGATGTCTGGGATAAAGGTGCTTTCTGCAGCTGTCAGGCTGTGTGACAGCCTCTCCACTGACAGGCCCAAAGAGTCAGATCATTTCTCTGTAAAATCAGCTTTCACAGCCATGTCCCCAGGAGCCAGGATGACAGGCTGGCAAGGAGCAAGCAGCCATGGCAGGATGAAAGCCAGCAAGGGGCAGAGCAGCTGGAAGAGCACGTGAGAGCAGCCTGGCCAGTGGTCCATGTGCTTTAATGGAAAATGGATTCCAGTCCATACATTTAAACAAAAAATGAATCCTGTCAAACCCTGCGTGTTTTTTCCACCTAGTTACAAAACTGATGGATAAAAGTAAATGTGCTGATATTACACATAGGCACCTGTCCTGCCATCACCCAGCAGCCTGATTAATACACAAAGGTGTGCACGTGTGCAGTTTGTAGTCTGAAAATTGGCTCACAGAGGGATATCAAAGTTCCTGGGAATGGAAAACCTTCATCCAATGGTGGCAATTTTGTGGCACTCCTCAGACAGCAGTCTTGTGTTGCATTATTTTCTTATTGAGATGATGGGTTTATTTAAATAATGAGCAGGCAGGGCTGGGAGCTGCTCTGCAAAGCTCCACATTTCTCTCCCCCTGGAGCTGCTGCCTGCAGCACCCATTGCTCAGCCAGCAGGATGCTGCAGGTCAGGCCCTGCTGCAGGGCAATGCTCTTCCCCTGAAGGGCCTGGAGGGCTCTGGTACAGCCTCTGAAGTGCAAATCAAAGCAGCAGCATCAAAGGAGACAACAGGGGGGAGAAGGGAGCCTTCAAAGGCCGCTGGGCACGGGGCCAAAGAGAATCTATTTCTTATTGCTTCCTCCTGGCCCTTGCACTGAGCTCTCCCTGCCCGAGGGAGGGCAATGTGTGCTGCCACTGGAGCCAAGCTGGGGAGCAGGAGATACCCTGGGCCAAGGACCCTGAGGAGTTAAGCCCATAAAAATAAGAGGTCCCTGAGCTTCCCTGGAAGACCTGGTCAGCTGGGGTGCCCCTGCCTCCTCCAGCTGTGCCCTGGGGCTTTTCCCTTGGGAATTACTCCTGACCCGCAGCTTGCTTCCTTCAGATGCTCATGTGCTGCTGCTGTTTCCCCTCCTGCCACCCTGGCCGTGGTCTGCACCTTCTCAGGATTTGCTCACATTTATGGGCTGCTTCTGAGATTGGTCACTCTCTGCCACATAATTCTTCCAAAAATCCCACTCAGGACCAAACTCAGGTGTGAGATCAAAAGCATCCAAGCCAGAAGTCAAGATTCTCTTGAGCAAACCTGTCCCAAGGATCCTTCACCCTCAAAAGGGATGAATAAAATGATTGCATCTGCAAAGTTTTTGCAGAAGAACCCAGCTGCTTTGCCTTTTCAGTATCTATGACCCTTTTTATTTGTGAATGCTCAAAAAAATCAGCTTATGCTCATGTTGGTGGAAAGGAAATGCATCACATCCATTTAAGAGCAGAAAATAAGGAGGGAATCTTCCTGCCATATGGAAAAGCTCCTTTTATTATGTGTATAATAATTGCACAGACTTGCAGTCTGCAGATAATTTGCAGAGGACAAGGTGCTCTCACTAAGGATAAAAACTCATCAAAAATAAACCTCTTTTGCCGGAAAGATGTTTAATTTGGATTTGGATCAGGGTTTCGAGCTCATGCAAAATGCCTTTGCAAATCGCCCCCCACGCACACGGTACCACCTTTCTGATGAGCACAATGACTGTCTGTATCTCCAGGGTTTAAAGGAATTCTCTGTTTTCCACATCAAGATATTTCCTGAAAATTTTTCAGCTGAAGCACACAGGTTCTTCGTAAATGCTTGATCTCTCAGAGCACAAGGGCATTTTGCTAAGCCCCATGATTCCTTTCTGGATGTCCACCGTGCATCCATGGGCCAGCACCTGAGAACACACCTGGGGGTGATACCTGGCAGTGCATTTATGGAGAAGGCAGCTTCAAGTGCTCCAGAAGATGGAGACCATGCAGTCTAGCCATGTCTACAGCCAAAGGCTGCTGGGAGCTGGTCTGTGTGGCAGGACCCTGCTGGGCCAGCCTGGGCAATCCCACACCCACTGCCCTGCTTTGTTTCATACGTTTTACAGATAGATTTGTTTCGTAGATAAGATTTCTTTAAGGAGTAAGCAGGCACCCTGGCACCAGAACACACAGCGTTCGGGTGAGGCTGGGCAGGGAAGGGGTCCTGCTGTGGGCAGGCTGTTCCTCATGTGTGCTGCTGGCCCTGCCTCCTCCACTGCTCAGCTTCCACCCAGCAGCACCAGCCCTGATTTCCCCAAGCCCCCACCAGCCAGTGGCTGTTTCCTTCCTCTTCTGCTTACAAGTCAGTGTGAAGCAGAAAGCAGCAGGAAAGATTTCCATTTGAATGCTTCGAGGCTGATTACACTGGAAAAGCAACTGGGAATAGGGCAAACATAATCACAGGTAGCAGTGTGAGCATCATTACATCAGGCACTGAAAAAGCAGCCTCTTCCAAAAAAACTTTATTTCCTCTAATTCCTGCCTTTTGCCAGGCTGGTGAGGTATTTATAGCACCTTGTTTGGTATTAAAATCCCTGCAGATGCTGTCCAGGGAGCAGCACCCGCACTTGGCACCTGATTAATGGCAGCCTGTCACAGGTGTCACCCCTCCAGTCCTGGCAGACAGGGCTCAGCCCCCACTGCTCTACAGAGGGGATGGCACTCAGAGCTTTTCCCCAGAGCTGGGAGTTTGTTTATGTGTTCCCTGGGAAGGGAATTTCTGGGGAGGCAGCAAGCTTTCAGGAGAACAAAGCAAAGACTTCCTTCATCAAGGTAAGGAAAAGCCCTTACACATGGAAGTTGTCAAAAGGATGGCCAGAATTATTTAGGGGGAGCTCTGTGATGCCTTCACAGAGTGCAGCAAACTGCTGTATCTACAAGGTGTGTGGGAAGCAGCTGCTCTGGCATCTGACACTGAACATCAGGAGAGGGCCCAGACTGGAAATGTTGTTTTTACAGCATTAATTATGGATGCTGCTCCAAGCATCGCCCAGCAGATACCCTCTGCTTGGAGCTTAGCTTCTCTGTGAGCTACGCTACAACACCAGCCTGCTCCTGGGAAAGACAAGCCCCACGAGCAGATGGAAGGGTGCAGGGGCAGCACGAGGACTCCTTGGATGAGGCTGGTGGACTCAGCAGTTACTTGGATTTATTTTCCAGATGTGTCCCTCTGCAGCGATGCACCAGCACGGCCAGGTTACAGGAATGCCTCTGCTCCTGGGTTTGGGTGGGTTCAGCTCACCTGAGTCATTTCAGACCTTCCTTTTCTTTTCTAAATGCATGCTAAGCCCTCAGCAGATAGGATCGCTCCTACTTCAGCATTTTCATGTAAGCTTAATTCTTGATGTTACTAGAAGCTGGTGTTCTCTCAGAGTTGCCATAGTTACTGATGCATGTGTTTCTGATTTCACACGCTAATGACTGTCCCAACCTCTTGTTCGTGGAATAAACGATGTAACCCCGAAAACAACATAAAATGAAATATTAAAGCACTTATGGTTCAGGAAGCAGACATCATGAATCAGCAATTGGAATTAATTGCATTATCAAGCCTGGATTAAAATAATCCAAGCCTCTAGGCCAACCAAGAGATCAGGACAGCCCCCAAACCAGATTTTCTGGGGATGCTCCAAGTCTGAGAGGCAGTGTGGTGTTGTGAGGAGTGTCAGCCCATCCCTGCAGACCAAGATTACCCAGGCAGTGTTCCAGCTTTGCTGCTGCATGGAACGATGGAGAGATTTGGCAGCCTGGCACCAGAGGGACAGGTGCAGGAGCCGTGCCCTGGAGCAGCCTATCCTGAAGAGCAGCATCACTATGTGAGGGACCAGCCCCACTTCCAATGCTTTTTTCCCACCCCAAGGAAAGAGGAGAAGCAGATGTTCTGGATAGCACTGCATAGCACCCGGAGTGGCATGGGGATGGGTGAAGCAACGGCCATGCAGCCAAGCCCAGCCCTGCAGCCTGGCTCTCGAGTGTCCTAGTGGCCTCTGTAGCTCTGACTCCCACCTGGAAGGCTGATGAGGCCCTCCTGCCACCCCAAAGCTGCCACCTCTTCCTGCTCCCACACCGGAGCCATGCCCTGGAGACTGCCAGAAGTTCTCATCCATCCCTGTGCTAGCGCAGCTAGCCCCAAGCCTGATAGTGGTTCTGTCCTCAGAGAGGTCACAGGGCCCTGTCAGAGGCATTTTCTTTACCTGAAGACACATGGAGTAGGTGAGCAGAGGGTGACAGGCCAGAACTGCCTTTCCCTATGCCTTTGCTAATACAACTCATTACACACTTCACTGCCTTGAGATTAAATTATAATAAAGGCATAATAAAATATTTCAATTTCCAGCAGTGGGGTGGAAGTGCAGCATTCCCCTGCCAACGCCAAGCTCTGCTAACAGCGGCCCTTTCCCCTGGCACTGAGGGGCCATTGCCTTGTCCTGCAGCACCCCCGTGTCCCTGGCAGCTCCCAGGGCTCCCATTCTCCCAGGAACCCTCTGTGGTGTCCTGACCTTGGCTGGCTGGCAGTTAAAATAGATTTGGGTGGTCCCAATTAAAGCAAACACTGATGAGAGCCGCAGCAGGCTGGGCAGCAGCAGCAGCAGCAGTGTCCTGCCCTTGGCACCCCTGCACTGCCATGTGACACTCCGTGTGCACTGCCATGCAGGGAGCTGGGCCAGCCCTGCCTGCCTGCCTGTTGGACAGGCACCCACCCCCACGGCAGGACAGAGCCTGCCAGCCTTGGGACGGAGTCCTGAGCCAGAGCCCAAATTCAGGTGACCCTTCCAGAGGCTGGCCTGTCCTCTGGCACACATCCCGTCCCTTCCCAGCTCTGAGCAGGGCCGGGCTCTCCCGGGAGAAGTTTCATTCTCAGTGCCATGGATGCAGGGTTATTTTTAACCCCCTCTGGGCTCTGGCAGATGGCAGCTTTGGCAGATCTTTGCCATGTCCCAGTGCCAGGCTGAGCTGGGGTCCATCCCTCTGGTGGGGCTGCTGGGGGCTGGGATAACCAGCGGGGCTCTCTCTGCAGGGATCTCCCTCTGGGAGAGCCCCAGCCCCGAGCCAGGCCCGAGCCAGGCCCCGAGCCAGGCCTCTCTGGGCTCTGGCAGATGGCAGCTTTGGCAAATCTTTGCCATGTCCCAGTGCCAGGCTGAGCTGGGGTCCATCCCTCTGGGAGGGCTGCTGGGGGCTGGGATAACCAGCGGGGCTCTCTCTGCAGGGAGCTCCCTCTGGGAGAGCCCCAGCCCCGAGCCAGGCCCGAGCCAGGCCCCGAGCCAGGCCTCTCTGGGCTCTGGCAGATGGCAGCTTTGGCAGATCTTTGCCATGTCCCAGTGCCAGGCTGAGCTGGGGTCCATCCCTCTGGGAGGGCTGCTGGGGGCTGGGATAACCAGCGGGGCTCTCTCTGCAGGGAGCTCCCTCTGGGAGAGCCCCAGCCCCGAGCCAGGCCTCTCCTCTGGCCTTCTTGGCCACCGTGGGCCGGGCACACGCAGGGACAGCAGAGGGAGGCTCCTTGCAGAGCCTTCCTCCCGCAGTGCCAGGCCAGGGAGCAGAGGGAGGTGACGCTGCCCTGGACCCTGGGGCACGCCGGGGCAAGGGAGGTGCCCCGTGCCCGGGGATGCTGCTTGTGCTGAGCCCTCAGCCTGCTCTTGGGCCCAGGCAGCAGGCAGGGCAGGGGTCCTGCTGGTGGGGCAGAGACCCTGCTGGGTGCAGGAGCTGCAGTGGGAAGGAGGCTCGTCCTGCAGCCGTTCTCTGCTGCTCCTGCAGTGGGGAATCCCCGGGGGAATCTGAGGCTTCTTCTTTCAGCCAAGGAGCTGTCCACAGCCAGGCCAGCAGCTCATCACAGTCCCCCGTGTGCTCGGCCCAGGCTGGCTGCTGTCTGCAGCCAACCCACAGCTCCCTCTGGGCTGCCAGCACGGGAGGGACACGCCATGGACCCACGGGAAACCAGTCCGTGGGCACAAGGGGCCCCCCGCTTCACCTGGGGGCACAACTGCCAGCTCCCTGCACCCAGGACATTTTCAGCTTGCCTTTCCCTGCTACTGAGCCCCTCAGGCTCAGTAGCAGGGAAAAGGGTTGCAATAGGTTGAGATGAGGAGGAGAGGATAGGATGGGAATCACAGACAGACAGACAGACAAGCAATAGGCATGCAGTGCACTGAGTGCTGTTTTCCATAGGAAGCCAGGATAAAATCACTTCTACCGAGCTGTGATCACATTGCTCTGTGTCCCAAATCCTGACTCCAAGGCAATTAGCCCTTCAACCACCTTTACACCAAAGAGTGACTGAAGGAGCTCAATCTGTCTTGCTTATTAAAGAGCTGGGTGAAGAATAAACATGCCCACACTCCTCAAGCACCTGTCCATGGAGACATCAAATAGATGATCAGGACAGTCCAGTGTCCAGCACAGAAAACACAGCAATTTTCAAGCAGAAAATGCAATGACAGCTTTGCTTGCAAGAGCAGCTGACTGTCCAGGTGATTACCAAAACCTGATGGGCTCTGTGCAGATCGTAGCTGGGTCACTCACAAATTGTTGGCATCCTCTGGTTGAGCAGGGAAACCCCCTCTCCCAGACACATGCAGGTGCCCAAATGAGAAAACCTACACAAATCCTGCTTATCTCTCCAAGTACAATAGAGGAAAGAAATTGTGAAAGAAGGAAAGCAACTAATAATGTTAATTTTTTATTTCTTGTTAAGTTGTTGAATAGACAAAACTGATGTAATTCCTTAGCACAGCATGTGCTCAGAAAAGACAAGAGCAAGGATGTGGAAATATGTGATGGCCACATCACCCTCGTGTGATGGCGTGGAGCTGGCCATGTCTCACAGCTCCTGGCTCCTGGCTCCTATCTTTGTGGAAGCCCAGAGGTCGACAACACCAAGGGGCCCTGAAGGAGATGAAAAGCAGCATATAAAATCACAGAAAGGCTTGGCTTGGGAGGGAACTTAAAGATCATCCAGTTCAAACTCCCCTGCCATGTGCAGGAACACCTTCCACTATCCCAGGTTGCTCCAAGCCCCGTCCAGCCTGGCCTTGGACACTTCCAGGGATCCAGGGGCATCCACAGCTTCCCTGGGGAACCTGTGCAGGGCCTGCCCATCTCCACAGGGAAGAATTCCTTCCTAACATCTGACCTGAATCTCTCCTCTCTTGGAGGTGAAGCATTTTGTGAAACAGCCCCAGATGCACCAGGTATTCTATGGTCCTGCCAGCCACAGCCGTGGGCCTTTGCAAATCATGGGGGGTTTTCAGGTCTCTGAGCTGGTCTCACAGGGCCCTGGGGATGGTGGTGAGCACCAAAAGCATTCAGACACCTTTTCTGTTCCATACCCTGGGAGCCTGCACTCCTGGCTATCTGCCCAGAGCAGCAACTCAGTCCAGAGATTCCTCAGTAATTCTGGGAGGTGTTTACTTTACTGTTTCATATTATGTATTTGCATACATCCAATTTACAGTTCCCATCCTCGAGCTGCCTCAGTAATTGGGCAGCTGGTCTCAGAAATGCTGATTTTACTGCACTTCTGATGACATAATATGTGTTTGTGCTTGCAAGAGGCAGCCACAAAATCCCTCTCCCCTGAACTGAATCCCACTATTGATTGCTTCTATTGGATTAATATTACCATGAGCTGCTGGTTTAGTCAGCACATTTGATCCACTGGCAAGGATGTGCCCGTGCAGGTCTTTTGCCACAAACTGAGTTTCCTGCATGGGGCACGTGCATCTCCCCTCTCTTGGCACTGTTGTGAGGGAATAACAATCCCTGACCACTGGGAACAGGAACAAGACTGCAGAGAGTGCCAACAGTGAATATCACCTTGAGATGTTTATGGTTGCGTTGGGTTTTGCTCTGCCAGCACCTCCTGGGCTGGGAACAAATTCCTGCTGCCTCTGCAAAACTCCCTGAATGGTTTGGGTTGGAAGGGACCTTAAGGATCATTTTGTGCCAACCCTCCTGCCATGGGCAAGGACACCTTCCATGAGGTCAGATTGCTCAGAGCTCCATCCAGCCTGGCCTTGAACGCTTCCAGGCATGGCTCACCTCCCCCTGTCCATCACCAAGCTTGGCCTTGGAGCTAAGCACAGGGCTTTGCATGGCTGCTGAACTCTGGCATCACGTGTCACCAGCACTGGCAGCAGCCGAGATGCCCGAGCTGCCCACCCCACATCAGCACAGCTGGCTCAAGGAGGATGATGTGCAGGACAAATGGAAATGGCAACAAAGTGTTCCCATTGCAGAGCAAGAGTGCTGCAAGCCAGCTTCCCACACGGCCAGCTGTCTCCTGTGCCTTTTCCGTTTGGTTTCTGTCCAACCTGAAATAAGAGCAGTCTCCAGAGGGAGGCATTTGTCACTGCCCAAGAGGACTTGCAAGCAAGGTCAGCCTGGACTGCTGCTGTACATGGCTTGATGCTGCCTTGCTCTGGAGAAGGGCATGAACACCCTGTCCCCAACCCTTCATCCACATTCCCCTTCAGACCCCTGATGCACAGCAAAGCAATCTGACTCAACACAAGTAAAAAGAGCAAGAAAATAATTTTGCTTGTAGACATCCTTATTCTTACAGCCTGATTTTTTTTTTTTTTCCTGTAGCTGGTAATTCCTGTAATTTCTTATTTTCTAAAGGAAAGCTTTCTCTTCGAAAGCAGAAATGACAAGTGCTGGTGCTAGGTTCACACCATGCTTCAGAGGCTTGCACATCCCTGGTACAGCAGAGAGCTCCTGCTGGGGGACAAGGTGTCACTTTGCATCACCCACCAGCCTGGGACATCCAGCAGCACAGCACAAGGAGCTTTGAAAATTTCTGTGCAGTCCTTCTGTGCTGGGACTTACGAGACCCTCTTTTTCCAGCACTGCACAACACAGTGGATTCATCCATCCCCCTCCCGTGTGTTTTTGGGTAGCAGAAGACAGGCACCAGGAGGATAAACGCGAGTGAGCGAATGACAACGGAGGACGTCACCAAAAATGAAAAGCACTGGAAGAGAACACTTGCAAACAGCAGGCTGAGGCTGCCTGGAGGGGACTGGGGAGCAGATCTCCAGCTCTCTGATGGGAGCAGCCCCACGCCAGTGAGCCCCAATCCCCAGCTCCCCACAGCAGGTGGGCTCAAGCAGATTAAAATGCCAGTCTCCCCACTTCGCCCATGCTAATTTTCTCCTGTCTCTTAGTAACTGGTTGGTACAGGTTATGTTAATACGGATTTAAATTCTCCAAAGAGCAGAAAATTAAAGGAAATTATGAATCAATTTACATTTCATCTGATTCATAAACCTACACACTCTACAAAATGAGTTGATTTGAAATAATTAAGGTTAAGAATGTCCTCATCACCTCTTCAATACTCCTACTAGATGCACTGCATCTTCCCTGTCTGCTCCTGCTCTCTTTAGCATTTCAAATTACACGTCCTCCATTGTTTTTTTTCCAAGATACTGCAAATGTACATGCAATTAAATAGTGATATGTAATAATAATAACAACAGCAAAACCAATAATGGTGGCAGCAGGCTGTGTTTGCAGCAGGAGGAGTAGAATGCCGAAGGGAGGGAGATGGATGGGGAATTCCTGCATAGATGCAGTCCTGCCAGAGCAATCCCAGCACGTGCAGTTGGGGAATCAGGTTATTTCTCAGCCCTCTCATGTGTGAGAGCGGGGCATAGCCGTGGGACTCCTGTTCTGCCTGCAGCTTCAAACCCTCCCCAGCCAGCAGCCCTGAGTCCAGCAAACATCTTCCCCAGAGCTGGTGGAGGCCCCATCCTAGAAACCTTCAAGATCAGGCTGGACAGAGCTCTGAGCAACCTGCTGTAGTTGAAGATGTCTTTTCTCATTGCAAGGGGATTAGACTAGGTGGCTTTAAAAGGTCCCTTCCAACCCAAACCATCCTGGGATTCTGTGATCTGCCTTTCCCTAGCAGACATCCATGCTCTGCTGTCAGAATTCCTTCTGCAGAGCTGTGAGGACAGTTGCTCCAACCTTCTCAAGGATTTCTCATTAAGGTAATTTTTTTCCCAGCAGGTTTTACTGTCAGGATGATACATTTAAATCAGCTCCACCACAGCTGACTCACATGTGAATAGCCCCCAGTGAGAAGCAGAACCCACTCACCACGCAGAAATTTTAAGGGGAGATAGAGAAGGGACTTTTCCATCACCTCAGAACAGGCAGGCCATCTGTATGGGAAGGTGACCCAGCTGAGTCTGAGGCCCCACAGAGCAAACGTGTGGCAATTTTCTTCACCTGTTGAAGGTAAAAGAGGGAGAATGGCAGCTCTTGTGGGTGTATTTCTTGGCAATGGGATGACGTGCTCCAGCATGTGCTTGCTTCCATTGCTGCTTTTTATTGGCAATTATAGATTTGTCAGTGATTACAGTAATTCTCCTCATTGGGAAATAAACATCAGCCATGTGCAGCTCTGTGGTGGCAGCAGTATTTCCCTCCAACATATGAATCCTTTCTGTCCATATTGTTCCAGCCATAAAGCAGAAGGAAAATGCCATGTACCTCCAGTCCTGCTTCCAAGGGTCTCCAGGGAGTGACGACGTGTACTTCCTCCAGCTGACCTCAGAAAAGCATTATGGCAGGAAATTCCCCAGTTCCCTGCTTGGAGTCAGGATGCAGCAGGCAGAAGGGTTCCTGAGAAGCAGGGCCTGTTGCCACGAGGAGGCAATGCCTGATGCCAGCTGAAGGGCTCTGCAGCTCTTCCAAGGGAGCAGAAGGGCTCTGTAGGCAGCTGTGACCTTAAACAGAAGTGAATCGTGTCTTTCCTCGGCTTGGCTTGCTGAGCCCTTCGGTGCTGTGCGAGGGGCAGGGGGCTGGATTTCATTGGAGTGACACAGAAGCTCAGCATCCTCCTCTGTGCATTGACCCAGCTTCACCCACGGCCAGCCAGAGCCTTTGCTCCATGGTGATGGCCTTGTGGCTGGTGGCAGCTCTCTGACACCTCTGGGAGGACAAGGGTTTGTGTTTTCCTCCTCAGAAACAGGCCCACGGGCATGCCAGCCTGCACAGGCATGGCAGGGCAAGGCAGCCACATCCTGGCCTCCTTTGGGGGGAACAAGACCAGGAGATGAAGGGGACTTGCTGCCCTCTGCTTGGTGCTTGGAAGGCTGCATCTGAGACAGAGCTGGTTTGGGTCCCTGCCCCCAGCTCAGGAGAAATCTGGAGAAATCAAAGGCAGCTAAAACAGTCAGGGCCAGATGCAGGGCTGGTGATAGCCCTGTCCAGAGGCAGGGGCTGGACTGGGGCCAAACAGCCAACTTTGGTGATTCTGGGGTTCAAGACACAAAGCCTTCCCTGGGAGGGAAGGGCTGTGTGGCTTTGGGGAGACAAGCACGTCGCCTCTTGTCGTGCTGCAGAGACAAGCTGAAGGTACCGACCCCTGTGAGCAGCAGTCTGAATTTCAGCCCTGCCAAACTGACTCAGCTGCGTTGAATGGTGAGACAAATGTCCAGGGGCATATCAGACCCTGGGAAATGCAGAGCAATTACAGCAACCCTGCTGAGGAGGCAAGCCTGTGGTGGGGAGAGCAGCTACGCTCTTCCAGCCTTCCAGTCCGTGTTGTGCTTTGGGAACTATTGCTGATATTCCTCCTCTTCCCCCCCGCAGGGAGGACCGGCAGCCTGGATCCCACTTGTTGACACAGCTGTAAATCACTCTTGACAAGTTTAACAGTGACCCAAGGGCAGCAAGGAATCAGCAGAGAATGGATGTAGCTCCTGCCAAAGCTGAGTGCCTGGCCAGGTGCTTCCCCCAGCTGCGCTGGGAACACGTGCCCACCGCCTCCAGAAAGGTCACTCGCCCCACTCGGAGATAAAATGCCAAATCCCAGCTGACATTTAACTTGGGCTCCTCTTTCTGAGTGTGCTGCAACAGGCACCCATGCCTGCTGCAGGCTGTGCCAGCCCAGGCACAGGGAGCCCTGGCACTCCCGCACTCCTGCAGGTGGGCTCTGCGCTGCCATCCCCGGGGGCTAATGGCCACAGGCAGCACAAGTCCTGCTTGAGCCTCCCCTGCCAGCTGCTGCCCTCCACAGTGACAGATCAGCCCCTGGTGCTGCTGCTGGCTGGGGCTCCCAACCAGGCCTCCTGCAGAACAGCTCATGTCATGCTGCCAGCAAAGGGAGTGCTGAGGTTTCTCCTGGCAAAGGGTCTGGAAGTGGAGTCACAGCTGGCTGTGCCCGGAATTCCCTGGGGGGCTGCAGGTCCCTTCTCTCCCAAATGGGGCACAGCCATGAGACCAGCCCCACAGCCCAGTGGCCAGGATGGCACATGCCCTGCTGCTCCGGTGCTCAATGGCACATCCAGAGTGCACAGTGAGCAGCCCAGAGTGGGTCCTGGGCACCTACAGCCAGGAGGGTCTCTGACATCCCCCTCCAGCAGCACCAGAAATGGCACTTGTCTGCCTGGCTCTTACTGCCCGTGCCCTGAAGCCACCCATCGCCACAGGCCTCAGGGCAGGGCTTTTCACCAGCTGCACCAGGCTGTGCAGGGGCTTGTTGTGCCTTGGCTTGCATGTTCTGCTCTGCAGACCCCTGGGGCTCGGGTGCTGCGTGCTCCCAGCAGGGCCGTGTCAGCCGGGGAGGCAGGCAGGGCTGGGAGGGTCTGGCAGGCTGTTTGCACGGGCAGCAGGAGATGTGATGGCAGGGATATCAAGCTGTCATCCCCCTCATCTCGTGGCCAAGGTAACGGAGGGAAGGGGGTTTGCCTTGTTGCATCCCTCTTCAGATGAGAACCAGCGAGCACCAAGCTGCTCTTTTTCACAGATTCCTCCTGTTGGGTTTCTAATACAACGATCCAATTTGCTCAACACAGCTGCAGGTTTTGGGCTCCTTCCAGCTCCGTGTGTGATATAGAAGGGCTGCCTGCTGCACAGAAACCAGCTGTGCCCCTCCCTGGCACTGCTCCCTGAGCACACCGTCCTGCCCCAGGAGTGGGTACACACAGGAACCTTCCCTTTACTTTTCAGGATCTGTTGCCCATGGCACAGAGTTGGAAGAGTGCAGACCAGGGAGGGGATGCCCAAACTGCCACTGTGCAGTCACATCATTTCCTTTTTTACCCACAGGTCTTTTCCACGGCACTGGGACCTCTCCCTTTAGCAGAAGTAATTTGGTCGCTGAACTCTTTTGCTGCAAGATTAAGGTGTGGGGCAAAGATGGAGTGGCTCTGGAATCTGCTTGCCCAGGTGCAGAGGCAGCAGGGTTCCCTGTTTCTCACCTGGGGGGGGGGGGGGGGCAGCAAACACTCCCTGGCCTGCTCCCCTTCTCTGAATCATCCCAATGCTGCAGGAGAGGAGGCCAACATGGAAGGGGATGCCCCCATCCTCCCTGCAGGCCTGTGTGCACACAGCTCAGAGCCTTCTCTTCTTACCTGGGCCTTTTTCTGAGCAGCAGCGTGGGTGGGCAGAGCCCCCTGCCCATGCCATGCCACCTGTGGGTGGGATTCCTTTTCCATGCCTGCCCAGAGCCACACTCTGACACGGCTCCCAGGGGGAAGCCAGCCTGCTTGTGTATCCAACCATCTTCCCTCTACTTCAGCAGCAACCCTCCAGAATCCAGCCTTGCCCTGGGCAGGGGCTTGCCAGGCTTCCCTCAGGCTTCCCGCAGGGTGCTGTGGGAGCCGTGGGGCTGTGAAACCACAGGAGGGCTGCCAGGCCCTGCCGTGGGGCTCAGCACCCACAGCTGGGCACTCGCTGTGACAGACAGACCCCTCTGACAGCCCCCATCCTGCTGAGCAGCCCTGGGAGGGGATTCATCCCCCCTCAGCACCGTCCCACAGCAGGACTGCCCCCTCTGCACCTTGCTCTGTCTGTGCCAGGCATCAGGGGTGCAGCTCAGGGCTCTGACCCGGGCACAGGGGGCAAAACAAAGCCTGCACCTCTGCTGCCAGGGCCAGGCGGGCACAGGGCCCTGCCCCTGCCAGGGGGGCTGCTGCCACCCAAGGGTCACCCCGGCTGGGCTGGCAGCAGGGCACAGCGGGGCAGGAAGGGGAGCAGGCAGGGGCACTGGGCTCCTCAGCTCCAGGCAGCTTCTTGAAAATGTTGTCCTACTTATTGAATCTTTGGGAAAGATGCCTGATGGGTTTTATGAAGTGTCTGAGTGTGGTTTATGCTCTTGGGTTGCAGGAAATTAAATGCCTTTTGGTTGTCTCTGAGGGTAGTAAAGAAAGAGTTCAGGAGCCTTATTAGGCTTCATTTCCATTTCTCTCCATGTTGAAGGAATATTAAATAACTTCATCTTGGTGGACTTGAAGTATCTGTCATTTGCTTATCTGCAGGACAAGCCACAGAATGGAGTATTTCAAGTTCAAAATAGAAAAATAATCTTACTCATTTTCCCATTTACTTTATTTTTCATTTTTTTCCTATACCCATCATCCTGCAATTGTAAACAACTTGGGCAGCTGAAATACTGCTTCTCTCCAGTTTCACTGCCCTGACTCCAGTCCCTGAGACTCCCTCTAGAAATCCAGACATGCAAAGGTTCCCACAAGTTCTTATGCTGGTCTCACATTTCTCAATTAGAAGTCTCCAGGAAAAAGTGCTTCGCATTTCATCTTCATTCTGGGCTCAGAAGAGTTTTCTCCGGTGAGTTTTGGATCTTTTCCTCTGAACAGAGCAGCCTGAGGGTGGCCAGGCACAAAGCAAGTGCAGGATGAAGCCTCCCAGTGACTGACCCTGCCTTTAAATTGGCCCCTTAACTCCTCCCCGGAGTTGTTGGTGCACCCCGGGAGGCTCTGAGCCCCCAGAACTCCAGGAGATGGACAGAAAGGGAGTAACTGAGCTCCAGTGAGGAAAGGCAGCTTCTCCTTGGGCTGCTCTCTGACTCCACAGCCCTGCTCGTGCCACCACTTCTCGGGGCTACTGAGCAGGTAGTCGGGGCTAGGGAGAGGTGGGTGGAACTCAGGGAGCAAGGCTCCTGGGAGGCAGGAGGGGGCTGATTCTCCTTTTCCTAAAAACAGCACAAAAGGCCACTTGCTGACTTACTGTAAGAGATGGAATTCCTGGGGTTTTTTGACATTTTTGTTCCCATGGGACATTCCTCTTTCATATTCTATGTATTACAATATATTTCAAATGATTGTTATGTCACAGGGAAGTGGCATAGCCATTTTGATAATGATCTGATTCATGGATTCACAAGCTTAAGGGCCAGAAGGGGCTATCATGATCTGCAGAGCTGTGGCCAGGATCACTTGCCTGATGACTCCCTGCTTCAAGCCCAGCATTTCTGGCCAAGTGACAATCCATCTCTGCAGAGAGAAACCCTGTCAGAACCAGAAAGCACCAAATGCTGGAGAATTCACGTCACCTGCAGGCACCCCATAGCTGTGTGGAGTGCGTGGCAGTTGTCCCCAGCTGTCCCCAAAGCTCCAGCATGGCCAGCTCCCAGCTCACTCTCCTTTACCACAGAGTTCTGTTCATGCCAGGACAGAAATGCTGCTGCAGCTATCTCCTTGCAGCAGTCTGGAGCAGCTTCAGAGGCAGGCTGGGCCGGGGCTTGGCTGTGGCTCTGGTTCAGCTGGGGGCTGCCCTCGGGCCAGGAGCATGCCCAGCTCCCCTCCTCACCCTGTCCTTCACCTGCCTCGTCCCCACAGGCCTGAGCCTGTCACAGCCAGGGCAGCACAGCCAGACACCACAGACTCTGCCACAGCCCTGAGCAGTTCATTGTTTTCCTTTCCTTTGTGCAGAAGTGCCTGGGGTGGGACCTGGGGTCTCTGCAGAGGTTACTGCTCCAGCCCAGGGGGTTGGAGGACATTGAGGAGTTGCTCTGATGTGAGTTGTCCATCTGCCTCCTCCAACCCTCCATGGAATTTTGTGAGTGAAGAGGGCAAAGACCAACTCCCTCCCCACGCCCTGGGGCTGCACAGAGCCAGCAGCCCAGTGCCAAGTCCCCTGGACTCGCTGCAGCAGCTGTGGCACCACGAGCTGTTTCACCTGCACGCACAGCGGGCACCGGGGATTAAGTGGGCTCCAATTTTATCGTCAGGGTTCATTAGGTTAATTAACACTGCGGACGCACTCTGTTAATCAGCTTTGCAATGGGAGAGTGGTTTCAGCAGGAGTCGAGGAGCTGCTCAGAAGCTGCTCTGCTAATGGTGCTAAATCCAATTTCATGCAATGGCACGGTGCAGGGAGATGATTAATGGGTTTCATGTCTCCCCAGCTGTGGGGGCTGTCCTGGCTCCCCTCAAGGCAGAGGGACCAGGTTGTTGCTGGCTGTTTCAAAGTCACAGGGCCCCTTTGCTCCTGGAAACATCTCAGGATATGGACAAGAGAGAGAGAAAGTTTTTCAGTGCTGGTGCCAGTGTCCCAGGGCCAGGCAGGGCCAGCCCAGCTGACCTGAGCCCACCCAGGCACCTGCAAGTGCCAGGCCCCCGCTCCCACTGAGGCTCCAGCCAGAGGGGAGGTGCTGATGCTGACAGCAGAGAGCACTCCAGCACAGCTCTGAGGCAGGGCAAGGCTTCAGGGACTAGGAACAAATCTGCCACACAAATAGATTGCTGGATTCAAAGGTCTAATGCCACTTGGAAAGGATTTGCATTTTCATATGTCTGAGAGGAAAATTAGAGACACCACCTTCAAAAAAGCACTCATGGGCTATTCCCTCCTCCTCAGAACACAAAAAGCGACTTTGAAATATGAAACAGCATTGACTGCAAATAAGTTGAAATAAAAATACTTGTTGTGTGACCCGAAGGATTTCCTGGTGGGGAAAGCTATCACCTGACCAAGCAGGAGGATGTGATGGTGCTGGCTTGGAGCCTGAGCTGCCTGCAGAGCAGTGACACAGCTGTCCCTGTGACAGGGGGTGGCCCCAGGCTGCTGAGCTCAAGCACCAGGAGGGAGGGTGATGGGAAATAAGGATCTTTTCCCAGATGGCATGAGAAGGAGGAGAGAAGAGGTGGGCATCAGTGCGAGCTGCAGCTGGGCACACTGACTGAAGGGCCATAAAGGTGCGGGTGAAGAGCTGGTGCTGGGGATAGCAACCCTCAAAACTTCATCCCAATAAATAAGGGGCGTGTTTACTGGGATTCAGTGGGTTCAGAGTGGGTGATAGGGAGAAAACTCATCCCCATCCTCTGACTTTTGCACATCAGATAATTCTGATGTTGCTCTTTGATGAGATCGGGTCTCTGGCTGGTAAAGGTAACTGCACAGATACAGTGAAACACTTTGGCTCTGCGGGCATTTGAGTCGGCAGTCTGATTTTAAAAGTTTTAAAGAAAAGACACATTATGTGAATTAAAATGTGGCTGGCAGGCTCCCTTTTAGAAGGCAGCTAAGCCAGAAGCCCTCAGCTGACAGCATTGGCGGGGTCAGGGCTTGGCATTTCTGTCAGCAGCATCACTGCTGGCAGCATTCCTCCCTCGGCCAGGATGGGCAGGGCTGGGCTTTGCAGGCTGTACCAAGCACAGGGGCCCGAGCACAGGCACAGAGGCTTTCAGGGTGCTCCCCTTCCCCGGGCTCAGCCAATGTCACTCTCATCTCCTCCCTGGACAGCCCGTGCTGCTGGGCTGGCCGGCCTGGGGGCATCAGTGGGCTCCTCTGGGGTGTTGCTGTCCTTGTGCCAGGGAGTCCAGGCAGCTGCACACTGGCATTTCCCCCATCCCCACAGAGACTGGGGCCACGGTGCTGTTTTAGAGGCACAAACACATCCCTGTGCCCCTTTCTTAGGGGCAGTAATTTCAGCCTCTGCTCGGGCTGCAGGAGCACCTTGTGGCACTGGAATCGTGTGCTCTGATATTTGTTGGAGTGCAGGATTATTTTCCATTGATTTCAAGCTAATCACACAAAGAAAAGCAACATCTGCTGAGTGAATGGGCTACCAAGGAGCATTAACTGCTCTCACACACAAAAGAATGGGAAAGAGTTGAACCAGCAAGATTCTCTTTAGCAAGAGGAACATTTATTTTTAGCGCCTCGTGTGGCCCAATCCCTCCCTCCCTCCTTTCTGCCAGCACCAGTTGGAGGCGGGAAAATACCACTGGCATGGGCTTTTCTCCTTCCTCCCCATCATCCCCATCCTCACATCTTGACCCCCTCCCTGACTGAGGCACTCAGGAAAAAATGCAGTTCCTGGCAGGCCGTGCATCTGCAGAGCACATAAACTTATTCACCAGGAAAAGGAGAGCAACTGAGCTGGTTTGAATCCATGCCAGGGCTCCCCATAGCACACGAGTCAGCTGCACAAAGGTGGAGTGGGGAGCCTGGGTAATAAGATGGAAGCGGTGGAGAAAAGTATCCTAACAAGAGTGTGGTAATTAGGATTGGGCTGTTTGTTTCCCTTCCCGGGAAGAGGCAAGCCATAAATCAGGGAGGCATCTGCCGTGCACGATCCAAGGGCTCTCAAAGCAGTAGGAAAAAGCCATCCATCACTGTTAGCAGAAGGAGGATTCGAGTTTAAATTACAGATACTCCAACTATGCATTTGCAATTGTTTGGAAACAAAGTTTTCCTTAATTTCTTCCCTTACTCTGGGAAGGGGCTGAGCCAGCTACAGCGGGGTTCAGCTGATGCCTAATCAGGCCTCAAAAGGAGCAGAAAGGAAAAATTAGGTGGGGACCCCAGGGCTCAGGTGTCGCTGCTGCCCTCCCCCTGAGCCCCTGCACCCACTCTCACCCTCCTCGCCTTCTTCTCTTTGTGGGCATTTTTCCACGGTTCGTTTCCAAAATAACCTGGTCCCTGAAACCAAGGGAGGGACAATCTCGAGAGCTTTCTCCCTGACGAACACTGCCACGTGTCCCATCCCGCTGACATATCTGTGCTTCCCCCAGCCGCCGGCAGGGAAGCAGCTCCTGCGTGCCCGAGGAAAGCCGGGACCTGCTCCAGCCCAGGGCAAATCCCTGCCCCCTGGTTTTGGTCATTCCCTGCGTGCTATCTGCAGCTAAAGCTGTGAAAATGGTTCCAGTTGTATCCCAGCTCCCATCTCCTCCTGCGAGGCTTGGTTATCCCCCGTGCCCACCCCTGCTGCCACCTCCCTGTTCCCCAGCCTTACCCCACTGGCACGCCCAGCACGTTGCCACATCTCTTCCCACACCTCTTTCCTTCCATGTGTCCGTCTGTCCTGGCAGCAGCAAGCGCCTGAGCCCCCAGGCAGTCACCTGAACTGCTCATCCCTCCTTTCCCAGTGTCCAGGTGCAAGGGAATGATGTAAATTCCCCAGGACTACTAACTGTGCTGCTTTAATTCTCCCCTGGTATTTACAGTCATTGGGATTTGGGAGCTGATATATATTATTGGTTCATCTGAATACATCTCCCGGCAGGAAAGCTGAGCTGCAAGCACAGAAATGTTCATTGCCCAGATCTGAGAGGTCCCTCAGGAGAATATATCAGATCTACAGCGTTAGCATGTAAAATATGGGGGAATGGGAGTGAAATATTGCCTTTGCTGGCCAGCTCCTATCAACGGGATGTGGGGGAAAGGCAGAGCTGGGAGAGGTTTCCCAGCTGGGGGCAGGGATTGGCACATGTCCCCAGCAGCGCACGCGAGTGCCAGGCCAGGGGTTTGCTGTGTGCGGACTCTGCCCCAGCAGGGCTGGGCACGGGCAGTGTTCTGGGGCTGCTGTACCCATGGGCAGCCCCTGCCTGCGCCGCTCTGGCACCGCTGTGTCTGTGCCCTGGGGGATTCCCGCATGCCCCTGCCCCGGGAAAGGCGAGCAACACAACATGCAACCCCTCCCGCCGAGCCAGAGGGACCCTGCCCGGCCCGGGGGGCTCCCCACGGGCTGCCAGCCTCCCTCATCGAGGGACCTCGTGTCAATCCCCGGATACATGGAGGCTTGTGGCAGAATGAATCATTGTGGCAGCTAAAGGGAGGGGCCGTGTGTCTGATTACACAGCAAATAAGCCTTGGCGAATTACAAACGTATCAAAGGTAGCTCCAAGTAACTGCAGTGATCCAGGGGAGAGAGCACCCAGGATAATGCCTCCTCCTCTGCTTGGTGTCCTGCACTTGGGAACTGAGCAGTAACCCGAGTGAATGTCATCAGCTGCATTCCCACGTGAAGACTGCCAAGTATTGTATTTATTTATCAGCCAAAAGTGCAGGATTGCTACCAGAAGCCTGAACAGCTAGACACTGCAATTAACATATTATTTGAATATGGCTACACACTTGCCACACGAATGAAGAAGATGCTCTTCTGGCTCCTTAGAAGCTGAGAAAAACCATATTCCTTCTTGTCTCTGCTGCAACATAAAAGCCATGGCCAACGTCGCATCCTCAGGATTGGGATCGTAGGGACAAGATTAGCCTGGAGTCCCCGATGCCTTGAGCACTTCCTGCAGAGATGGGAAGTCATGCTGCACAAATTCCTCCACCTAGAGACAAAAACAACCTCAAGGCCTTTCTTTCTGCAGTGATTCCACCTTCAGAACAGCATTGTGACAAACTGGGAATGAATTTCAGATGATGTCGTGCCCCTGGAGTGGCTACAGGTGGCTGCACATGCCAGCCCATGGCACCAGCTCTCCCTGCAAGGAGCATCTGTTCATGCAGCTACTGATGAGTTCACTGACAATTACTGCAGCTGACAAAGCTGAGAACGGTCAAGAGTGATGTTTATGCAGAGTGTGTTTCCCACAACACCACTTAGGGGTGTTTAATGGAGATGAGAGCAAGAGGAATATTGTGTGGGATGGCTCCTGCAAAGCCATGAGATGTCCAGGGGATGTGGACACTGCCCCAGCCAACTGTGGGGATACTCCTGTTCCATCTGTGGAGCCCTGTGGGAAGTTTCTAGGGGTGGGGTGCCGCTGCCACCAGCTCCCTGCCATGGCAATGGGACTCTGGTTGCCCCAAACCTGGCAGGCTCTCAGGCTGTGCTGGGGCTGGCAGGGAGCAGTGTTAATTTTAGCTGGCACCTGCTCTGCTGCAGGGAGTGTATTTATTTCAGAAGCAAAAACAAGTGCTTGTTTTTCTGAAAGAAAAATGTTTCAAGACTTGGGGTTTGTGGAGAACTTCCAGAAACTTGGGATAATTTCAAATGGAAAGGAAACCACAGTGCAAAGATTCAAAATGTCTATGAAGACAAAATCTGAGTTTTCAGGTGGTTTGATTAAGCAGTCTGCCTGTACCCCACTGGATATGAAAGATGTGTCTGTGTTTTCAAAACCAGCTCTGAAGCTGTTTCCAGGACCACCTCTAAAATAAACAAATGCATACGTAAGTGTGTGCCTGATGAGAATGAGCTCTGCCAGCTCATCAGAATAAAATGTCAACAAATGCCAGCAAGTTCCTGACCTTAATTCCAACATGCTTGCCTTCCTCCCCTTTCTGAAGTTATTTGCTTCCTTCCCAGACCTTGCTGTTTAGATGCTGATCACCATGTTTCATTGGGCAGAAACAGCATGCACTGGTGTTGTATTGCACACTGGGGGTGCACACCTCACCTGGCGCCTCTGCCACCGGGGCTGTGCGGGTGACTGCAGGGACAAGGTGGCTCCCAGCCCAAGCCCACCACAGGCTCACAGGTAGGAAGCCTGGGGATGCCCTGGTGGCTCACAGGTGGCTCTAGAGCACTCTCCAATTGCAGGGCCATGACCCTGAAACAATTTGCTGCTGTAGGATTTTGTGGAAGGGCATCAAAGCAGTGGGGAGCACCGAGCTGTGAGCTGGATCCCACCTTTGCTGTGTGACTGCCTGCCTAAGGGCCAATTTGCTTTACCAATTACTGTGCAGAGCTGCAAAGTCTGCCATCTGCTCTCTTCTTCTCACAGCCATGCCCTGTGATGTTTCCCATTCCCACCTGCATCCAGCGCAGCAAAACATATTTGCATTCCTGGCCAAAAGCCCTTTTATTATTTCTCTGGGAGGAGGAGCCTCCTGGGCACAAGCAGTGTGTGGGGTGTGTTCCCCAAACCCACTGTGCTGTGCTGTGTGTGGGGTGTGTTCCCCAAACCCACTGTGCTGTGCTGTGTGTGGGGTGTGTTCCCCAAACCCACTGTGCTGTGCTGCATCAACGACAGTTCATTGAACCCATTGCTTGGAGAACACAGGCAGCACGGCAAGGGGGTGCCACCCTGCTGGGATAGGGGCTCACCACAGCCACCTTCGAGGGCAGCTGTCTTCTCCTCCCACAGTGCTGTGGCACAGGAATTGTGGGGCAAGGTTTGGGGAAGGCTGCAGCTTCGTTGTGCTGGCCCCAACAGTGTTGGAGGTACAAAGTGCTCTGCAAACATTGCATTTTAGGTTAGATGGAAGAGGTTCCTGCTATAGACTGTGGATATTACAGTAACATATTGGACTTTCTGGTGGAAAAATGTGGTATTTTCACCGTGGTTTTTTATAAGGGTGAGACTAGGTGGTGCAGGCTGACACTCACAGGCCAGCTTGCATTTTTAACATATTTGTACAATATGATCTCTTTTCTAGCTCTCAGACCTGCCAAGACTTTGGGATGCTTTTGGACAAACTCAAAGCACCCTGACCAGCTCTTCTGGGTCCTTTGCTGCTGGGCTGTGTGGCTCACTGCAGACCAAGGCACAGGTGGGAGCAGACCAGTGTCCCCAGGTGGGATGAGGATCATCTCTCCCCCCTGCACCCCATGACACCCCGGGTGCTGCTGCTGCTGATGGCCCCTCAGCGAGCACACAAGGACACGGGCTTTATCTTCTGATGGCATCAGCCTCGCTAGAACATCCTCTCGACTTCACAGGATGCCAAAGCAGTCTGTAAATGGCCGGTGGGGCTGTTTCCCGGGGCTCTGGTGCACAGCAAGGGGGAGCAGCCTACACACGCACACCCCCAAAGCCGGGGAGAGCCTGAGGCGGGCCATCGCGGACCCTCCGTCCAGTTTGGGTTTTCCATGCCGCATTTCTCGGCCTTCCCAGAAGATGGCAGGCCAGCCTTACAAATCCACATCCCGCAGATCCCGGGGGAGGCGGCACCGGCAGCGGCACCGAGCCGTCCCCGCCCGCTGCCGCCGGCGCCGCGGGGCTGGTGGAGGGGTCGCGGGCGAGCCCAGCCGTGGCTCAGGGTGCCAGAACCGTCCCCTGCCACCCGAACCCCGACCCTGGAGGGGTCCCCTCGGGCTCGGCGGACACCTCAAGCCCTCGACCGGTGGGCACGGACGGGCGAGCCCCGGTCCCGCCACCGGGTGGGGACGGACGGGGATGTGACAACGAGCAAACCGGTTACACAACCTCGACGGGTTATTCCAGGGCTCCTAATTATTGATTTTGAATGGGAGGAGACAGGTTCTGGACTTGTAGGCCAAACACGAGTGTGAGAGGTAATTTCCCTCCCCGGCATTCCCGGGGAGGGAAATGACACCAGGCTGTACCTGGTGGTGCTGGGGAGCTCAGCTCACCCTGGCATCGGCAGCCCGGAAAGGCTCTCCCAGCAAGAGGCGGTGGTTTGGCGGGGAGCTGCGAGGTCACTGATCGCAGGGGGAAAGAAAAAACAACAAGAGAGACCCCGCAGATTTTTGTAACACAACGAGAAGGTGGGATGGCTGAAGTGCCGCAGGTGCCCTAAGCTGCCTGTGCGAATGGCTGGAGGCCGTGACAATCCCCGGTCACACCGGGCCAGCGGGCAGGTGGCTTTGGGACAAGCCGGTCACAGCAGAGCTGCTGTCCCCCATGCTGCTGTTTCGCATGCCCGTGGTGCAAAAACCCAGCAGTAAATGCAGACGGAGGCTTGTCCCTTGGTCCAACCCAATATTTTAAGAGCTGGCTCCAGGCACTGCAGCAGGCGGTGAGAACAGCCACCACTCTGCGGGAGAAGCCAGAGGAGCAGGCTATGGACTGCCCGGGGCATCTGTCAGCAACTCCAGTGCTGCCAGGCAGACCCGCTGGGACTGTCTGGAAGGCGCTGGTTTGTTCCCCCAGGCTCTGAAGGCTTCCCATCCAATGCCCATGCCTGCACCTGGGGGAACATCTCCCCGAGGGCACCATTCACTGGAGAGATGCTTGCAAGCCCCCCCACACGGAATTCAGTTCTTCCCCAAATCCACAGGGCTTTGCAGGCTGTGGAAATTCTACAGTCTGCAAGAATGTGTGTCTGTAATCAAATTTAGCCCAGGAACAGGGCTCCAGAGAGGCTGTGGGATCTCTGTCCCTGGGGATGCTTGCAATATGCCTAGACACAGCCCTGAGCTGCTGCTCTAGTCTCGAAGCTGAAACTTACCCTGCTTGGAGCAGGCATTGGACGAGAGACTCTCAGGGGACTTTTGTGGTGTCTCTATCATTCCCACCACCCGGGACTTCCATGCTATCAGCCAAACCTTCAGCAAGAACCATGGAGCAGATCCAGGTTTAAGAATGTTCTACCATTTTGCCTGCCCCAGGCTGAAGTGAGACCAAGGAGGTGCTCAGTTCTCTGCACCGTTTCCCCCCATGGATTCCTGTAGGTGCAGTCAAAACTGCAACACAGCACTGATCCCCTGCCCTCTCCCAAAACCACGAGTGAAAGGTTTCAAGAGCCCAGGGGTCGCTCATGTCTTGCTTTCAGTGGGAAATGATCCCTTGATTCACTAGTCCAAGTGCTGACAGCTCAGTGAAATCCCACCCTGGGCCTGGCATGAGGAAACTGGCAGCACAACAGCTGTTCACACACACCTCTCATGGCACGATGGAGCACAGGGATTTCTCAGCTTGTCATATAATTGTCTGTGCCCTGACTGTCAGCCGAGCCCCTGGGGGTGGTGGGGAGCCCACTCAGTTTTGAGTGGAACAATAAATTTTTCAGATGTGGCTGGCACTGAACTGTCTTATAAACTCAAGTTTCACCACATTGATTCAGGCTGAAAAATCAATGGCCCTGGATCTGTTCTGCCCGGGGAAGGATCAACAATCTGTGCTGCTCTTTGCACTGCAGTCATTTGGAACCCTGAGGGAAGAGGGCTCTAGTTGTAGGAACATCAAGCACGGCAAGGCACAGACTCTGGGAATTGCAGTTCTCTTGTGGAGAGGAGTGCCTCAAGGGCTATGTTGGCTCTTCAGGCACACGTGGGGAGATGATCTCTGCAGCATCCGTGGGTATCCAAACACAGAAAGATGGAGCCCTACCTTAGAGTGCACTGTGTGTGTGGGGGTGATGGATGCGACAGCCTGGACTTGAGGTCAGATCTATGCGAATTGCTCCCCGAACAGCTGGAAAACAGCTCTGGGCTGCTTTCGGTGGGTGGGAAGCATATTCGCAGCTTTCGGGACTTTGGGAAGGGAGGGCCCAGTAGGGCCCGGGGTCCGGTCTCGAGAGCTGGTCTTTCTTTAAGCGCAAGACGGAGATTTTCCACTTCCAGCGTGCTTGGTTTCCACCGTGTCCGGCGTAGAGACAAAGATTTGCGTGCGGAGCTCCCTGGCGCGGCTCCCCATCCCGGAGGAATGCGCGCCCGCTCCTAGCGGCCTCGCCACGTGCGGCCCGGGGGGGCGGCCGGCGCTGCCCACCCTCCGAGCGGCTCCCGAGGCGCCGTTTCCCATTATCCCTTCTTTGGTTCTCCATGCATTCGAAGTTTGGTGGCGGGGCGCAAGTCCGGCCCCGCGCACTAGGTGTCAGCGGTGCCGGTGCCGGGGAGGGGCACGGAGCCACCGCCGCCCGCTCGCCCCGGTGCTGCTGCCGCTGCCGGTGCCGGGGAGGGGGCGCGCAGCCTCCGCCTCCACCCCCACCCCGCTCGCCCCGGTGCCGCTACCGGTACCGGTGCTGGTGCTGGTGCTGGGGAGGGGGCGCGCAGCCTCCACCTCCACCCCCGCCCCGCTCGCCCCGGTGCCGGTGCCGGGGAGGGGGCGCGCAGCCTCCGCCCCCGCCCCGCTCGCCCCGGTGCCGGTGCCGGTGCCGGGGAGGGGGCGCGCAGCCTCCACCTCCACCCCCGCCCCGCTCGCCCCGGTGCCGGTGCCGGTGCCGGTGCCGGTGCCGGGGAGGGGGCGCGCAGCCTCCGCCCCCGCCCCGCTCGCTCCGCGCGGGCGCGTCCCCGCCCCGGGGCCGGGCGGGGCGGGCCGGCGGCGGCGGCAGGGCCGGGCGCGCTGCAGGGCTGCCCGGCCGCGGGGCCGCCATGCCCGCCAAGTCCAAGTACAACCTGGTGGACGACCGGCACGACCTGCGCATCCCCCTGCACAACGAGGACGCCTTCCAGCACGGCATCTGCTTCGAGGCCAAGGTGGGCGGCGGGCGCGGGGGAGCCGAGGGGGTCGCTGCCCGGCGCTGCACCCCGGCGCTCCGGAATACCCGGTTTTCCAGCTCTCTTTTGGCGTAGCTGCGGGGGTTTTCTGCTTTCCGCGGAGCCCTTCCCCTTGGCGTTGCCTCGTCTCCCCTAAACTCGGCTCCGGAGTCGGGCGAGGCTTCCCGCCTGTACGGCAGGGATGCCCGGAGTGGTGGGATGGGTCAGGCTGGAGTGGGGTCACCCTCCTGCTTCACCCCAGCCTCCCTCCCTGGCCCCCCTCCCTCCAGGGCTCCGCGTGGTGTTGCTCGGGGACGCTGGCCCCCGAAGCGGGGTCCGTGTGCATCTTCCCGGCAGGGCGGAGCGGGGGGCTCGGGCTGTGCTCTGCGGCTCCAGCGCTGCGGGCAGTGCCGGGGCGCCGCTGCGATGGGGCACGGCTGCTTGGGGTCTGCAGGGTTTGCCTTGGACCCTGGTGCTCCTCTGGTGTCAGCGGCCGGCTGGACCGTGTGCCATTTGCGGTGCAGGCGGTCAGGGACACGCACCCGGAATAAACGCTTGCTATTTCTCTTTACGCGTATAAACCCTCCTTGCTAGTGGATTTGGCACGGAGCGCTCTTGGCTTTTTATCGTTTCTTTTCCGTTGGGACTTTTCATTCTCTCGCTCCACGTCGGCTGTGGCTCCCCGCAGGCTGGCACTTGCCCTCTCGCAGCAGGCTGGCAAAAGCCAAGCTACCGAGCAAGGCAGGCTGGCCAGCAGCAAACTGGGAAGAAGCTGGCCAGGAGATTTGGAAAGGGGAAACATAAAATTCTGCCCCGTTTTTTCCTCTCTTGAGGAATACGGTTATCATGCTGACGGAGGTACTCAAGTGAGGTTGATGTAGGAGAATCAACCTCACTTGGTGTAAAACGAGCGGGAGGAAGACAGGCGTCTGTCACACACTGTAGTCTTCGGAGAACATGTGCTGTCAGGGGAAGAAAATTTGGCATCTAATTGTGTGCGATGTCCTCGGGGCAAAGGCTGCGGCTCGTAGGAAGGTGTCAACGTGTTATTTTCCACCTTTTCTGGGGCGGGAGGCTCCTTTGCAGAGGCCATCACCTGCCCGGTGGCAGGCACGGTGCTGCAGAGAGCAAAACAGTTGTTTATGGAGCAAACTTAAACCTGCCTTGCAACTATTTCCTGGGAAAGATTGTTCAAGCTCAACTTTGCAGCCTTTTGCTCCTGAGTGATTGGAGCCGATTGCTGTTTTACTGCCAGCACCTGCTCACCCCTCACCTGTGGGGAGGCTGCAGAGCACCTCCCCTTCTAAACCCTGTGTGCCTCTTCCGTGCCAGCTTCAGTGACCTGGCCTGGAGGCTGGGCAGTGGGACAGGGTGTCAGCACCCCCTGGGTGTGCTCGTGGCTCATCTCTGCTCCACGCTGCTGGTCTGGCTGCATTAATGCAGTGCTGCATGTTAGCCTTTGTTAGCTCCTCTTTCTCTTATTTGGTATCTGGCGGCACGCGCTAATGCCAAGCACAATCCGTACGAAACCCGGCTTCCGAATTCCTGGGTTTCTCCAGCAGCCATTGATGCCAGACACAGAGTGCAGATGGCTGAGGCAATTAATCTATCCTTTTATTAGATTGCTCAAGATTAATTAAATGCTTACATTCCTTTACTTCCTTTTATCCCCAAGAATCCCAAGCTCTTACACCCGCACAGCTCTTGTTGCAGCCAGGCACCCAGCACGAGTCGCAAAAATGTGGAACTCTGATTTACAGCAGAACTTTGGGGGAAGATTAAACCAGAAAAATGCTTGTCTGGGATGTCGGGACTCGAGTGGTTGTCTCCTCAAATCCTCCTGGGTTAGCTGATAGTGTGGGCAGCAGGGATCCCGGTGTTGCAGCACTGGAGCAGTGTTCTTTGCTCCAGCAGCCTGAGATTCCTGATGAGCTTGCTTGGGGCTCCCTGCAGGGCGGTAGTGTGGGCCTGAGGCAGTGTGCACTGGTTTATTGCTTTAATTCTCAATTGGATTTTTACACTTGGACCTGCTGCTGTCTTTGAGTGGCACATGTGGTGGGTGTAGTGCATGTTTTGGTCCATGAGTAGCAGCTGGCATCAGTGCTCTTGTCCCCTTTGTCCCTCTCCTGAGGGAGTATTGCCATGCTGGGTGACTGGGTGGCTGCAGGCAGTCAGAATTTGAACCTTTGTCAAGCAGAGCGTGATGGACTTGGTGTGAGGTGAGTGGTGCTGTCACTTGAGCTGTGATGCCATTGGGAGGCTTGTGCCTCTTGTCTCCACTAGAGCCCCTTGCAGCTGTGTGTGCTGGCACAGGGTCACCGAGTCAGAGCAAAGTGTCCCCCAAGGATTATGTTAATCCATTTTCTGGAGGTAAATCCAAGAGATGGAAAATCCCACTCCATCTTTTTAGGAACAGTAATGCATTTCACACTTTTGGATCTGTTTTCATTGGCTACTTCTCTTGGCACCAAACCCCGCTGTATCCCAGAGATGCCTTGGTCAGGCTGCAGGGAATCAGAGGAGCTGGCTCCAAGGGGAGGCAGGATGTTTGTTTTCTTCTGTCTCTTGCAGTCTGAATTGTTGATTAAAATCAAAAGCTTGGCCTCTTGGGTTAGCTGAAACATTTGGATGAAAGAACTGGGAGCTGCAGCATGGTGCAAGGGGAATGGACAGAAATTCCCACTTGTGCAGTGGTTTTCTGGTTAAATAAACAGGGACGTAGAGAGGAAGGACACCTCCTATTCTCCACCACCTCCATGAGAAGGAGAGGGATGTGAGCTTACTCCTTATCTTCCCAAAGCCCTGGTGCTGCAGGACAAAACCCAAGGGCCACCTTGTGCAACACCAGCAAATCTGTGTGTTCAGAAATTGTGACTCAGGCTACCCCAGGCCTCCAGAGAGAGCAGCAGGCAGAGGGAATGGAGGGGGGCAGTGCAGCCTGGCCCTGGGCTGCCAGACCCTCGTCTCTTGGAGTGTTGGGTGCTGCTGGGTTTGCTCAGGGAAGCTGCTACTGTCCTGGGAGCTGGTGCTGGGCTGGGGTTTCCCTCCTGCCCCAGAGGTCTTGTGGTCCAGAGCCAGGTCCCACCTACCGAATGCCCATTATTTGGAAACAGCTTTTACTCCCTCAGTCCCATGAATCCCTTTGCAGTGCCTTGAGGTATGTGGTTTCCAAAGAAGGGGCAGGTGGCTGTGAGGACCCTCTCTGCTGCTCCCCTGTGTGCTGGCACAGGGAGAAGTGGCTGCCCAAACACATCTCAGTCCTTGGTGGACCCAGTGCCTGCGGCCTGGGACTGCTGTGTGCCTTGGCATCCCCTGTGCTGAAACCTGCTGTTCCTGATACCAGACCTGCTTGCAGGTAAAGGTGGGACTGGAGGTTCGGGAGGGTTGCTGTTCTGTGCAGCAGGTGGGGTTTTTGTGTTTGGCTGGTGGGGTGGATTTTTTTCCCTTAAGTGGTCTTGGCAAGCAGGCACTTTCTCTCATTTCTGTCAGTGCTCTTCTCTGCTTCCGTGCGTGGGAAACTGAAGTTGAACTGAGCATCTGCTGCTGTCTATGTTTGGAGATGGGACATGGAGGAGACTTGAGTCTGATCCATTATGTCCCTTCCTCTGAACCTCTCCAGCCCACCTGCCTGCCACCTTCCAGGGGCTGCGAGCGCCGGCAGGCACTGCCAGTTGCTCCAAAGCAAAATCCTGTATCAGGGAAGCTGTTACAGCCTCAGGTGAGCACCAAGCAGGGACTACCTGTGTGTTTCCACTCGTGTGTGTATTTTTATGTACCTAGGGGCTGCAAATAACAGCATTGGAAGTGAACTGAATTGCAGGCAGCCCTGATCGAGGTGTTCAGTTCCCCTCCACTGCTTCAGGCTCCCTTCCCAGCAAGGGTCCCTTTCCTGGAGGGCTGGGAACCAGCAGACAGGTTGTGTGATGCTCTGCACCAGTCTGGCTGGCTGGAAGAGAGCTGGCAGCTCTGTTTGGGGGCTCTTTGTGCTGGCAGCTCTGGTGTGCTCTGTCGGGGCTGCTCAGCCCAGTGCAAAGCTGCAGTGAGCCTGAGCCCGGGACTGCTCGCCCCAGGCTATAAATAACCTTCCCAATCCTGCAAAGGCTCTCATCTGAAACAGTGGCATATTTCTACCATACTTGTGAAGTGGCTTCATGGGCTGCTCAGTGGAGCTCTTGGCAAAGAAAACTCTGTCTGGCTCTGGCACAGCCGTGTCCAGGCTGTGGGGCCGGGCACGTGGGCTCTGCAGATGCCCAGAGGTGCCGTGGGAGCAGCAGGGGTGGGATGCTGCCAGCCCTGCTTTCTGCAGTGCTCTGGGCTGGCACAGCCCTGCTGTGGCTGCGTGGAGGTGCAGGAAGCTCAGGTCCAGTGTGGGAGCTGCCTGCCTTGGGGGGGGATGGAAACACAGCAAATGGACAGTCCTGCTTCACTGGCTGGAAAAACTCCATCCCTCAGCACCTGCTGGCCCTGCCACACCATCACCTGCAGCACAGGTGTCTCCCCTGTTCAGGTGAGCCCTCTTTTGGCTGCTGGGAGGGAGAGTGGGGGTGGTGAGTGTCCTGGGGTCCCCAGAGCTCTGTGTTGCTGGCACTTGAGCCCCCAGGCAGCTCCTAAACAGGAAAAGTGCTGCTGGGACCAGCAGACTCATGGGCATAAAACCAAGTGAAATCCACCTGAAACCACCCAAAACTGAATGAAAACAACCCAAAATGGAGTGAAAATGACCCAAAAGTGAGTGTAACTGACCCAAAACCAGGTGAAATCCACCCTAAACTGACTGAAACCCACCCAAAATTGAGTGAGACCACCCAAAACTGACTGTCCTTAAGGGCTCTGCCTGCCTGCTGTGAGATCCCATGCCCAGTGTCCAGCTTCATGGCCCTGGATGGCTCTGGCACATGGCCTCAGGCTACCTGGCTGCCAGGGCGGGATGTGCTGTCCTTGGGGTGCAGAGCTCTGCTCAGGGAGGAACTGGGCAAGGCTGAGGTGCCCAGCTTGGCAGAGCACCCATCTGCTGGACTCAGAACAGAAGCCAGGGCCTTTTTCCATTAAAGTCAGCTGGCATTGTGAATTTTCCATCCCTTTTGCCCTCTGAGCCTGCACAGCACAGTCTGAGTAAAGTTCCCCCTTTGCACCCAGCAAGGCAGGCTGTTCCTGAGGGGCAGGGCACAGCGTGCCAGCCCAGAGCCTTGGCTCCCCGGGCTGAGGGCACGCCTGGGCAGCTGGAGAGCAGCAACAGTGGGGCAGCAAAGTCCTGGAAAGGGTTGCTCCCTGCTTTCCCTGACAGCAGCAGCCTGGGGAGGAGCCCTTATCAGACAGACTGCAGGCAGACTGGGTGTTCCCCGGGTGCTGGAGAAATAAGGGGTTTTCAGACCGGTGCCTGAGCACTTTGTCCCTCCCTTCGTGGCACAGCCATGTGTGGCAGGGTCAGTGTGCCAGTACCTGGTGCAGCCTCACACCACCCTGGGCTCTGCAGGAATCTGGGGACCCTTGTGCCACACATCTGGTGCCTCCCATCTGGCTGCTGGTACCTCTGGTGACACCTCCCTAGGCCAGGGGCAGGGCCCCCTGCCCAGACAGGGCTCTCCTGGCCCTGAAGGTGGCCTGGGGCTGGGGCCAGCATGTTCCCCCACCCAGTGCCTGCCTGCAGCTCCTGTAAAGAAGCAGTGGCTCCTCATCTTGGGGCTCTGTGGCTCAGGGTGGCTCTGGGAGCTGGAAAGCGGCAGCCAGCCGGAGCAGGCTCCCCTGTGAGCAGGGATGATTCAGCCCTGACCTTTGCACGCAGTGCTGGGCTGGGAGCAGCAGGAAGGCATCATCTCCTGCCCACCTCTGCCTACCACCGATCCCATCAACACCCCTCCCAAGGTGTCCCCTGGCAGGGATGCCATTGGCCTTTGGTTTTCTGAAAATATCTGCCACCTGCTGTCACAGAAAAAGCAACTTCTCAAGCAAATTCGTTTCTGACAGAGCAGAAAACGAGCAGTATTCAACAGCCTGGAGGAAAAATGAGAAACTGAGTGACTTGTGCAAACAGTGCTTTGGCAAAGTGTTCCCCTTTGTTTTCTGTTTAAAAAACAAATTTATTTTTTTCCCTGGCATTTCCCAGAGCTGGGCAGATCCTTTGTAAGCCGTGGGCAGAGGGTGCAGTGCTGCAGGCTGTGTGCAGGGGCCCCTGCCCACTGAGAGCCTGTTTGCATGGGGAGGGGACAGCAAGCAGAGTCCCTGTGGCTGCTGAGAAGCCCGATGGGTGCTGCCACCTCCCACAGCACGGGGAGGGACTGCCCTCTCTGGGGCCCTGCAAGGATGGATGGAAGGCTGGATCCCTACATGGCCATGAGGAGCAGCAGGGCATATGAAGGACCAAAAGCATCCTGCAAAAGAGGTGGCTAGTGCTGGCATCACAGCCCTGGGCAGCGCTGCTTTTGGCAGTGTGAGGGCTGCCAGGGCAGCACCAGGGACCCCCTTGGCTGCCCATTCACCCAGCAGGTGGCCTTTCTTCCCCTAACTGGGCTGGGGAGGTGGAGGCTGCCCAGGGCAGCCCGTGGGGATTTGTGACCCCCTGATCCCACTTGGCTTTTGGGTGTGGGTGCGAGACTCCAGTTCTGTCCCTCCATCCCTTGGCAGGGTGGTGGAGCCGTGGATCTGGAGGTGATTATTTGGAAAAGCCACATCCTTTACATCCACACGTTCTCCTCCTTGGCTCGCAGGGGCTTGGGGAGGGCGAGTTCTCTCACGGGTTTATTTCTTTGTCAGCTCTTTTGCACAGCTTTATTTTCTTCCCTTTTGTCTCGGGCACCTTCCTTTCTCCTTCCTGCCTCCCTTTGCCGTGGGGTGAGCTCGCTGGCACGGATTCTGGCCTAAGCTCTGGCAGCCAGGATAATGGCCCTGCAGGGGCTGGGGCCACCACTGTGTGCCTGGCACCTTGCTGGGGGCACACTGCGTTAGAGAAGGGCAGAAATCTGTGCCTGGGAGTGCCCATGCTTGGGGGTCTCTGAGCTCCTGCCCTGGCAGAGAGGGAGCTCAGTCTCAGGGGTGGGGTGAGTGGGAAGTATTGCACTGTGGAAGCTCTGGCTGCTTTGCTTATCCTTGTCTTTGCCTCACCTGCTTGTTCCCACACCTATTCCCATAATTAAAATTGGTGCTGTGAGTAGGAGGGCTGGAGGGGAGTGGAGCAGGAGCAGCCCTCGTTGCCTGCAAATCACAGCTGAATATGGGTGGTTTCTCAGACCATCCCCCAGCTTGCCTGGGAAGTTGTTTAGCTGAAGGACCAACCCCGCAGTCCACATTTTGGGGAGATATTCACCACATTGTGAAGGGTTACTCTTCTGCAGCACACTTGTCACATGTGATTTCTGCCCTGAAGGCAAAAATAGTCTGGAGAGACTTTGTCCATCTGCTGAGTTGTGTGAAATGTGTAAAAAATACCTGCCTCCAGTGTGGAGGGAGAGGGGGGTGCTTTTGGAGCTGTGAGCCCACACTGGGGTGGATGTGCCCTGGGCTCTGGTGGGAGCACCACGGGCTGTGGGATACAGCAGGGTGCTCTGGACACCAGGCTGGGGAGCAAGGATGAGTCCTGCAGCCTTTGTGACCGTGCCCCTTGCTTTGGGTGTGTGTGGACATGAGCTGCAGCACAGAAAGGACAGCATCAAGGCAGCTCTGCTGCTGATGCTGTTTCTCAGGAGGCCAGTCCAAAGGGGTGGTGCCTGGTTGTGCTTTCAGGGCACCTCACACACTCACACTCCGTTGTGGCCATGAGGTTGTGCTGAGCAGCCAGGGAGCTTGGCATGACTGGAATTCCTGTGGCCATGGGAGCCAGCTCTCCTGCCCAGCTGGCACTGCCTGCCCTGCCTTGGCCATGGCTGTGTTCTGCACCTGCCTGGGCAAGGAGAGCACAGGAGAAGGAAAGGGATGTCCAGGCAGTGACCTCATGTGGCTGGGAATAGCTGGAGGAAGGCGGGTTTCCTCTGGGTGCAAAAGTCTGCCCTTCTCATATAGGATAAGAATCCTGCTTCCCCAGGTGGTCCCTGGCAGAAAAGTGATGTGGGAAGGCTTGGTGGGGAAGTACAACAGGGGTGTTTGCCTGGCAGAGCAGGATGGGGGAAGGCTTCTTCCTTAGGTCCTGCATGGTGACTGCAGGTGCAGGGCTCCAGCTGCCTCTGCCCTCCTCCTCAGCTCCTGCTTTTTCCTGATGGTTTCCAGGCTTTACCTTAGAAAAGGGGATGGGCTGATGTCTGAGATGCCTCTCCCAGATGAGCTGCCCCTTTGGAGGGGTGGCAGACTCTGCAGGGGCTGTGACAGGGAGCTGCTGGCAGCTGTGTGCTCTCAGCAGGGCGCTGAGGGGCTGGGTGGCCTGGGCTGCAATTCCCAGTTATGTAAGGCTGCCCTGCACCACACAGCCTGCACGGCATGTGATGGACACGCCAGCTGTTTGGGGTTATTTTTATATCCTCTCTCTGCACATCTCCTCTCAGCACTGCCCTGTGCTGGGCGCTGGGCATTGCCTCTGTGTCCCCAGGCAGGAGCTGCGTGTCTGGGCATGGCCTGGCTGAGCTGCTGGCTTGGGTCTTAGCAAGGAGGGCTCTCAGGAGCACAGGGCTCCCTGAGCTTCTGTCCCAGAGGGCCCTGTGGGGCAGCTCACACACAAAGCCCGGGCTTTGGTCGTGCCTCCCCTGCGCCGTGCTGTCCCTCCTTAGAGGCGGCAGTCCCAGTGCAGGGGAGCTGGAAGTCTGGCAGCGCTGCTGGGAGAGAAATAACCCCTCTCAGCAGCCTCTGCCTGAGCACTTGTTCAGACACCTGGGCACCCATGCCGGTGCTGCTGCTGGGAACCAGCCACCTGGGCTTCCCTGCTGCCAGCAGAGGTTGTGGCCGTATTCCCAGGAGCACGGGGCCCTGCTGGGTTTGGTGCCCGGGCTGTGCTGCCGAGGTTGCGTCAGCCCCTGTGTGGAGATGAAGCGTGGGAGCACGGACTGCCAGTAAATGGGCTCAAAACGCTTTTCTTCTAACTACACGTTTTTAGCGCTCAGCATTGACTCTTCATCGCTTGTCTGTTTTCTGATCCTTCTTCAGAATCTGCCCTCTTCCATTTTATTTTTAAAAAGGTTTTTGTTCTGTGTCTCTCTGTGCTGGGTCGCAGTGGCGCTGCCTTTGGTCCCCTTTGAATAGCAAAGCGGCTCCTTTATTCTGGAGGCTTGGCCTGGAGGCTCAGCATTCCTGCAAAAACAGCCACGGCTTTGGCAGGGCTGCAATTAAATAATGGAGGGCCTGGCACAGGACAGGTCGGGCCGGCTATTTTAGGGATATTCCAATGTTCAGGTCTGTAATAGATGACTCACTGCAACCGAGGGGATATTTGCTTATACCTGTGTATAAGCTTTGATCTTGGCCTAGATGAGTGAGTCCTGCTGGCCTGACGGCTGAAGTCATTTTATTGCCAGAAAAAGGGTTTTTGGCTACTTGCACTGGTGTGGTGAAGGAACAGCTTAATGGCTGGAGGCATGCAAGCATTCAGGGCCAGCAGGCAAAATGCTGCTCATTCCCCAGAAGTGACCCAGGGTTCCCTCTGTGGACACCGCTGAGGCCCTGGTGGGCCCATGGGGTTTGCAGGGCTGCAGGAACGGCACTAATCTCCTTTCTTTCCTTGCAGTACATCGGGAGCCTGGATGTGCCGCGGCCAAACAGCCGCGTGGAGATCGTGACGGCCATGCGGCGCATCAGGGTGAGTGTGGCCGGGCTGCTCCTTCCCCTTCCCATCCCAGGGCCCGGCCTTCTCCTCCATCTGCACCTGCAGCTTTGTCTTGCATAAATCCTCTCCTGCAGTGTATTCATAACTCTGTTTTTCGCCATCTCTCCTCTGCCCTCTCCGTGTCAGCCGGGCCCAGCGCCGGCAGGCTGAGTGTGGCACAGAGTGCTGGGTGCAGCACGGCTGTCCCCGTGGCACAGAGTGCTGGTGCAGCACGGCTGTCCCCGTGGCACAGAGTGCTGGGTGCAGCACGGCTGTCCCATGGCACCCCGTGTGCTGGGTGCAGCACGGCTGTCCCTGCAGCACAGAGTGCTGGGTGCAGCACGGCTGTCCCCATGGCACAGAGTGCTGGGTGCAGCACGGCTGTCCCATGGCACCCCGTGTGCTGGGTGCAGCACGGCTGTCCCTGCAGCACAGAGTGCTGGGTGCAGCACGGCTGTCCCCATGGCACCCCGTGTGCTGGTGCAGCACGGCTGTCCCCGTGGCACAGAGTGCTGGGTGCAGCACGGCTGTCCCATGGCACAGAGTGCTGGGTGCAGCACGGCTGTCCCTGTGGCACAGAGTGCTGGGTGCAGCACGGCTGTCCCCGTGGCACAGAGTGCTGGTGCAGCACGGCTGTCCCCGTGGCACAGAGTGCTGGTGCAGCACGGCTGTCCCCGTGGCACAGAGTGCTGGGTGCAGCACGGCTGTCCCATGGCACAGAGTGCTGGGTGCAGCACGGCTGTCCCTGTGGCACAGAGTGCTGGGTGCAGCACGGCTGTCCCCGTGGCACAGAGTGCTGGTGCAGCACGGCTGTCCCATGGCACAGAGTGCTGGGTGCAGCACGGCTGTCCCCGTGGCACAGAGTGCTGGGTGCAGCACGGCTGTCCCCGTGGCACAGAGTGCTGGGTGCAGCACGGCTGTCCCATGGCACAGAGTGCTGGGTGCAGCACGGCTGTCCCTGCGGCACAGAGTGCTGGGTGCAGCACGGCTGTCCCCGCGGCACAGAGTGCTGGGTGCAGCACGGCTGTCCCCGTGGCACAGAGTGCTGGGTGCAGCACGGCTGTCCCCGTGGCACAGAGTGCTGGGTGCAGCACGGCTGTCCCCGTGGCACAGAGTGCTGGGTGCAGCACGGCTGTCCCCGTGGCACAGAGTGCTGGGTGCAGCACGGCTGTCCCCGTGGCACCCCGTGTGCTGGGTGCAGCACGGCTGTCCCTGCGGCACAGAGTGCTGGGTGCAGCACGGCTGTCCCCGCGGCACAGAGTGCTGGTGCAGCACGGCTGTCCCCGTGGCACCCCGTGTGCTGGGTGCAGCACGGCTGTCCCTGTGGCACAGAGTGCTGGGTGCAGCACGGCTGTCCCCGCGGCACAGAGTGCTGGGTGCAGCACGGCTGTCCCTGTGGCACTGAGTGCTGGGTGCAGCATGGCTGTCCCTGTGGCACAGAGTGCTGGGTGCAGCACGGCTCTCCCTGTGGCACAGAGTGCTGGGTGCAGCACGGCTGTCCCTGTGGCACTGAGTGCTGGGTGCAGCACGGCTGTCCCCGCGGCACAGAGTGCTGGGTGCAGCACGGCTGTCCCTGTGGCACTGAGTGCTGGGTGCAGCATGGCTGTCCCTGTGGCACAGAGTGCTGGGTGCAGCACAGCTGTCCCTGTGGCACAGAGTGCTGGGTGCAGCACGGCTGTCCCCGTGGCACCCCGTGTGCTGGGTGCAGCACGGCTGTCCCCGTGGCACAGAGTGCTGGGTGCAGCACGGCTGTCCCATGGCACAGAGTGCTGGTGCAGCACGGCTGTCCCCGCAGCACAGAGTGCTGGGTGCAGCATGGCTGTCCCATGGCACAGAGTGCTGGGTGCAGCACGGCTGTCCCCGTGGCACCCCGTGTGCTGGGTGCAGCACGGCTGTCCCCGCAGCACAGAGTGCTGGTGCAGCACGGCTGTCCCCGCAGCACAGAGTGCTGGGTGCAGCACGGCTGTCCCTGTGGCACCCCGTGTGCTGGGTGCAGCACGGCTGTCCCCGCAGCACAGAGTGCTGGGTGCAGCACGGCTGTCCCCGCGGCACAGAGTGCTGGGTGCAGCACGGCTGTCCCCGCGGCACAGAGTGCTGGGTGCAGCACGGCTGTCCCTGTGGCTCCCTGTGTGCTGGTGCAGCACAGCTGTCCCCATGGCACAGAGTGCTGGGTGCAGCACGGCTGTCCCCGTGGCACAGAGTGCTGGGTGCAGCACGGCTGTCCCCGTGGCACAGAGTGCTAGTGCAGCACGGCTGTCCCTGCAGCACAGAGTGCTGGGTGCAGCACGGCTGTCCCTGTGGCACTGAGTGCTGGTGCAGCACAGCTGTCCCCGTGGCACAGAGTGCTGGGTGCAGCACGGCTGTCCCTGCAGCACAGAGTGCTGGGTGCAGCACGGCTGTCCCCGTGGCACCCCGTGTGCTGGGTGCAGCACGGCTGTCCCATGGCACAGAGTGCTGGGTGCAGCACGGCTGTCCCCGTAGCACAGAGTGCTGGTGCAGCACGGCTGTCCCCGTGGCACAGAGTGCTGGTGCAGCACGGCTGTCCCTGTGGCACAGAGTGCTGGGTGCAGCACGGCTGTCCCCGTGGCACAGAGTGCTGGGTGCAGCACGGCTGTCCCCGCAGCACAGAGTGCTGGGTGCAGCACGGCTGTCCCCGCAGCACAGAGTGCTGGGTGCAGCACGGCTGTCCCCGTGCCACAGAGTGCTGGGTGCAGCACGGCTGTCCCCGTGGCACAGAGTGCTGGGTACAGCACGGCTGTCCCCGTGGCACCCCATGTGCTGGGTGCAGCACGGCTGTCCCCGCAGCACAGAGTGCTGGGTGCAGCACGGCTGTCCCCGTGGCACCCCGTGTGCTGGGTGCAGCACGGCTGTCCCCGTGGCACAGAGTGCTGGGTGCAGCACGGCTGTCCCATGGCACAGAGTGCTGGGTGCAGCACGGCTGTCCCTGCAGCACAGAGTGCTGGGTGCAGCACGGCTGTCCCCGTGGCACAGAGTGCTGGGTGCAGCACGGCTGTCCCTGTGGCACAGAGTGCTGGGTGCAGCACGGCTGTCCCATGGCACCCCATGTGCTGGGTGCAGCACGGCTGTCCCATGGCACAGAGTGCTGGGTGCAGCACGGCTGTCCCATGGCACAGAGTGCTGGGTGCAGCACGGCTGTCCCCGTGGCACCCTGTGTGCTGGGTGCAGCACGGCTGTCCCCGTGGCACAGAGTGCTGGGTGCAGCACGGCTGTCCCCGTGGCACAGAGTGCTGGGTGCAGCACAGCTGTCCCCGTGGCACTGAGTGCTGGGTGCAGCACGGCTGTCCCCGTGGCACCCCGTGTGCTGGGGCTGCAGCCCAGCAGCAGCAGGGCTCTGTGTGCTCACGGGGCTGCATCCTGTGCTGCATCCTGTGCTGCGAGGCAGGGATGGGCTGGGAGGTGGATGTAGGATGTGGCACCCGATGGTAACTGTAGCGTGCCCGTGCTTGGGAGGATTTCCTCATTTGTCAGTGCCAATAACAAAGTAACAATAAGATACTTGTGCAAGAGGTTCCTCACCGCTTGTGTAAGAGTTTCAGCAGAGTGAAAATTCAGGTGCTGCCTGGATATGGCAGCGGGTTAGCGCTGAATGGCAGTGTGCAAGGTGAAGTGCAGAGTGACAAGCTCTGGGGCTGGCCAGCAGTGAGCTTGTTTCACGGTGGGGAGGTCGGGGGTATGACCTGGTAATGAAGTCAGCTGGCTTCCCAAAGCACTTGCAGCCCGGATATGGGACACCCTTGCTGTATAATGCTTGGCCCAGAACCAAGAGAGGAGCTTTTCTTCTGCTCCCCTGCCTCTGGCCAGCACAAGTGCAAGGTGTTCAGAGGGGGCTGGGGGGTAGCAAACCATTTGCCCCAGAACTCGCTGGCCCCAGGCTGAAAAAAGCAGGAGCTTGACTGCTCTTCAGCAGGGGACAGCCCCTGGGGCCGAGCTAGCCCTGGCTGTGGTGGCTGCAGGAGCACTGGTTTGGTCTGTCCTTGTGCCACAGCAAGGATTGCGTCCTGTCCTCCAGAGATGACTCTCTCCTGGAATAACACCCTGAACTGGAAGGGCCTGAAGGCACTTGCAGGGACATTGGGTAAGGGATGAGCTGTCTCTCTGCTGGCCTCATGGGATCCCATAAGCACCAAAGCTGCCTCTGTCACTGAGCAGCTGCACCAGAGCTCTGCTCCTCTCAGCCCTTCATGCAGACTCTGGCTATCTTCTCATTTTCTCTCTCACCAGAGGAGGAGAGGAGGATCGTATCCCAAGATAAGGAGTATCACATTCAAAGAACAGACATTTTGAGGCTCTTCTCTTCAAACTTTCTGGGTGTAAATAGTTTGTGGGCTTTCCTCAACAGCTTTCCTACCTGTTCCCCTGTCCTCTCCATGGGGGTAGTGCTGTGACTGGGGCATGACATGGGAAGGCCTTTATGGCATTAGATTTGCTCACCTTGTGTCCAAACAGTTTGGGACAGAGCAACTGTTATGTCACCAAGAGCTCTCATAAACAGCAGTTTCTTTCATTGCCTTTCAAGATAAGACTTTTGAACAAATGCACTTCCAGCCCCAAAATCACAGAACTCCACCTCAGTGTGGAAGGACTGGCACAACTTCGAGGGTTTAAGTAAACCCTGGGGGGAAGATAAGAGCACCACGATGTCCTTGTGGACCAGTATGAATAAACTCAAGCACAGTCTAGAAAATTCACTGGTACAGCTCTGAGAGGCAGTGAAAGGACATAGAATAGGGTAAAATAATGGTTTCTCATGGTGAATGATGTGTTTGAAGCATGTGCCCAGGCTTCCTTCACCTAGTGTGAGACAGGAGAGAGGCAAGTCGTGAAAGGCCCTGACTTTGCAGATCAGATGTGCCAGAGAGACTTTGAATGTCTGTTTATTTGTCAGGGGGTGCTGTTTGTGAGGGGGATGCCAGGATGGTGGGATGCATGGCTGTCTACGTGCAAAGCCCTCCCCTGGTGTTCTGTGCTTTGCCCTGGATGTGCCTGGCAGCAGGAGGGACCACAGCATTGCTGAGGACATTTCTGGCCAGGCTGGCTGCTGAGGGCTCCTTTCAGCTTGGCTGGAGCTGCAGTGATGCACATCCTCCTTACAGAGCACAGCCACCCTTCTGCTTTAAGGCATAAAATAATCCCATAACACTGGCATGGGGAAACCAGAAGAAGAAAAAAGTTTATTTGGGCACGGAAAGCAACAGTGGGAGATCATCAAGTGCAAGCAGCAGCGGTTTTGTGTGTAGGGTGTGAAGCAGCTGCTGACCCTGAGGTTTGTGTGGTTTGCAATGCAATCCCTGGTTTAGGGGCAAGGTGTTCTGTCACAGTTTGTTCCAAGTTAGTCACTGCTGATGAAGGTGGGGGACCCTCCCCATCCCCTCTGCTGCCTCAACTCCCCTTTCTCAGTGCTGCCTTTGCCATAGCTGCTCTCTGGGCTTTGCCTCTACTTACTTAGTGATTTAAAAAATGACCCTGCAAAGAGGTGAGGATGGTGTCTGCCCCTGGGGAGAGTGCCCTGGAAGTCCCCCGGGGCTGCCTGTGCTGGCCTGGGAGCAGAAGGACAGCAGGAGCATCAGCCCTGTAGCCCTGCCTCCCTTCTGCTCCCCCACACTGGGGCCCTCCTGTTTGGAGGGAGACCTGCCCCTCTGGGGCACAGAGGAGGACGTGCATAGCTGACATTGCTGGGATGCCTGCCCCAGGCAGGCCCCCCGGGGCAGGACAGCTCCACCTGAGCAAGAGGGAGGTTAAGCCCAAAGCTGGTCCCTCTTGTGGGTCGGGGGTGAGAGGAACTTTAAACAGGGGCTTGGTGTCGCAGGCCATCCCCACGGATGCCATCCCCTTCTCCCCATTGCTGAAGAGCTGGTGATGCCATGGCCATCCTCGTGGTCCTGGCCAGAGGGAGTTTCTGTCCAGAAGCAGGAGAATGTGGAGAATTCCAGGGATTCTCACAGCTCAGGATGAGAAGGGAAGGGGAGGTGCTCGGCTGACTGTCTCTGCTTTTCCTTCCTGCATGGGCTGGGCTTGCTGGGAGCACAGCCCTCTCTGCCCTGCACCTTGGTGTAAATCCCTGGCCCTGAAGTGACTCGGTGGAATGGGACATTAGCCATGCTGAAGAGGCACTTGGAGAGCAGTTTTGTGAGCATCTGCTGCAGCTTTCCTCCAAACCCCACATGCCTCCTGCAGACCACTGATGGCCACATACATAATAAATGCAGTAGACCAGGCCTTGTTTCCTGGGCAAGCAGGGGGCTTCTGTTAGTACAGCTGTCTCCTGCTCATCCCAAACAGTGACCCAGTCCATGTTGCTTCATGCCCTGAGCTGCTGCAGTAGGTTGGTGTCCCAAATGCTCCTTGGCTCCTCTGGATACGAGATTCAGGAGACTGATCTGTAACTGCAGGAAGTCACCTGAGCATCCAAAAGCCCCAGACTAAGAGTGGTGTGTCTTCCCAACCCTAAGGACTATGAGCTGTTGCAGATTTCAGTTGAAAGTACCTGAGCAGGTGGCAAGATATCTTTTTCCTTCCCCTCCCTTCCCAGTGAGCTCATGGGCCCTAAATGACAATGACACTGTCTATTTTTTGTGTTGTCATGATGTAAATTCATACAGGGGCTTTCCTGTCCCTGCCCCTGGCACGTCTCCAGGGCAGCCAGTGCTGCCTGGCTGGGGCTTGGTGCCATGGTTCTGGAGAATTTGGAACCAGCCCTTTTGGATTGCTGGGTGCAGCTTTGATCCAGGTTTTCTTTGGAGCCAGAAAGGATGGAAGCCTGTATAGGCACTTGGTGAAAGCTGTGGAAGTCTTCTGCAAGGCTGTTTCTGGGAAGTGTCCAGCTGAGTTTTGCAGGCTCAAAACAGGGAGGCATTCTAAGCACTTGAAAATCTTGCTCCTCTACACCTCCTACTCTGCCAGGTACATCTGATTTTGTGGGACTTCTGCTGCTTTGCATAGCTGAGCTCAATTTTAGCGAATTGGCAGAATTGCTGAATTTCTACAAGCTTGTGTAAAGCAAGATTTCACATCTCTGCAGGCCACAGGTGCAGTTGGACTGCTGTGAAAATTGATGTGTGTGGCCAGTTACTGTTGTAGAGCTCCTGGTGTAACTCTGAGCTCGTTTAATTAGAATATTTCTCAGCTATGCCTGCTCCTGCCATGGTGAGTCTTTAAAAGCATGAGGCCATTCACAGTGATGCCTCCCTTTTTCTTCTTTTCTCTCCCTGTGCTCGGGTGTCTCCTCTGTAAAATGGAGCAGGATTTGGGAGCAAACTGGCCCTGTGTGCCTGGGGCAGCCCACCCCTGTCTGTCTGTCTGTCTGTCTGTCTGTCTGTCTGCCTGTCTGTCTGCCTGTCTGTCTGTCTGTCTGTGAGGACCAGCACAGTGGGAAGTGGGCTGGCCAGGAGATGCCCAGGTTTTGGCCACATGAAGAGCACAGCCTGCTTTGTGCCAAGTCATGGCACGTGGTGCAAGGTGAATTATTGACAAGCTAATGACTTGATGTGGTTGTCCAAGATGAACAGAATTATGTTGTATTAGATCTGGGAGGAACTGAAAGGATGTCTGTAATAATTTCAGTTGCTCCTTCAGTCCTCTGACAGACACAATAAAGGGGTGAAGCCTTCTGGGCGTGCTTGTATTTCTCCTGGCATCACCAGTGCCACTTAATGTCATAATAAAATAGTGGCTAGTCTGGTATTGCTGCCAGCATGGCATGAAATAGGCCAGGATCTCATCCTGTGGTTAGTATTTAATCAATAAACTGGTTAAAGTGGTACCCAGATTGATTGGAGCAGCCTTTTGTCCAAGACTGCCCACGTTTCCAGGAGAGCTGGCCAGTGTGGTGACCCTGCCTTTGTACCTGGCCAGCACGGGGTGGGTGCTTTGCAGGGGAGCTGTGGGCTCCAGTGGAGCAGCGAGTGGTGTGAGTTACAGTGCACACACAGTAAAAGGAGGAGCTCAGGGAGGTAAGTGACTCTGTGTGGCAGAAGACAGGCATCTGGCCTGTTGAAGAGGTGGAAGTGTGAGCCATTAGTGCTGGAAAGCAAGGGCTGAGCCCTGGGGGAAGGCAGTGAGGGTTGGAGCTTGGGGCACTGCTTGCTGGAGATGCTTTGGAAGGGCACACAGAGCACTGAGGGGAGCCAGCCCTGCCTGTGCTGGCTGTCCCCTGAGCCTGCTGGCTCATGCAGGGGTGACTGGGCTCAGGCAGACGTGTGACCCCGTGGGTGCTGGGGAGATGAGGAACAGGCATGCTCCTGGCCCCTGCTAGCTGGCTGCATAAATGAGTCCTGATAAGCTCATTGTCTTTTGGCTTCCAGCAATGCCCTGCCCAAGAGTTCTCTGCCAAAGCTGTGACAGCAGCGTGGCCCTTGTGGCCAGGCTCCAGCACAGGGTGGGCTGGCCAGGCTGGGGCAGGAAAGAGCAGGGGGTTCCCAGCTGGATGGACAGTGTGGTTGTGGAGCCAGTGAGGATGAGGGAAACCATAAGCAGGTGGGGGAGCGTGGTTTGGGAGAGCTCCTGAGCCAGGAGTGCAGCCACGTGTGGCCTCCCCAGCCCTCCCGTGCCCCGGAGGGGCTCAGCCCTTCTCCTCTGGGCGAGTGTCCCGTGGGTAGGGCAGGGCTCTGGCAGGGCACATCGGCTGGCACGGGGCGTGCCAGCACAGGCAGCAGTGCTCCTGGTGGGTGATGCTGGCCTGGAGCCAGCCCAGTGCCTTGCCGAGGACTGGAAGCCAAATGGGCACCAAGCCCAGGGCAGGGCTGGAGCTGCTGGCAAAAAGCTGGGAGGCAGCAGTGCCTTCTGTCCTCTCCAGCCTGTCACACATCCGTGCCCTCCCTGAGCCTGGGCTGGACTCTGCTCCTTCTCTGGTAGCCTGGGATGTCTCCCTGTGATCCATCTCCCTCCCTGCCTGGGGGCTTTCCCCACCTGCTCCCACTGAGTCACTTCACTGCCTTGCCACGCCACAGTCTGAGCCACGGGCCAGTGTCTGCGGGGAGCTCAGGGGGAGGTGGGCAGTGCTGTCTGCCAGGCTCCCTGAAGGTGCCAGGGGGCGGTGGGCAGTGCTGTCTGCCAGGCTCCCTGAAGGTGCCAGGGGGCGGTGGGCAGTGCTGTCTGCCAGGCTCCCTGAAGGTGCCAGGGGGCGGTGGGCAGTGCTGTCCGCCAGGCTCCCTGAAGGTGCCAGGGGGCGGTGGGCAGTGGTGTCTGCCAGGGTCCCTGAAGGTGCCAGGGGGCAGTGGGCAGTGGTGTCTGCCAGGCTCCCTGAAGGTGCCAGGGGGAGGTGGGCAGTGCTGTCTGCCAGGCTCCCTGAAGGTGCCAGGGGGAGGTGGGCAGTGCTGTCTGCCAGGCTCCCTGAAGGTGCCAGGGGGTGGTGGGCAGTGCTGTCTGCCAGGCTCCCTGAAGGTGCCAGGGGGAGGTGGGCAGTGCTGTCTGCCAGGCTCCCTGAAGGTGCCAGGGGGAGGTGGGCAGTGCTGTCTGCCAGGCTCCCTGAAGGTGCCAGGGGGTGGTGGGCAGTGCTGTCTGCCAGGCTCCCTGAAGGTGCCAGGGGGAGGTGGGCAGTGCTGTCTGCCAGGCTCCCTGAAGGTGCCAGGGGGAGGTGGGCAGTGCTGTCTGCCAGGCTCCCTGAAGGTGCCAGGGGGAGGTGGGCAGTGCTGTCTGCCAGGCTCCCTGAAGGTGCCAGGAGTGACCTCTGCTGTCACTCCTTCCTGCCAAGGAATGCCCTGCTGGCTCCCACCCCTCTCTAAGGTCATGGCCAGCATGTAAAGCCATTACACCAATGTCCATCCTCTGTGTGTCCTTGTGCTTCCTCCTCTTCCTCCTGCTTCCCACTCGTTCTTCCCCAGACATGGTCCTTCAGGCATCTCTGGAGGACTGCGCTGCTGGGTTGCACTAGCTGTGGGGCACAGCCTGCTGCCCAGGCACCCCTGCCTTTCCTGGCTCCTTCCTGTGTTGCACAGGTGGTTCTGGCAGGGCAGCAGGCTGCACCCAGGGCTCAGCTGCATGAGAAGCAGGGGAATGTGGAGCTGCAAACCCTGCTCCTGGAGCCAGGCACACGGGCAGTCTGTGGGACTGGGGATGCCACGGGAGTTCCCCATGGGGCTCTCCTGCTCTGGTTTTTCCTCTTGCCTGGAAAGAAAGGATTTGTTGCACACACTGCCTCCCAGGCATGAATGGATTCAGCCTGGCTGTCAAGGAGAGGAGGTCTGCAGCTTGTTCTGGGAGATTTGGGTCAGGTTAGCACTGGTGATTGCTGTTTGTGAGGGTGCAAAGAGTTCCTACAGAAGCCTTTGCAAGGTGACAGAGCTTGCTTTGATGGCCTGAGCCTCAGGCTTGCAGTAACCTCTGCTGAAGGTGGTACTGTGGAAGAGGGCTGTGTTCAGTGTCACCAGCTGTCACACACCCAGCTCAGTGCACAGTCACCAAGAGAGGACAGTCTCTTCTGCTGCTGCAAGATTGCTGGTGAAGATAGCCATCTGCACTTCCCTTTGCATTTTGGAGTAAATTTCTAACTGTGCCTAGGAATAAGCTCCTGGCTACCTGAGAGGTTGTTGATAATGAAAAATAGGTTTGAGAGAGGAGTGCTGAGGTTTGGCTGATTTCAGGCTCTGTGACTAGTCCTAGCATCTCTCACCAGCATCTGGGCAGCACAGTGAAGAACTGGACCTTCTGAGTTTGTGTCTCCTCTCACTCTTGGCATTGCTTTTATTTGGAGGTTTTCCCCTTCTTATTTACTACAACCTGGAATTACCATGTGTTTTCTAACAAATCAGTGTTATCATCAATTTTCAAAAATCATCAATTTTCTGCCATCATGGCAGCATTTTGCTCTTGGGATGGAGTGGGACCAAACGCTCTCTGGTGCTGAGTGCTGATGCTGCATGGGCCTGAGCAGGAGAGATGCAGGCAGCCTTGTTCTGGGCAGCCACCTCTTCAGCTGGGCTTGAGTGTGTCCAGAGACAATACCTCACTCTTGCTCCATGGTTAAAGGGAGAAATAACCTCCCAAAAGGAGACCAAAGAGTTACTGAAGCTCGCAGGCAGGGGTGGGGCAATATTTGGTATCCATTTTATGGGTGAGAACCTAAGGCACAGGGAGGCTGTGGCTTGTCAGATTCCTTCTGAGGGAGACATCTCTGTGCAGGGAACTGGGCTGAATGAAAGTCAAACCTAACTGAAGGCAGCTTTGAATGCTCCTCTTGTGTGTGATCCTTTCTGCTCTTGTGTATTATCCTTTCTGCTTTCCTGCTGGTCCTCAAAGGCCAAAGACCCTCTAATTTAATCTGTTGTGGTGTTCTCTGCTGCCTCACCTCAGAAGAGAGACAAAAGCCTGGGGCTGCAGCCTTCCACAAAAATGCCACGTGCCCCAGTTTCTTCCCTGCTAAAATTAATTCCTGGTGGTTTTGGCTCAGTGCAGCAGGAAGATGTTCCAAGGGATGCTGTGCCCTGGGGAGGCACAGAGTCAGAGCCTGCCCTGCCTCCTGCAGCAGGGTGAGAGGGGTTTGGGTGTCCCTGCAGCAGGGTGAGAGGGGTTTGGGGTGTCCCTGCAGCAGGGTGAGAGGGGTTTGGGGTGTCCCTGCAGCAGGGTGAGAGGGGTTTGGGTGTCCCTGCAGCAGGGTGAGAGGGGTTTGGGGTGGCCCTGCAGCAGGGTGAGAGGGGTTTGGGGTGTCCCTGCAGCAGGGTGAGAGGGGTTTGGGGTGGCCCTGCAGCAAGGTGAGAGGGGTTTGGGTGTCCCTGCAGCAAGGTGAGAGGGGTTTGGGGTGTCCCTGCAGCAGGGTGAGAGGGGTTTGGGTGTCCCTGCAGCAGGGTGAGAGGGGTTTGGGGTGTCCCTGCAGCAGGGTGAGAGGGGTTTGGGTGTCCCTGCAGCAAGGTGAGAGGGGTTTGGGGTTCCTGCAGCAAGGTGAGAGGGGTTTGGGGTGTCCCTGCAGCAAGGTGAGAGGGGTTTGGGTGTCCCTGCAGCAGGGTGAGAGGGGTTTGGGGTGGCCCTGCAGCAAGGTGAGAGGGGTTTGGGGTGGCCCTGCAGCAAGGTGAGAGGGGTTTGGGGTGTCACGGGTGTTCCTGCCCTGTGAGGGAGCAGAGGAAAGCAGCACAGCTGGTTAAAAGGAGAGGTTGCAAAATCTATTGTGTGAGCTGGTCTGTGGAATGGGAGTTTAATTAGGGAGTGGGAGGAAAGGATGTATCTATTGTAGAGCAGCAGAAGGAGCAAGCACTGCCCAGAACAAGGGAAAGGAGCCAAGCACTCTTCCCATCCCGGCAGAGGAGGCTGGAGCCTACAGAGCATGCTGAAATCCCTGGAGATTCCCTGCCTCCTCCTGCCTGCTCCTTGTCACCTCCCAGGGCTGCTGCTCCTCCACGTGGCACTGTGGCATGGCTGCTCGGGTGGCTCTGCAGACAATAGTTGGTAGGTGATCTGCATCAGCTGGGATTTTTGGAAGGCACAGACCTTCTCACCTGGAGTAAAGTCTACCCAGGGCAAAGACTCTAGACAAAGAGTTTTCAGAGTAGAAAATGTTTCCTTCTCAGGCCAGGCTTTCCTGATGGAGCATGAGCATCCCAGTGATTCTTAATCTGTCACTTGGTTTTCAGCAGTGGGAGTGTTACAGGATAGGGAAAAATCCCCAACCAAACCAGTTCTCCATGTAATGCTTGCATATGGGGCTGCTGATCTGTTCCAGAAGAAGCTGCAAAAGCCAGCCTGAAGTGTGCATTTGCTGCAGGAAACTTCAGCAGAGTTGGTTAAATTTCAGCTTAATTCTTTG